>NC_092097.1:18567731-18922731 GCF_045679555.1 Salvelinus alpinus
CTCTATAAGTTCTATCCTCTCAAGCTGCTGCTAGAGGACCCAGAATAGAGATATCATTCATATTGTCAAGCATATGGTGCATGAACTACAATTCCTATTTAGTGGCAGCTGTTTTCACCCACCCCAATCTCAGATGGTCCGTATTAAAATGTACAGGTAACTGCCACAATACAGGGAACACCAACATAATGTTTCTTATTATGGCGTTGGGCCACCACGAGCCAGAACATTGTCAATGCACCTTGGCATAGATTCTACAAGTGTCTGGAACTCTCTGGAGGGATGAGACACCATTCTTCCATGAGAAATTCCATCATTTGGTGTTTTGTTGATGTTGGTGGAAAACACTGTCTCAGGCGCCGCCCCAGAATCTCCCGGAAGTGTTCAAATAGGTTGATATCTGGTGACTGAGACACACACACACACACACACACACACACACACACACACACACACACACACACACACAACCTTTAAACCCCCTATGTCCCTTTGAGACCCCTCTTTCAAAGTCATTGAGATCTCTTCTAGCCATGGTAGCCAAAATAATGGGAAACTGGGTATTTTTATACATGACCCAAAGCATGATGGAATGCTTACTTAACTTAGGAACCACACCTGTGTGGAAGCAGCTGTTTTCAATATACTTTGTATCCTTGATTGTTTATTTGTTTATTTATTTCACTTTGGCAGTTACCTGTATGTCTGTCTGTATGGTATGACTCATTTATTTCACATAAATGCACCTACAGTACAGTATGCACCTGGTATGAAACAGTGCCACCCAATGGTGAAGTAGAAAGCTCTTCAGAGACATGTTCTTTGTGCTTAACGTTATTGTACAGACTGTGGCTAATATAGAGCGATGAGCTATTGTCATGGTGCATGTAGGGATTTAGTATAGATTTACACCTTACAAACCATTTGAGCTAATTAGTCACGGTTAGTAGTCATGATTCCGGGACACATTATGGTTTTAAAAGTGTATGGAGCCAAATGTTGCTGCTCTCTCGGCTTGCTTGAGGCTTAAATTCAAAATCAATCACTAACCCTCTGCTGCTCTCACTCTCTTTCTCTCCCCCCTCTCACTCTCCTCTCCTCCACCGGTTCCTCCACCCATGGTCTGCTGGCGTTCTCCTGGAGAAGAAGGGGTACACACAGAAGAGATGGACAGTGAGCTAGGTAGGCCTGTCTCCACTCTCCCCTGCTGTGTCTTATGGGAAACCTGTCTAGTGTATTTGACAACGTCACCCTGGCTTATTACAGCGCATAACACCTCTCCCTTTCGGCTTAGAGGGTGTAAACATGTAATCAAACGCTTTATAACACCTGGGCTGTGAAAGACTGAAAGATGTGTGTGTGTTCATCTACGTCCCTGTGTGTCTGCAGAGCAGGCAGTTCTTACAGTGTTAATGCACTCGCCTGGCCAGCCAGCATGCAGTAACACAGAGAGAACCATTCACGAGGGGCACATTGGCGTGATGATAATTTCCTAATGGGCCTCTCATTCAAATGGACCTCTCACTCTCAAGCCCCATCATTCCATCCACTGTTGCTCATATTATAACAGAGAGCACTTTACCCACCACTGTCTGCCGGTGCATCAGTCTCTGGAGCCAGAGGGAGGCTAACAGCCATGGCTCTGATAACTGCTGCCTACTATTTTATTTCAATGGTGAATGCTTCGGTGAATAGTCACAATTCTCGAGAGTCATCAGTGTCTGAAGATTTTTGTTCTAGGCTGTTAATCAGATGGCTCTTTTTTAACAAATCTAATGCAATGGTAAGTCTTATGACTGATGCTAGTGCTATAGGTTGGTGGGAGTGTCAGAAATATTTTAGCTATTTTCACAACCAGAATTATAGCCGCAGTAGCTGGCGGTGGCTTGAGGGGGCTGAGTTTTGATGAATTAACAAGATGAAGGTGTGTCGAGGCTTGACCCCCTCACTGGCTGTTCAGAACGTGCTCCGTGGTAAATATGTGGTTGCTTCAAGTTGTGTATTTACAGTCTTTTATGTATTCTATTGTCATCAACTCCAATTCCAATGTTAGTACGTTCTAGCCTAGTTTGTTAAATAGCCGACAGAAACAAAATAAAGAAATGTCAGCCAATCCCATATTCGCTCAATATGTTGAACATGTTTGCCGTCCACATTGTTCTAAGTGATTGCATGTCTTCAATGTGGAAATATATTGTTAACATAGCATTCACACTGATAGAGGACTACTGTAAAATGCATTATCTGAGCCATGGACATACCAGTCATCAATAAGCAATATTACATTTACTATTGATAAGACCTAAAAAGGCTGTCTAAATACAGTTACAGGCACCATAATTGCTCCCCGTGCTCATATAATATTATGCCTAAAACAGCGTAGACTATGGAGGGTTTTACGCCCATCCAAACTTTTCTCAAAAGCTGGAAAAAGCTTATACTGCTCCAAAATATAGATAGACAGACAGATAGATAGATGGATAGATAGATAGATCCTACCATCACTGTTGTTAAGGCCAGTAGTGACTTTGCCACATGAAAGGTAAACAAACAAACAGGCAAATATAGCCTACAAGCAGATTCAGCGCCACAGACAATGATCAGAATTCACGAGATTTGACTGAACGAAAGTAGGAGATGCGTTTTTTGACAAAATGATCAACTAAAAACAATAAGCAGTCTTTTTAAATAACTTGATATTCCTAAAAAGGCTGAGTCCAAACTTTTCACTGAAGCTGGACAAAAATAATGTTTAAAGGCTAAATTGCAGCCGTTTTCTTATCAATATTAAATCCTTTCTGGGTAACAATAAGTACACTACTGTAACAGATTTCCATTAAAATGGGAAAAAGTAGCTTTTTAGTAAACTATTTCTCAAGCAACAATTTTGCTAGGATTTCCTGGAGGTGGTCTAGCTGTTGTGGGCAGGGAGGTTTGGAACTCTCTTTGTTATTGGTTTATTAACCAATCAACTTACCGCATGGTGATGTCGCCCATGCAAACCTACTGATTAGAAGATCTTGTGTAGATTGTATTCTCACCCAGCAACTATCAGGAAATAACACTGATCACATTTTTTCACACATTTGCAGTGTTAGTTCCATCAGCTGTTGTACAATATGATATATAAAACAATTTTGACTGCATTGGGCCTTTAATAAAACATTAGTGACGTACATAAGGCTAGTGTGTGCGCCTCCGCTGGAAAAATCTATTCCACAACCAATTGCTTTACGTTAAGACCAGCTTTTGGTCGGTCTTAAGTATCCCTTGTTGCGATGACTGAAATTGGCATACTGGCACTTTTTTAAGTACACACCTATAATATTTCCACACCTCAGCACCAGCAAGCTGATGTTAGACAGATAAATTGCCGAACCTGGTGCAAAGGGTGGAAAATGCCAGTGCACCAGTTTTTACATGACGAAATTGCAAAATAAGGTGTTTTTGACAATTGCGCCTCAGCAGCAGCCGAAAACAGAGCCCAGAGATTGATTTAGACTGGGGAACCAGGTGTGTGCAATACCAGTTCAATCAGTGATATCAGTTGATCAATGAATTGCCAAGGAGTAGTGCACACCTGGGTTAAGGTTAGGTCTGAGGTAAGTGAGGGTAAGCTGATCCTAGACCAGTGTTTTGCCTCTGAGATGGTCTCCATGTTGTGAACAGCAGCCAGCTCAGGACAGGAGCATCCCTTCTTCATACCGCTGCTCAGATTGGATGAACACAGTCAATATGTATCGATTGTGAAATCCGATACATGGAGAAAAAGGCAATTACTCCAGTTGTGTATAGGACAGCAGATGTATGGCCCCGGTTGTGCAACCCCTCGCTCAGGAGAAATCAAATAGTCAGGAAGACCGAATGAGATGCAAACAGTTTAATAGGCAATTTGGCACTCGAGTCCCCCTTGAGCTGGAGTGTGCATTGGCGTTGACCGGGCAACGTGGAGCGGGGGAGCTCTTTTGGATACGTGTCAGATTCGTCCCACTGCAGCCACTCAGTATCAGCAAGGCCAGTAGTGACATGAGGGCTCTGGCGTCTAGCGATAATATCGCACAGACAGATCTCTTTTAGGAATACCACCACTCTGGTGTGAAATAAGGTGAGTGATTAGAATTTACAGTCAGGTGCTACTGGCTCAAGGTTGACTGTTTCCCTTCAGAACATCTGAGAAAAATAAACCCTAGTCTGTGTATTGTGAATGATCCGAACACAACACCCCCTTAACACCTTGCCTCCACATCCACTAAAGCTGGTTGAGGGGTAGTGTGTGTACACCAATATAGACTATAGAATATAGACTGAGATATAATAAACTGGGGCTAATGACATGCAGCGCTGATAATGCACAGCAGAGGAGTCAGTCACAGACATCTGTTTGTAACCACAGCCCTCTGACATGTTTCTATACATTTAGCATTTTAGTCATTTAGCAGACACTTGACTTACAGGAGCAATTAGGGTTAAGTGCCTTGCTAAAGGGAACATCAAAAGATTTTTCACCTAGTCGTCCCGGGGATTCAAACCAGCGACCTTTTGGTTACTGGCCCAATGCTCTAACCGTTAGGCTATCTGCTGCCTTCATAGCCATTAGTACAGTAGCTAGCTCTGTCTCAGCTGTTTTAATCACACTGCTCTGTATACTGAGACATACTGAGACTGTATCAATGTAGCAGCCGTTACAGCTGAGGTGTCCATGTCTAGATCCATTCAGTCCTGATTTCTGGATGTGTTGTCAGGCCATTCATGGCAGTTTTGTCAGGCCATACTCAGCATTGATGTCAGGGCAGATAAAATGTGTGTCTGAAAGAAAGGCTTCTTGAGGAGAATGCATCCTTAATGAATTCGACCAGAGTGAGTAATACAGGATCAAGGACATCCAGTTGGTGACGGTCTCCAATGCCATGTGACATAGACAGTGGTAAGCCAATCAATGACAACACGGAATACCATTTTATACACACCTACATCTAGGATGTCAGTCGCGTTATACGTCAGATTCCCTTACTGCCATGAACAATGAGAAAACATTTCTTCACCGTGACATTTTTAAACTGCAAAACACAATTGAAACCCTGTCCACATTTAGACCACCACACCCTTACCACCAGCTCCTCTTCTCCATCTGGGCGCGGGGTTGATCGTGATTGGTCAAAGCCCTCCTGTAGTTCTTTATCTGATGTGTTAAATGTCAGCCGTGTCCTGCCAGGAGCCAAGAGCCAGGTCCAGACAGCCTCTCTAGTGTTGTTCACTCCCAGGTGACTGACAGGCTGTGTGTGGTAGGAAACAGTCTTTATGACACCATCTCTAACATCCTGCCTTTTCCACCTCTCTCTATGTCCCATCCAGAGCTGCCAACAGGCTGGGAGAAAATAGAGGACCCAGTCTATGGGCTTTACTATGTTGAGTAAGTAGTGACACACATCTCCGGATGTATCTGTTGCATGTCTCACTACCTCACTGTACTGTACATTCAGAATGCATTTGACACTGGGCAGTGGCCCAGAATATGCAGAACAACATCAAATGCAGTACACCAGACGGCTGTTATTTTGGTCTAGTCTGTTATGGTAAAAATAGGCCATTTGTTGCTGTCATGATCATTTAGAAACATGTAATGTCTCATCTAGTGGGAGACCCTTGAGCCTGTGCATTAATATGAATGCATGCATATGTTTTGATGTTGTTCAAAGCAATACCTTAGAGGCAGAGGCAAAAAAAAAAAATGTCTGAGATTTTTCAATATATATTATTCCTATTTTTTTCCTGTTTACTGCATAATTTCCCAGCATGTTTCTGTACTGTTTGAAGTGTAATTTCCTTACGGTGCGGTGTACTGCTCTCCTAATTCCCTGCTGGGTTTGTGGTATGACGTGTTTTGGTGGTGTTGTTAACCTCCTGAAGCAGTGTTCTTTAGTGATTGTGTGATGCTGTTGATATTCAGGCCTCATCGTCTCTGTCTCGTCGGCTCCAACAGAGCACTGTCTGTACCATACTTGACTTCCCTGACTTAAGCCCTGGCTCCTGGAGCATTGGCCACCAGAGACTTTTTTTTCTAATTGTGTGTTGTGTTAACTCCATCACTACTGCCTCTCTGTATCTCGTTCTCCCTCTCCATCCCTTGCCTCACCTTACTTCTATTCTTCTTTCTCTCATGCACATGTCTTTCCTGTCATCATCCCCCTTGCTCTCTTTTTTTATTTTGCTGACTCCAATTAATGATCTTTCTACTTTCCTGTGTCGTTGTCCTAATTTGTCCTCCATCTCTCCCTCTCTTCCTCCCTCCCTCAGTCACATTAACAGGAAGACCCAGTATGAGAACCCTATACTGGAGGCTAAGCGGCGGAAGCAGCTCGAGCAACAGCAGCCACCAGAAGGTGAGCGCTACATCCGAGGTTCGTTTCCAGCCCCGCCGGGCGTCATTTCTTTCTTTCTCCATGTCTGTGATCGTGTCTGTCTGTCTTTCTGCCCTGCTCTCTTCTCTTTATGATTTGCTATCGAGAAACCATAAAGGCATACCTATGATTTATTTTTATGGCCTTGAAAATAGGTATTTTTGTATTAATTTGGCAATGTTTTAAGTGTCACTGATACTCTCTCCAAAGTATTTGTGCTAATATGAATGATTTTGTAAGTCTACAGGTCTAGGTAAGTTTTTTGGTTTGACAATAATACATAAAGTCTGTTACAGCAATGAAAATGTATCACCATATGATAGTTATAATATTTCTGGGTCTTGTTCTCCTAGTGAAAAACATTTCAGAAATATGCTTTAGGTCTCTTTAGTCTACACAGTATGCTATGTATGTCTTTGAACAGTGATGCAAACATTTTACATTTGGCTCTGTCCGTCCAGCATTTTGCTGAAATATAGAGACAAATTAAAAAGTTTAGCATCACTGTCCAAACACTTCCTTACATCCAGTATGTATATGTAGAATGTCCTCCACATTTCCTCTCTTCATGTAGGTCACACCACTAGGAACCTGCCTATTGGTCCCCGCTCTGCACACTCAGCTAAATGTGCTTCTGACTTGATTACCTACCTGCTGACTTTTTCTCCTTTAAGCTTAATATCTCTTTACGCTCGATATCTATGACTCTTTCATTGATTGATTCTTGATGCTGAGAATATTAATGAAGACTTAAGCCTCCAATACACTACAAAGTAAGGCTGCCATTTTGATCGATCAGAGATTGTATTACATGGTATTACTTTAATCAGCAGCCATTATGGCTCAATGCAGTACAGTAGTTTTCAAGCCACCCATTGTGGTGAACCATAAGGATCACCGTAACTGTACAGACACCAGAGACAGGAAGTGTGCCCTTTGCTGTTCCAGAATGGATAGAGGATGCCACCCTTGCTGGTGCCCCCCTGGCCAACTATACCGCCAACCACCAGGAGACCTACAGGGACACCCAAGCCAGACCCCCACTGCCGCCCCTCATCGGGCCAAAACGTGAGTCCTGGTCTGGTCAATATCCTAGTTTTGTGAGGTTATTGGTCCATTTCTGTTTGCGACATTGTGGATGTGTTCCCTCATCACGTGCCTCACTCTATCTCGCTCTCCTCTCTCACTCCTCTTGCTCTCGTTCGCCTCTCTCACTCTCACTCACTCACACTCTCTGTCTTTCTCCATCTCTGTAAGCTCAGGCCCCTGACCGGCGCTGCCCAAAGCAAATCAAGGCCTTGAGATTCCACCACACAAATCTCTCTTTTTACCCAGCTCTTTTAAGTCACCCTGCTTTCAAGTTCCTACACCCACTTGGTCTGCCTCTTGTGTCTTGAATTATTTCAAGGCAAACACAAGGACACTGGCTGACTCCAAGGGTAATACATTTTACATTGTATGCATAAGCTGTACTCCTCCGCCATGTAAGTGTAGCATCTGCGGTTTGTTAGTCACTCTCCAATCCCTCACGGCCATCTTCCCTGCTTTAATGTCTCCCATTTCATTCCACACGCTTCCTTCCACAGTCAATATATCACTTCAATAAACTCTGAATATCCCACTCCATCTCTCATATAAACTCTGTGAACATTTGTCCAACTGACAGCATGACTGGAGCCAGTCATAGTAGAAGAGACCGAGGGCTTGGATCTAGATTACAGACGCCAGACTCTAGCAGTTCTTATTTCATAAGACCGATTCGGGTGTCCATTTGCCTAAGCTATATGAGTCTGCCAACTCCATGTCTAGACTCCAGAGTGTACCAGAGTAGAGAGAGTTCAGTGCTGCCTTGGTCTCTATACACTGTCTTGGTCTCTATACACTGTCTTGGTCTCTATACAATGTCTTGGTCTCTATACACTGGCAGTCTTGGTGGCACGCCAGGCTATTACGCATAAGCTTAGAAACATCTGTTTCTAAATCACTGGGAATTAGTCTGACAATAACCCCGCACACACACTCACAAACACACACTTCCTTCCCATCCTAGTGTCAAGCCTTGAAAAGCTATTTTAAACTGATGGCTGCCGTGTATATAGAACTGTACCACAGTGTAATCATACACTTTTAGAATTTACAGTGAGTATTATTTTACTACTTATCTAACCATGCTGCCAGACCCAGATAAAATCCTGGGTTTTACCCAATAGTGTAGCACTCTATAGGGGATAGCAGCCCCCACAGACTGGAGCTAGGTCTGGGGGGTTTACCCATAGGATTACCCCTATTCACAGGCACAACCAGGCTGCTGCACCCTAGCTCTTGGAATCCCTCTTAGCCTAATTAATCTATCGAACTTAATCAGTCCCTTTATGATTAATGGAGCTCATCAAACCAACACATCTCTTATAGAGCACTCACTGATCCAGAGCCAAGACTGTTTAGGGTAACCCCTCCTCCTTTGGCTAGCACAGCACATGAGATCAACGGGTCCTTATGAAAGGTGTGTAAGGCTTATGTGTGTCTGTTCCCCAGGAGGGAAGCCCTTCTTCACGAGGAACCCGGCGGAGCTGAAGGGAACCTTTATCAACACCAAACTAAGGAAGAGCCACCGAGGGTTCGGCTTCACCGTTGTCGGGGGCGACGAGCCTGATGAGTTCCTACAGATCAAGAGTCTGGTTCTGGACGGACCTGCTGCCGTCGACGGCAAGATGGAGACAGGTGGGCCTCCGCTCTGTTGTTCCATGTCATTATTAAGAGGTGGTCACCAACTCTTTGAGAGCTACAGAGGCTTCTGTTCCAACCCTGCACTAAAACAGTTAACTTATCAAGGTTGGTTGATTAATGGAAGCTGGTGCTCTCCTGGTGGGTGACCACTGAATGGTGTAGGTGTAATAGTGTAGTGTAGGTGTTCTAATTGAGCAATATACAGTTCACGTGTTACTTCCATGATTTCAGTTTGTGACATGGAGCTAATTATCCAACATTAATTTCACCTTCTCTTCCCCTAGGTGACGTGATCGTGAGTGTCAATGACACATGCGTACTGGGCTACACCCACGCTCAGGTGGTGAAGGTCTTCCAGTCCATCCAGATCGGCTCCATCGTCAACCTGGAGCTTTGCCGCGGCTACCCCCTGCCCTTTGACCCAGACGACCCCAACACTAGCCTGGTGACCTCCGTGGCCATCGTGGACAAGGAGCCTATCATCATCAACGGCCAGGCGAGCTACGACTCTCCGTCCAGCCACGGCAGCCAGACCGGAGGCCCCGTTAATGGGACGAGAGAGTCAGGACCCCACAGCCCCTCTGCCGAGGTGGCGTCCAACGGCTCGCACAGTTACCCCAGCGACTCTGTGACGCTGGCGTCATCCATAGCGACGCAGCCAGAGCTGATCACAGTGCACATGGAGAAGGGAGACAAAGGCTTTGGGTTCACCATCGCAGACAGCCCTGCAGGGGGAGGACAGAGGGTCAAACAGATCGTAGACTACCCCCGCTGCAGGGGCCTGAAGGAGGGGGACATTATCGTGGAGGTGAACAAGAGGAACGTCCAGAGCATGAGCCACAACCAGGTGGTGGACCTGCTCAGCAAGTGCCCCAAAGGAAGTGAGGTCACCATGCTGGTGCAGAGAGGTGGAGGTAAGACATAGACACAGTAAACCGGCCACAACATGCAAAGTTTTGAGTTCTGGTTGGCAAGCTTTGCCTCTTCTCTCCGTGAATCTGGAAGATGCTAAAACATATTTTGGATTGGATAAGGGTTAATGACACGCTCTGGAACTTTGGGTTGAATGTGTCAATGTGTAGTTCATACATGCATAATCTATGAGAAGAATTACTGTCTTACCTCAATTAGCCACGACAAATAAGGTTTTGAAGTCTAGGAGATCAGGAAATATGTTTTTTTGGACACATATTTAACCCCTTATTTTTGTTGGCACAAAACTACCTCTATACTTCCATTCGTTTGTATGGGTTAACGAGTCCTGTATTACGTTGTAGCTCAAACGCTTCGGACGCTACAGACAGAAGATGGCACATCAGCGTTACCGACTTATTTCAGATGAGTCCCTTGACACATGTGGGGGTGGTAGAGCAAAACGGAAAACACCATTGTGAGAGTCTCTCCTTTCCATAGAGTAGTTTATAGGCCAAACCGTTCGGACGCTATGGACGTTTTTTGAGAAGACAGATTTTTGGGATGTCTCATGGTCTGATAAACACCGCTGTAGCTCGGTCACCTCCCACCGCAGATGCGGAAGGGCGACATAGTTTATACTGACAGATTTTGATGGGGATTGTTTGGGGATTGTTCGGTGCGTCAATTGACTAAGGATAGGTTATCCCTAAAACAACACAAAAGAGAAAGTTACATTATTGAGATACAATTGGGGTGTCTCATTTTTTTCCATCCTAGCTTTGTGTGTATGTGTGTGTGTCCATGAGCGTTTATGCAAGCGAGCGTGCAGATTCGACTGTGTCTGTGTCGAGTGAGAACTCGGGACAGGATTTTGACTAGGTGTATGATTGGAAAAACGGTCTCATAAAAGAGCTGAAGAGAAGACTCAGTGTATGAGGGGGATGATTGAATTTTGGTCTCACTCCAATCCCCAGACAGACAGTACCCACTACCCAGAAAACACCTCCACAAAGAGCCCTGACTCACACTGAGAGAGACATGTAATTGGAAAGTTTTCACTGAGACAGAGCGGTCTGAACTGGCATTGGAAGTTCTCGGGAATTATTAATTTGTGGAATTGAAGGACCTGAACATCCGTCCTGTAATGCTGAGTGTTGAGGAACGGAACAGGACATTGACTGGATGCTCTGCTATCACAAATGGCTCCGTTCCTCTCCCTGTCTTGCTTTATTAATGGCCACCATTAGTCTGAGGGGGTTGTGTACAAGCACATAAAACGCTACAGCCATAATGGTCCGCTTTTTATGGATTGTCAATAAAACAAAATGTTTGTGCGTTTAACAGAGACTCCCTGGACCAGAGAGTGGAGAGAAGGGTGGGCGGGACAGTTAGAGGATCATTCTTCAATGTGTCATGGATGGAAGACAGAGCTGATTTGAAAGCACTTTTTACTGCTGCTGTCTATGTCTTTAGAGCAAAGCAGAGACATACTGTGGCTCTGTACAGAGTGTGCCACTACTCTCTGGAAAGCAGAGGACTACTCAGTAGAGGATTGCTTCTGCAAGTTACCTTGAAAACATGTGGTGAACCTATTGACTCATGAGTGTCATGTATGCGTAGTACAAATATTAACAATTCTCTTTCTCTATGGTTCACATACTTAATTCATCTCATATTGAACACTCTTCCCTCAGTGGGTGCTACATGTCATAAAGCTCTGTTCTCTGTGGGTGCTACATGTCATAAAGCTCTGTTTTCTCAGTGGGTGCTACATGTCATAAAGCTCTGTTCTCAGTGGGTGCTACATGTCATAAAGCTCTGTTCTCTCAGTGGGTGCTACATGTCATAAAGCTCTGTTCTCAGTGGGTGCTACATGTCATAAAGCTCTGTTCTCTCAGTGGGTGCTACATGTCATAAAGCTCTGTTCTCTCAGTGGGTGCTACATGTCATAAAGCTCTGTTCTCAGTGGGTGCTACATGTCATAAAGCTCTGTTCTCTCAGTGGGTGCTACATGTCATAAAGCGCTGTTCTCTCAGTGGGTGCTACATGTCATAAAGCTCTGTTCTCAGTGGGTGCTACATGTCATAAAGCTCTGTTCTCTCAGTGGGTGCTACATGTCATAAAGCGCTGTTCTCTCAGTGGGTGCTACATGTCATAAAGCGCTGTTCTCTCAGTGGGTGCTACATGTCATAAAGCGCTGTTCTCTCAGTGGGTGCTACATGTCATAAAGCGCTGTTCTCTCAGTGGGTGCTACATGTCATAAAGCGCTGTTCTCTCAGTGGGTGCTACATGTCATAAAGCTCTGTTCTCAGTGGGTGCTACATGTCATAAAGCTCTGTTCTCTGTGGGTGCTACATGTCATAAAGCGCTGTTCTCTCAGTGGGTGCTACATGTCATAAAGCGCTGTTCTCTCAGTGGGTGCTACATGTCATAAAGCTCTGTTCTCAGTGGGTGCTACATGTCATAAAGCGCTGTTCTCTCAGTGGGTGCTACATGTCATAAAGCGCTGTTCTCTCAGTGGGTGCTACATGTCATAAAGCGCTGTTCTCTCAGTGGGTGCTACATGTCATAAAGCGCTGTTCTCTCAGTGGGTGCTACATGTCATAAAGCTCTGTTCTCAGTGGGTGCTACATGTCATAAAGCTCTGTTCTCTCAGTGGGTGCTACATGTCATAAAGCGCTGTTCTCTCAGTGGGTGCTACATGTCATAAAGCGCTGTTCTCTCAGTGGGTGCTACATGTCATAAAGCGCTGTTCTCTCAGTGGGTGCTACATGTCATAAAGCGCTGTTCTCTCAGTGGGTGCTACATGTCATAAAGCTCTGTTCTCAGTGGGTGCTACATGTCATAAAGCGCTGTTCTCTCAGTGGGTGCTACATGTCATAAAGCGCTGTTCTCTCAGTGGGTGCTACATGTCATAAAGCGCTGTTCTCTCAGTGGGTGCTACATGTCATAAAGCTCTGTTCTCAGTGGGTGCTACATGTCATAAAGCGCTGTTCTCAGTGGGTGCTACATGTCATAAAGCGCTGTTCTCTCAGTGGGTGCTACATGTCATAAAGCGCTGTTCTCTCGGTGATCATTGCTCTCAGTCTGCGCTCTGGGGTTGTGTGTGTGTGTGGATCAGACAGCTAAGATATTGCCTGCCCCACGCAGACAGCAGGATTAATTACTCTCTGCTCTGCGCTCCTCAGGCCTGGCCGCGATATCAGCATCGCCTCTCTCCCTCATTTGCCTTCTCGCTTGCTCTATTTCTCTCTCTCTCTCTCTCTCTCTCTCTCTCTGGGCATGAGAGTGTCACCAGTCAGTCCACACAGCCAATTACAAGCCTTTGACAGGGAGCCAGAGGAAAACTCTAATTGGCAGAGATCTGCCCCCTCACTCTCCTCCTCCTCCTTTCCCATCCCCCCATTCCAGTGTGTACAGATTCCCACCCGAGCGTCCGGTCCAATCCCGGGGGTTCTCAGTGCGTACAGTATACTGAGCTCATTAAGGCCTGTGTATGCAACAGTGCTCCTCTCCCCTCTCTGGGAGTAAGCTGACTGACTCCCCAGCACAACACTAGATTCTCGCTGGATTCTTCTCATCCTCCTCTTTCTCACTGGTGATGGTGGACACTGCATAAGTCTCCATACTGAACCATGTGTTTACGATACAGGAAAGGTCCTGTGTGGGTGTGTCTCCCGTCTTGTGTTGTTCTGCATCCTGTTGTCTTCTTGAGCCAGGAGGTGTGATTAATAGCTTCCATCAAGGAATCCATTATGATGCCCATCCCTCCATTTGTCTAATTATGCTGCCTAATGTGCTCCTTTTCTCTGCCTTCCTGCTGAAACGTTCTGATTATGACACTGACATAATTCATTCTAGCCCCTAAAGACACGCACTTCCCGTGAATTTCCTTGAAGTGCGCCTATGAATGGGTGTAAATGTCAGTGGTCTACGGGGATGGGAGAGGTGGTGCAGCCAGCATCGGTTGTATTCCATGCAGAGCCATTGTGAGGAGAATACCTGAGCGCTAGGCTAGCTCTCTGTAGCGCCACAGCCTCCCTCATTATCCACCCAGATAATTCCAAATCAGTCCCATTCCTGTGCTTTAAAGGTATCCATTCACTTGTTTGTTAGGCTGGGTGTGCATGGTGGACAATACAGTAGATGCATACACCACAGGCTTAGCATCTCAACCACCTCAGAGGAGGAGAGGAAGGAGAGAGGATGTCAGAGGCGGGAGGATGATGAAAGAGTGGCACAGCGACACCCCTGTCGATCTGTTCATCTTCTGAGACATCCATCAGAGGTGACAGGGTTGTTCCCGGCGGGACTGGGCCCTTGCACTCCTCATTCCCCCGGAGCGGAGTGAGGGATGGAGGGAGGATGAACCGGGTTAGAGACTGACATGGCGAATGAGGATGTGTGCCAGTCTGATAATAACCTATCCATCCACTACACTGTTGCTTTCTGCCAGTGGGCTGAAGCGAAATGACCAATCTACACCTGCAGTGGGTTCGAAGGTCTCTAAGCCAATGTCCAACAAGTGTAATATTCTAGCTAATATTTCTCTTTCCTCTGTGTCTTCACGGGGAGCTTTAAGTGCTGTGGAGCATGATAGACTGTCCCTCTCAGACAGAGCACCTTGTACGATGGTTGTTTCTGCTCAGTGTTGGGTTGTTGTAGAAGTGAAGCCAGAGTGCTGCTAGGAAGGAGACGTCACTTATCTCCACCCTGCTCTAGACGTTCTGCTGCTGACAGAGACACGAACACACCCACCCAGAGACAAAAGGAATTGATTTAATGTAGTTAGATACATTACGTGACCAGAAGTATGTGGACACCTGCTTGTCGAACGTCTCGTTCCAAAATCATAGGCAGTAATATGGAGTTGGTCCCCCCTTTGCTGCTATAACAGCATTCACTCTTCTGGGAAGGCTTTCCACTAGATGTTGGAATATTGCTTTGCGGACTTATTGAGCATTATTGAGGTCGGGCACTGATGTTGAGTGGTTGGCATTCCAATTCATCCCAAAGATGTTTGATGGGGTTGAGGTCAGGGTTTTGTGCCAGCCAGTCAAGTTCTTCCACACCGATCTCGACAAACCATTTCTGTATGGACCTCGCTTTGTGCACGGAGGCATTGTCATGCTGAAACAGGAAAGGGACTTCTCCAAGCTGTTGCCACAAAGTTGGAAGCACAGAATCGTCTAGAATGTCATTGTATGATGTAGCATTAAGATTTCCCTTCACTGGACCTAGCCCAACCCATGAAAAACAGCCCCAGACCATTATTCTTCCTCCACCAAACTTTACAGTTGGCACTATGCATTCGTTCAGGTAGCGTTCTCCTGACATCCGCCAAACCCAGATTCGTCTGTTGGACTGCCAGATGGTGAAACGTGATTCGGAGCACGTTTCCACTGCTCCAGAGTCCAATGGCGGCCAGCTTTACACCACTCCAGCTGACGTTTGGCATTGCACATGGTGTTCTTAGGTTATTGTGTTGATGTTGCTTCCAGAGGCAGTTTGGAACTGAATAGTGAGTGTTGCAACCGAGGAAGGATGATTTGTACGCGCTTCAGCACTCGCCGGTCCCATTCTGTGAGCTTGTGTGGCCTACCACTTTGTGGGTAATCCGTTGTTGCTCCTAGACATTTCCACTTCACAATAACAGCACTTACAGTTGACCGGGGAAGCTCTAGCAGGGCAGACAAACTGAGTTTTTGGAAAGGTCCTATGACGGTGCCACGTTGAAAGTGTCTGAGCTCTTCAGTAAGGCCATTCTACTGCTGATGTTTGTCTATGGAGATCGCATGGCTGTCTGCTCAATTTTATACACCTGTCTGCAACGGGTGTGGCTGAAATAGCCGAATCAATTAATTTGAAGGGGTGCCCACATTTTTATATACTGTATAGTGTAGCTTTATTTGACCATTTAAAACGCAATACAACCACACGTGGATAATGCATATAAAATCATAGAGGATAACACGAATTTCCATTGTGGTCCTGTTAAATAAATGGTTTTATGTATGATTATGTATGAACATAAAATAATAGGCCTAGCCTACTGGGCTTGCGTAGGTTACACACGTAACACATAACAAAACAAAGGACAGGATGAAATTGTTATAGACATTGAGCAGACTCCCTCAGTAGATCAGCCATTTCAGACTCCTAAACTGAGTTAGATGATGGTTTGATGATGGTGATGCCAAACATCTACAAAGATCTATCTTAGGCTGAAAGCATGCTTTGCATAACATGTTGCTGACTTCACGTTCAACGCTGATAATGAATGGCATTGCAGAGAAATTGTACAGAAATCCAATGGTCGAGGAACAGAGTGCCAGCAGCTTGGCCTCCAGATTCTGCCCCTGCACTTTTGGCCGACGGGCTTTGTTTGTGTATGAGCCAGAGTCACTGGCGTAACAAGGACAAGGTGAGTCCACCTCCCCTCCTACCTCCTCCCCCTTCTCTTCACACCTCCATGCCTGGGGGGGGTGGTCGTACATCTCAGCCATCTTGGCCTTCCTTTGTTTCCATGACAATACTCTGCAGCACTCTGCAGTGGGCCTTTCCTCTATCAAATCAAATTGTATTGGTCACATACACATTTTTAGCAGATGATATTGCGGGTGTAGCGAAACTCATGTGTTCCTATACTGTGGGTGTATGATTCAAAGGTGAGGTTGCTAACGCCTGCACCTTTTCCATGTCACCTTTTCCTGGTCACAGGACTGGGGTGCACATATGTCACTTTCAATCCCATCTTCTATACATTTGCTACCCTGGGTAAATAAACATCTGCATTGGTCATCGCAGTCACGTCCGTGACAGCCTATTTGTACATTGATGACATGTGGCTCAGTCTGTACTGTGAAATAGCCTGGACCGGCCTGCCGAGGCAACCGTTGCCAAGAGACCATCTGTCAGTCCCCTGTGCGCCTGTTGCTGGCGCCGTTGTGACAGATGGGCTGGGCTGTCGGAAGCCATCCATCTGAGGCCAGATGAAGGAGGGGGGGCCAAGACGTGGGCCCAGTGTACCCCCTCCCACCCCGCTGGACATCATAATCGCCTCAATAATAGCCTCCGTTTAGCAGCCGCTGTGGCCAGCGCCCTCTCAGACTGGCCTGCGGCCTCTCTCTGTGGACTGAGCAACCTAGTGACCACTACAGCCTACGTGAGGGCAGTGGCGGAGGATTTCAACTGAAGTGGCATGATGGCATCACCAAAAATGGCAAATGAATAAATCACATATTGCGGTAGTGTATAAATAGACGGTATGCTGTTTTCAGATGAAAACAACCATTGCTGATCAGTCACCTAAATCCATGTGACAGACATGTTCAGTAGTGTGTTTTGAGTTTGAAAAGAAGGCTGGCCTGTGTTTTCTCTCTCCTGCGCAGTCCATCAGTGTGAGAACCAGCCATGCTAGTCCCCCTGTGTGTAATTAAAAGATGGAGGGTGGATGATGCTGTAAGCTGCATCGATAAGAACACCGGCGGATCCAGGGCTCCGCACATGCCCAGTAGCACCACTCTACCCCTGAAACAGAGTGAGAAGTGAAGTAGCTACTAGCTAGCACGTTTAGGACACCCCTAACCTGTCTCTGGCACTGTCACTTTGTCTGACTCCTGGGAGGGGCAGATGGCTCTACATTTGATAATTATTCTAAAGGTCTGTTAAAACTCAGTGCTGCTCTCTTAGGAACTGTACAGTTCCCCTTCTCCCAATCATCTGGTGTTTTTAGAGAGATGGGTGGTACCATAAATGGTAGTGTGACTCGTTTGAGGAGAAGAGAGAGGGAAGGTTAGTACGGGAGAGAAGAGGAGTGAAGAGAAGGGGCTGAGAGAGGATGAGAAGGAAAGTTTGGAGAGGTGATGAGAGCATAGCGTGGGTAGAGTGGGGGAAGGTTGAGGGGAGGTTAGATTGAGAGGAGAGGCTGCTCTGCTGCAGAGTATATGAAGGTTTAATGGCCACCCAGAGTAGCCAGTGTGGAGTCGTGCAACATACTGCAGAGGCAGATTAGACACGTAGTACACAGGATAATCAAGAAGAGACTGACACAAACACACAGAGGCTGGGCTGGTCAAATGGTCTTCAGGGTGAGTGGAGTAGGGCGTGGCTGTGGTATGCCAAGAGAATAACAATTGCTGAAAGAAGAGGAGACCGCTATAGTGGAAGGGAGCAGGTAGGGGAGAAGAGGGGAGCGCTATAGTGGAAGGGAGCAGGTAGGGGAGAAGAGGGGAGCGCTATAGTGGTAGGGGAGAAGAGGAGAGCGCTATAGTGGAAGGGAGCAGGTAGGGGAGAAGAGGGGAGCGCTATAGTGGAAGGGAGCAGGTAGGGGAGAAGAGGAGAGCGCTATAGTGGAAGGGAGCAGGTAGGGGAGAAGAGGGGAGCGCTATAGTGGAAGGGAGCAGGTAGGGGAGAAGAGGAGAGCGCTATAGTGGAAGGGAGCAGGTAGGGGAGAAGAGGAGAGCGCTATAGTGGAAGGGAGCAGGTAGGGGAGAAGAGGGGAGCGCTATAGTGGAAGGGAGCAGGTAGGGGAGAAGAGGAGAGCGCTATAGTGGAAGGGAGCAGGTAGGGGAGAAGAGGAGAGCGCTATAGTGGAAGGGAGCATGTAGGGGAAAAGAGGAGAGAGGGATTAGGGGAGTGAAGAGATTTGTTGAGATGAGCAGTGATGGAGAGGGGAACAGTGATGGAGAGGGGAACATTCTCTAAGGTAGCTGGACTGTGGACCACATTACAGTGGCTGTTGAATACAGATGTTGAGGGGATAAGAGCCATAAAGAACTGCCTAATCCACCTCAATCCCCCAGATTTCCCTAAAGGATTTACACACAAACTGGCCCTGTTTTGTCAGGTTCAGAGATAGACACTTCACCCCATCCAATCCTGTCTGCATGTACACATGCTCTTACACACTGAATACAATACATGTATGTTTTACTCGTTCTCTTCTTTATGCTGCTGAATACCATTATACACACACACACACACACACACACACACACAGATCTAGGCTATGTTTTCATTTTAGTCTCCCATTACTCTCTGTTTGTGTTCATGTTGGAGGCTCTAATGATATTCCTGCCAGTGTGGGACTCTATTAATGTATGAACATATTATTTATGCTAATGCAGGCCCTGCCTGTCAGAGCCTGCCTCCGATTGATGAGAGCGGGAAGGAAAGAGCGGAGTGAGCGTGCGCGCGTGTGTGTGTGTGTGTGTGTGTGTGTGTGTGTGTGTGTGTGTGTGTGTGTGTGTGTGTGTGTGCGCATGTCTGTGTGCACGTATGTTTACTAGCGTGTGGGTTGAGGGGAGAGAAGGGAAGGGATGGTGAGTGGGAAAAGCGAGATGGAGAGACGAGGGGGAGGGTGAAAAAGAGGAGAGGCAGAAAAAAGCAAGCGCTAGAGATCGAGACGGGAGAAGAGCGGTGTGACTCCCTCTAGATGCTGGAGCCTTCCACAGCCGAGTGGCGTGCTGAACGGACGCAGAAAGATGGTCTCAGTAAGAGGGGAACTGACGGTTGCCTATCATTTAATGTTCAGTATCTTGGAGTCCTCCTCCATGGGAACGATAGCGGAGTTAGCTCAGAGCTGCCCCTCTCTCGCTCTTTCTACCACTCTGTCTGTCTCTCTCTCACACACACATATACACACACACTCTTTCTTTCTCTCTGACAGTGGGTTAGGCAGGGTTTAGCGAGCGGAGCGCTTGGTTGGCACCTCTTCCGCTGCAGCAGTCAGCCGCCGTGCTAATGCAGATAGATCGCGCTGCCCCCTTTAACGCGGTGCGCGGGAGGGTGGATGTGAGGGAGCAAGGGAACGAGCGAGAGAAAGAGAGGGAGAAGATAACTCAAGCAGAGACAAGCAGGCTAGCGCTGCTCCACCGCTGGAGTCCCTGTTTGGAGTCCCTGTTTGGAGTCCCCCGTCTACTTCACACTGGGGTGTTGTTCTTATTCTTTTACCTGTGGGGAAGGTGAAATATTATTGTATGTCGTTTACACGTTTTTTTCTTTCTCTTTCTTTCTTTTTTCTCTCCGTCGTGATCTGGATATTGCTTCCCAGTGGTGGCTCCTGCAAAGAAGAGCCCAAAGCTGGTGAGTACCAAAAATATCTGTACCTCCCCCATCCACATCTCCCGTCCATTCTCCTCCATCCACCCCTCTCTCCACTCCTGTGTGGAGTGCTAATGTTGGTTGGTGTGTAGAGCATCCCAGAGCAGTGCTGGATTTTCTCTATCAGGACTCGCGCTGTGTTTTGGTCCTGATGAGAGCTTTAAAGACCTGTGCGCTGGGTCGGAATAATGTTGTGTTGGGTGAAACTGTTTTTTTTGCTGGATGACAATGCTGCACTGGTTGATTATGTTGACCCATTGGTAGGCAGAGCAGGCCTGCTCATGGATATTTTTTTCATTATCTATGCCATGTTCTCATGTTCTCCTGGCTTAATGAATTCTAGGTAAACAGATCAGTAAATTAGGCCAGCCTTGGAAAAAGCATTCCAAGCTTGTGGTCCAAGTGTAGGGTTGATTTCTGAGAATGGTCCAGCTCTTCTTAGCTTCTATTTCTGGCCCCAATGTAGAGAGTATGGAGAAGTCGTGATTGCTAGAGACTGGACCACTGTCAGTCTGTGTTACCCTCTCCCTGTAGCCTATCTCTTGGGGGAGATGCTGCCTGTGTGCTCTCTCTGTGTTGTATGAGGGAAGAATGGGGGTGGATTTGTGCTTCTGTGTTTTCCCCTCCTAGATGTATTCTCCCTTCCGTGTCGTTCCACCTCAAAAAGCACAAGAAAAGGATTTCCACACCAACCAGCTCAGATTGTTCTGTAGTTATTAACAGATGCTATTAGCATTACTGAATTATTTTGCTGAAATATAATTAGATCTCTGAGAAATTAGGTTAATTGATTGCACTCAAATTGGCAATTTTAATTTATAGGATTCAGTTAATATTCAATAAATATCATACCCAACATCTGATGTTGACCAAACTTCTTCCTACCAATGAGAAAGACATGAAAAATTACATTTAAAAAAATCAAAAGCCACCTACAGACCCCCCATGCCAATCCCGCCCCGACAATCAGAATACAGTATCAGTTCTCAATGTTTGGATTATTGCTTCTTCATACTATGTAACGTATTCCGTGTGAATCTTTGTGTTTTTTGCCCTGTACAGAAAAATGTGTAATTGTAGTCGCTTGCATTGTTTACCATAAAGTAGCATGTTTTGACCACTAGAGGCCCCTGTTCCTACTTTACCGCCTCACTATTTTCTCAGTTTTGCTCGTCTCTTGTGTTTATTAAATAGATCACAACATTTCCTTTGGTAACTTTGGGTAGAAAACCTATAGATTTGGCTGATGATGAAAATACATTGTGTGGTCACCTTCACAATTTAAATCCTCCATAAAAGCAATTCAGTCTACGTAAGAACAAACTGAATTTGTTCTTACGCTTAATCTCTGTCCAAGAAACATGGTTACAACATTTTAGCCACTAGCCCATTTCTGCATCAACGTTTTGGGCTTGTAGGAAAAGTCTTCATATGAGAATTGCACCATATGGTTAGCCCTCTCAGAGAGCTGCCACTTATTGGACTTTGCAAGGAGAGTTGGGTTGAAGCATTGGGTTGCTAAGAGAAGGACAAACTGAATTGGCTTTTTTATTTACCTTTATTTCGACAGGGAAGTCATATTGAGACTGAAGACTCTTTTACAAATGAGCCCTGCACAATTTAAAACAAGGGCATCAATAGGCAAGCACAGACATGGAGGACTGGCTTGAAATTTTCTACCCAACATTGCACAGGAAATGATCTATTTAGTAAACATTAAACAGCCCAGCAAAATGGATAAAAGAGTGTTGCGTCATAGCAAGAACAGTGGCATCTAGTGGTCAAATATGTTACTTCCACACTTCTTTATGGTAAATAATGCAAGCAACGTCAATGACAATTTCTCAGAACAGGGGGGAAACATCAGCAGATTCACATAGTATGAAGAAGCAGTGATCCAAACCACACCTTCGTACTACTGTTAAACATGGAGAACTGATGCCTTATACTGGTTGTTGTGGTGGGATTGGCGTGGGGGGTCCGTGGCTTTCAACCATTTCATTTATTCTTCATGTCTTACTTATTGGTAGGACGTCTGGTCCAAATCGGTTGTTGGGTACTTTATTTATTGAATATTATCTGAATCCTATCCATTTTAAAGGCCAATTTGGGTGCAATCAATTAGCTTAATTCTCCAAAATCAAATTACATTTCAACAAAATAATGTTTCAGGAATGCTAATCTTATCTGATTCTAACTACAGGAACAAATTCAGAACAATCTGAAATGGTGGGTGTCATGGCTTGTTGAAATTATATTAAATTACGCTTCAGTTTAACACCCTTCTCACTGTTACTGTATGTCTCTGAATGTCTCCTCATGCATTGGGGGATAGGGTCTGCCATTAATGTATTCAGCTCTGTGTTGAACAAAAGGAATAGACTATATACTCTAGTCAGCCGAGCTCTGTTTTTTTCTGATAGGAATTTTGACTGAATTCTTCACTTTCCCAAAAATAAATCTCATGAACAAATCTGCTTGATTATGCCTTGGGTATTGTGAGAGAATGGGTTTCTGGTTGACATCACTGGCCTTGATTAAAACGTATTTATTTTTGACTGACTTCTGTAATATGTATTTATTTATCTTTACCACTCTCTCCTACTCCTTCTATCCCTCTCCTTCTTACTCTCTCTCTTTCTGACCACCCTTCTTCTCCCCCTCCACCTTTCTCTCCCTGTCTTACTCCTTCTATTCCCTCTCTCTCTCTCCCTCATACAGCAGTTAGCGAGGAAGGACAGTCAGAACAGTTCTGTGCACAGTGTTTCCAGCCACCGGAGTACCCACACTGACTCCCCTGTGCACCCGTCCCTGGCCACCCCATTCAGCGAGAGCGCCGCCCCCCCACCCCCCTCCCAGCCCCTGCCCGGCCTGCCTCCCCAGGACCCTCAGGCAGACGGGACCATCCAGAGGAAACCGGACCCCTTCAAGATCTGGGCCCAGTCCAGGAGCATGTATGAAAGTAGGCGTAAGTATTTATTTTTGGTGTTGGCTCTGGTGCTCCGTCTGTCCTATCGGGTTGGTATTGCAGTCCGGGGCTGGTGACACAAGACATATTGTCTAATAGTATCCTGTCGTCTTTTGTATATTGACTTAGAGTGGGTGTTAACTTGGTGGGTTAGGGGTGTGGACTGTTTGAAGAGCATTGTGGCAGTTGGAGGAAGAGTGATAACAGCAGCCTCTAAGGAGAGTTGGTGATGCTAACCACACTCCTGATCTATTGACCCTTGACCATGTGTGTTATTATCAGTAAGTAGTGTGCTCTCTGGAACGGACTGTGCCATGTTTACCTCTACGCTACTCTCTTTAGAACACAGCTCCAGACAAATATGGATATAATTTGCGGTGGTGGTGCCTCCAATATTTCTCTGGTAGTCTGGTGAGTTTAGCGGGTGCTAGCCTCCCCAATTAACAGGAATATCTCTCAACCGCTGTCAGTCGCCCTCTGAGTATTGGAGGGTCCAGAGGGTTTAACGTCTAATAACTTTTCTGGTGCTCCTGCTTTCATCAAGGTTTCATTATTTGGAGGCCCTAAAGGGAGAGGAACTGGGTACGGTACTGCCAGAGTTGGTTATCTCCTCAGGTGAGAGAGGATAGGGGGGAAGAGGAGAGGAATTCTAAAGAAACAAGGAAGAAGAATAGGGGATTGTTTAGTCAACTCAGCCTTATTCAGCACTTGTACATCCCTGTTCTGAGGAAATAGGACTTCATTACCGTTGTGATGCCACGTTTACCTAATAGATTCTGAAATCAGAGAGCTGAGGCTGTAAACGCACCATTTGATGGCCACCCTTTTCCAAACCTGAGCAATGCAGGTTGGATGAGCTTCGAAGTCTGCCCATGCTTGATGTTTGCTCAGATGCCATTTTGGTGGTGCTAGCTGGATAGTGGATGCTAGCCACTCTTTCTTCCCATCTCCTATTCCTGATCTGAAGTTAATCTGCTTGTTCTCCAGAGTCAGCCTGAGCTGGGCAGATTGAATAATCTTTGTTTGGTATGGATCTGTTCCAAGCCAGTGGTTTAGAAGTTGAGCTGCTGTATTGATCTCATAAGCTGCCAAGTGCCTAGCTGGGGCCCTTGTGAACGGGAAGATTGAGACGGTTAGCCTGTGACATGCCCATCTCGGCCATACCCTGGGTCCCAGTGTAGTAGAAAGAGGGCTAGCTCAACACTGTGAGCTCTTCTGTTGACTCTGGAACAGATTGCAGCCAAGCTGGCCTCTTGCCCTTCTCCCTCCCTCCTGCTGGCTCTTAGTGGCTTTAGCTGTGGAGGTCTGTATAGTTACATGGTGTATCCCATGGGGGGGCTGAGCGCATGGACACACACACAGACACAGACAGCTTCAGGCTGTTGCTTGGACCCCTGTTTCTTTGTGGTCTGCCCACCTCCAGTGCTATGTGAACCATGAGCTGTCAGTCGCTGCAGTGCACCACTATGTAGCAACTTAGTGCCTCTCTGACAGCTAGCTCCAGTACTGCCACCCTCTTCCTCTTCCCTCCTGCTCAGATCTCCTCGGCTAGGGGCTTCCTGACTGAGCCTGAGGAGCAGCACTGCTGAGGCATCTCTCAATAATACAGCATCACGCTGGCATACTGGTGACCTGGCTGAGTACTAGGGAGAGACTCCCAGTCCCTGTCACCTACCTACCCAGGTTGATGGGACAAAGTGAAGAAGGATTTTGTCTTGAAAGACATCCAAAAGGATAGTATTCAAAGAATCCTAAATATGGAAGTTTGATAAAGTAGGTACTTAGGGGAATTTCACAGCCCTCTTGTCTCTTGCTTTGAATGGTGATTTGAAGGTATTTTGGGAATAGATAATTTTCTTTTGATGGGAAGTTGTTAGATATTTACACATTCCTCAGGGTAAGCTATAGAGGAAAAGGCAGAATGAGGCAGTGGTGTGGTGTAGAGGCTGCCGTAACAGTGCAGTAGAGTAGAGAGGCTGAGTGAGGCATGGACCACTGGCCTGATTCAGAAGGAACTGCAGGTGTGCTTTGTGCTCATTAAAGCCATGAATGACATAATCAGCTCCCACCCTCCATCTCCTCCAGTCCTCTGCCTCTGTTCTCCTCTGAAAGGAAAAGGGGAGAGGAGGGGTTACACAGTGTGGGTTCTGATGTGATGATCCAGGATGTAGTTATCAATTCGTTTTCTGGTTGCAGTGCCTGATTTCCAGGAGCAGGACATCTTCCTGTGGAGAAAGGACACGGGCTACGGGTTCCGGATCCTGGGAGGGAACGAGCCAGGAGAGCCAGTGAGTTAGAGGATTCAACCACACACTAACATCACTGCTCTGCATACAGTGCAGTCTGAAACTATTCAGACTCCTTGACTTTTTTCACATTTTGTTACGTTACAGCCTTATTCTAAAATTGATTAAATCGTTTTTTCCCCCTCATCAGTCTACATAAAATACCCCATAATGACAAAGCAAAAACAGGTTTTCATAAATTTTAGCAAATTTATTTTAAAAAATGTAAACGTAAATATCACATTTATATGAGTATTCAGACTCTTTACTCAGTTCTTAGGTATGACACTACAAGTTTGGCACATCTGTATTTGGGGAGATTCTCCCATTCTTCTCTGCAGATCCTCTCAAGCTCTGTCAGGTTGAATGGGGAGCGTCACTGCACAGCTATTTTCAGGTATCTCCAGAGATGTTCAATCGGGTTCAAGTCCGGGCTCTGGCTGGGCCACTCGAGGACATTCAGAGACTTGTACCGAAGCCACTCCTGCATTGTTTTGGTTGTGTGCTTAGGGTAATTGTCCTGTTGGAAGGTGAACCTTCGCCCCAGTCTGAGGTCCTGAGCACTCTGGAGCAGGTTTTCATCAAGGATCTCTCTGTACTTTGCTCCGTTCATCTTTCCCTTGATCCTGACTAGACTCCCAGTCCATGACGCTGAAAAACATAATGCTGCCACCACCATGCTTCACCGTAGGGATGGTGCCAGGTTTCCTCCAGAAGTGACGCTTGGCATTCAGGCCAAAGAGCAACCTTGGTTTCATCAGACCAGAGAATCTTGTTTCTCATGGTCTGAGAGTCTTTAGGTGCCTTTTGGCAAACTCCAAGCGGGCTGTCATGTGCCTTTTTACTGGGGCGTGGCTTCCGTCTGGCCACTCTACCATAAAGGCCTGATTGGTGGAGTGCTGCAGAGATGGTTGTCCTTCTGGAAGGTTCTACTATCTCCACAGAGGAACTCTGAAGTTCTTTCAGAGTGACCATCGGGTTCTTGGTCAACTCCCTGACCAAGGCCCTTCTCCCCCGATTGCTCAGTTTGGTCGGGCGGACAGCTCTAGGAAGAGTCTTGGTGGTTCCAATCGTCTTTCATTTAAGAAGGATGGAGGCCACTGTGTTCTTGGGGACCTTCAATGCTGTATAAAAATTTTAGTACCCTTCCCCAGATCTGTGCCTCGGAGCTCTACAGACAATTCCTTTGACCTCATGGCTTGGTTTTTGCTCTGACATGCACTGTCAACTGTGGGACCTTATATATTTTTTTATTTTTTTTTTACCGTTATTTTACCAGGTAAGTTGACTGAGAACACGTTCTCATTTGCAGCAACGACCTGGGGAATAGTTACAGGGGAGAGGAGGGGGATGAATGAGCCAATTGTAAACTGGGGATTTTTAGGTGACCGTGATGGTAGAGGGCCAGATTGGGAATTTAGCCAGGACACCGGGGTTAACACCCCTACTCTTACGATAAGTGCCATGGGATCTTTAATGACCTCAGAGAGTCAGGACACCCGTTTATCGTCCCATCCGAAAGACGGCACCCTACACAGAGCAGTGTCCCCAATCACTGCCCTGGGGCATTGGGATCTTTGTTTAGACCAGAGGAAAGAGTGCCTCCTACTGGCCCTCCAACACCACTTCCAGCAGCACCTGGTCTCCCATCCAGGGACTGACCAGGACCAACCCTGCTTAGCTTCAGAAGCAAGCCAGCAGTGGTATGCAGGGTGGTATGCTGCTGGCAAATATAGACAGGTGTGTGCTTTTCCAAATCATGTCCAATCAATTGAATTTACCACAGATGGACTCCAAGTTGTAGAAACATCTCAAGGATGATCAATGGAAACAGAATTCACCTGAGCTCAATTTCGAGTCTCATAGCAAAGGGGCTGAATACTTATGTAAAGTTTATTTTCTTTAATATATATATAATTTTGCAAACATTTCTAAAAACCTGTTTTCGCCTTTTCATCATGGAGTATTGTGAGTAGATTGAGGGGGGGGAATAATTGAATCCATTTTAGAATAAGGCTGTAACGTAACAAAATGTGGACAAAGGGAAGGGGTCTGAATACTTTCCGAATGCACTGTATATCTATAATCTCTCAATAGGTATTTTAAATTCAGTTGAAAAATAATACACCTTTCAACAGATTCTAAGTATCTAGTTATTAGTCTTGGCTTGGACATTTATTATGATACTTCTCAGTTTATTATTACAAATATTTAGTATAGATTTTTATATATTTTTAGCATCTTTGTGTGCCATATTTGACTGTTTAATTGATGGTTGTAAACTCCTCTGTTGGAGCCAGATGAATCAACTACAGCAGCAGTGTTGGTCTGCGTGTGGTGGTAGTTGAGGTCTCAGCTCGGTTCTGTTGCTCCACTTGCTCTTTCATCTCCTTGCTGCAGCCTCAATCAGAGAGAAGAATATCTATCCCGACACTTTTTTTCTCTTTTAAAGAGGCCAAGTTGTTTGTTCTTGTGAGCTGGTCTGTACAGCTTTTGAAGAAGGAAAATAATGACACACAAGAGATTTAGACCAGGCTGTGCAGCCAAGCGGAGAAAGAGGAGAGGAGACGTACTAGCCAGCTTTCTAGCTGGACCCGCGCGTTAGTGCTGTACTAAAATGATCTTACCTAAGAGGTAGAATATTCTTCAACAAACTTTAATATCTCATGTTGATGTCACGGCGTGCTGTTGATTGATCAACAACCTGTTCTGTCATCCCCCTCTTCTGTCCTCTCCTTTTCTTTCATTATCTCCCCTCCTCCCGCCGCTTCTTCTCCTCCATTCCTCCCCTCTCCCCAGATCTACATAGGGCACATAGTGAAGTACGGGGCGGCGGATGAGGACGGGCGCCTGCGTTCGGGGGATGAGCTCATCTGTGTGGACGGCACGGCGGTGGTGGGGAAGTCTCACCAGCTGGTGGTACAGCTGATGCAGCAGGCCGCCAAGCAGGGCCACGTCAACCTCACTGTGCGACGGAAGACCGGCTACGGCGGTAAGGGAACACAGCAGCTAGTTAAACACGGACATGAAGTTTTACTTAGACACTCTTACCCAGTGAACGCATTCAAATAACAGCTACATGATATGAGCATCAGAAGGGATTTGTGTGACCTTGTCTTTCAACAGCAAGAGATGGAGAGAAATCTGTGGTAGCATTGTTGGCTTTAATCAGACAATGTAATTTGATAGGTTGTCTGCCAGTAATTTTACCAGTAATTCTGTCTTCTCTGCACAATGCTTAATGATCATGGTAGAATCTTATGTAGAACAGAATTTGATAATCTGTCTCAGAATGTTCCTAATTCACGTATAGCACAAACAGCAGATGAGCAGCAGTCTGTGCAGTAGTACAATCAACAACAGTCTATGCAGAAACATCAGAGCAATCCACTGCTCCAGGCTCCATTTGTTTTTCATCAGAGCAGCGAAGGGCCCGAGGACAGGGCTGCTATTTGAAGGGTCGCCCCGCTGCTCTTCAAAAGTCCATGGGTGTGTGGGGAAACATTTATCAGAGGCCCTCAACGTGCCCAGCCTGACTCTGACCTTCAGCAGGATAAATAAAGTTCCTTAAACGTGATGAAGAGGGTCCCAACCTTCTTCCGCTCCCGCCACGCGCCAGCCTGCCTGCCAGCCACTGATGAGAGCGCCCAGACCGGGGGCATGATGGTTGTCACAGGGATGATGCCCAGTATGAAGCACTGCCTCAATGCCAGGAAACCTTCCGTTGTGATGCAATCAGGAAACTTTAGATGTTTTTGGGAGGAATAGATGAAAGTGTGGCTGTTAGAGCAGCATGCTCCCTGTAGACCTGCTTCCTGCTACCAGTGTGATCATTACGCCAGGCTGAGTGGGTAGAGAGGAGCACCGGAGTCAATGTTGATTAGCTAAATATTTTATTTTGTGTTTCTTTTAGAGTTATGAGCTGTGTGCTATTGCTGTAAAGTAGCTGTGTCAATTCCTCCTCAGGGTCTAAAGGGGAGGGCGAGGTGCCCCCGTCCCCAGCCTCGTCCCACCACAGCAGCACACAGGCCCCCTCCCTGACCGAGGAGAAGCGGACCCCCCAGGGCAGCCAGAACTCCCTCAACACTGTCAGCTCCGGCAGTGGCTCCACCAGCGGCATCGGCAGCGGGGGCGGTGGGGGCTCGGGTAGCACCGTGGTCAACACTGCCCTGCAGCCCTACGACGTGGAGATCCGCCGCGGGGAGAACGAGGGCTTCGGATTTGTGATTGTTTCCTCTGTGTCCCGACCCGAGTCTGGCACCACCTTTGGTAACACCCGTCTTCTCTAACTTTCTGAACTTAAATATAGGTACAGTAGCACATATGCATGTACTGTGCACACACAAGGTTCCTCTCAATATACAGTAGAACATATCCTTTTTGTAACTAATCACTCTTTGACTACTGGTTACTGTCCCCCTACTTCTATGCAAATGAGTTTCTTAATAGCCCATATTTCTGGTGAGTAGCTTCCATCCTCATTCTTCCATCTTCTAGCGAGTGGTGTTCCTCTTCTATTTTCTTTCATTTTGTCAAGCAGAGACACTGAAACCCAGCCCAAAGAACTGTAATATTTATACTATCTTTCATAATTGATCACAAGTAAGAGCATGTTGCATAATATCCTGTATAATTCAGATGCTCTTACTTAAATGGCTCCGATGAGCTGATTGCAGCAGTTATAATGATGAGTTAATAAGGGGAAGAGTGTTGTGATATTGTAAGTGGGATCATTTGTAGATGGATAGACCCTCTCCCACAGTCCTCCCGCTCTGCTTGTCCCTCAGCATGCCCCATTGTCTGCTCTGGTGTCTTTCGCTGTGCGGTGTATTCTGCCTGTAACTGCTACAGAGAGATCTCGCTGCCCGCTCTGTACCTACCTGACCAGTCCTCAGCGTGTCTCTCTGGGTTGGATGTGCTGAAACACTGCTTAACTTAACTCGCTGGGCGTCAAACGATCAGGCAAAGCACATCTTGTACTGAAGTGGAAGGCGTTGGCAAGTTTGTACCATTTTGTTTATCTTCCAGGCTTCATATCAAAGAGGAGCACATTGGTTATTGATCAATAGTGTAGAGAAATGACATTTGATCTGTATGGATCCCAATTACTCTGACACAGATATATCTATCCATCCTCTCTTAGCTCGTTAAACAAACACATCCTTCTGCTGTGAAACCAACAAAGCTTCTAGTTGGTACAGAACTCAATGAGTTGAGCTCCACAGATTTGTTCTTGACTGGAGTTACTGACAGCAGAGGGAGGAAACAGACTGATTAATCTTTATAGTTCCATGAATGAAGAACAGGAATAGAGATGGAGAGGGAATGATATGTGCTATATTTCTCTGTAATGAATGAGAGGCATTCTCTAGTAGGGTAGAAGCCTTTGTGCCGCCTGAGGATTGTGGGTAGGAGAGGACCTGAGGGTACTTAGCGAAGAAGTTGTCTGTGTTGTCTGTACGTGTGTAATCTAGGCTGCAGCTGCAGGTGTCTGTCTTATCAGAGCTGAAGGTTGACATAGTTTCCTGATTACTAGGTTTCAGCTATACAAGGGATGTCAGGGGAGATTCACTTAGGCAAATAGAAAAACGTGTCCTTTGGAGCAGCGCTAGTACATACTGTTGACAGAGAGAGATGGTCAGTGACACCTTGAGTATTTAGTATGGAGTCCTAATTAATTTGAATGCAGTACATATAGACTATGTAAAGGCATTTTTCCTTCAACATTCCCTCTCACTTGATCAATGCTTTCCATTTCTCACGGGCAGATTTCCAGGCACAGTCTGTTGGCACTTGGCTTGGTGGCTTTGGTGAATTAACCCTTAACCTTCTGTCTTCCTTTCTCTCTCTTCTCCTCCTCTTCCTCCTCTGTCCCTTTTTCTTCTTCTTCTCTCTCTCTCTCTCTCTCTCTCTTTTCAAACAATACCCCCACCACCAACAATGTCACATCACACACACTATGAATCACACAAACGCAAAAAGCTGGAAATGCATGTGTGGCCATGCCCCACAAAATAGGTCGTATTATTGAGGGGAGCCCTGCGGACCGCTGTGGGAAGCTGAAGGTGGGAGACCGTATCCTGGCCGTCAATGGCTGCTCCATCACCAACAAGTCCCACTCGGATATCGTCAACCTGATCAAGGAGGCCGGGAACACGGTCACGCTAAGGATCATTCCCGGAGACGGTAAGACAGAACCCTGTTTCTGGAGAGCCTGTATGTTTTCTTTTCAACCCTAATCTTGAACAACTAGTTGTACTAATTAGCTGGTTGGTTATAATTGGGGTTGGGGCGACAATCTACAGGAGGGTTACGGTAGCTCTCCAGGAACAGGGTTGGGCAGATCTAGACCTAGACTGTAGAATTCAGCAGCTGGGATCAACCTGTGTCATAGGAATATTTGTGCATTGCATCAGTTATGTAAACGTTTATTGTATTGGAATGTACAGTATACACCTTTTGCTAAAAGAAAGCCTATCTCAGTACATCACCGTCACAGCGTTTTTTACATTTCCAGTGTTCTAGTTAGTCTGATCACCCCCGCAATGTTGACAGAGCTGCTTCTCTTGGATGGGAGGGAACTTTCTAGTGCAGTCGTGCATTTCACATTCTCCTGAAGCATTCTAGAGTAATTCAGCTGTCAGAGGCTGTAACGGTGTGTGCGTTTGCGTGTGCGTCTTTCTTGGGGCTAAGAGCTCTTGTTACACTGCACTGACAGATCACCCTGGCATGCTGTTTGATTAAGTGAGAGAGATGCAGGGAGAACGCCAGTGTAAACACTAGTCTTTGTCAACCTGCATGTTGGCGAAATTGTCCATGTTGCTGCTGTTTGGTCTGTTTTTACGGATGAAAGCCTTTTTCTGAAGAGAGATGATTATACTGAGCCACAATTGTTTTGAGAGAGAGAAAGACTGGGAAGGGGGTGGGGAGGGAGGAAGGAAGGGAAAGCGCAATGGAAAGAGGAAAGTGGGAGAGAAGGAGTACGGGATGAGAGATGCAGAGATTGAGGGAGGAAAAGAGAGGGAGGGAGTGTGTGAGGATGGAACCTCGGCTGCAGACAGTTGACACCAGGGGTTGGACCCGAAATTATTTACCAATCGTTTCGTTCTGTACCGAACCACACATTTTGTTGTTCTGTTCCACTGTTCAGACAAAATAAAGTTCTGAACCAGTTCGACCCCAAAAAAGTACTGGTTTACATCGTTCCTTTTTTAACCTGTGAAGTCAAGTTTTTTACACTGAGCTCATTTAATTACTTCCCCAATCAGTGTGGATATATCAGGTAAGCTAGTTGTTTACATGAGTAATGGACAGACAAGTGTTGCCTATGGCACAAGATGTGACTGAAATTTTACGGGTGGGGAGAGAGCGAGAGAGGGTTGAGGAGCAGGCTTGAATCGGTGGGCATCTTGTTATGACATGCATTATCTGAATTCGATCCACAGAATTATACCTAGTAGGAGCGGCTTTTATGAAGCTTGAGCTAGTAAGTGAACAGGCTTGTGTGTGCAGAGCAGCATCAGAATTAAAAACACGTCTTACCTTTTTTGTAGTTAATAAATCCAATGTTAAACTTGATAACTAGGCCTATGTTATCCTAAACGAGCATTGAAAAAGTAATTCCATTCTTCTGTAGCTAATAAAAAATTGTTCCCTATCCGTTAAATCAAATCAAGTTTATTTTATATAGCCCTTCGTACATCAGCTAATATCTCGAAGTGCTGTACAGAAACCCAGCCTAAAACCCCAAACAGCAAGCAATGCAGGTGTAGAAGCACGGTGGCTAGGAAAAACTCCCTAGAAAGGCCAAAACTTAGGAAGAAACCTAGAGAGGAACCAGGCTATGAGGGGTGGCCAGTCCTCTTCTGGCTGTGCCGGATGGAGATTATAACAGAACATGGCCAAGATGTTCAAATGTTCATAAATGACCAGCATGGTCAAATAATAATCAGGAATAAATGTCAGTTGGCTTTTCATAGCCGATCATTAAGAGTATCTCTACCGCTCCTGCGGTCGCTAGAGAGTTGAAAACAGCAGGTCTGGGACAGGTAGCACGTCCGGTGGACAGCAGCAAGGCCAGGTGGACTGGGGACAGCAAGGAGTCATCATGCCCGGTAGTCCTGACGCATGGTCCTAGTGCTCAGGTCCTCCGAGAGAGAGAAAGAAAGAGAGAAGGAGAGAATTAGAGAGAGCATACTTAAATTCACACAGGACACCGGATAAGACAGGAGAAGTACTCCAGATATAACCAACTGACCCTAACCCCCCGACACATAAACTACTGCAGCATAAATACTTGAGGCTGAGACAGGAGGGGTCAGGAGACACTGTGGCCCCATCCGATGATACCCCCGGACAGGGCCAAACAGGAAGGTTAACACTTCTAACATCAGAACAGTAGCTTCAGAGAGGGGAAGGGCAGGTAGCCTACACATGTGCATACACACTGGCTAAGATTTTCAGCTTGCAGGCTCTTGAATATGTTTCTGAGTGGCAGGAGTGAAGGAGTTGCATAGGTGCATTGTTGTATTTTTTTGTGGGACTAGAAAAAATGACAGGAACGTAAAATAACATTACTAACCGGTTTCCATGCTTTTAAAATAACGGTTCTGTTCCAGAACAGTGTGGATCACTTTCATTCCCAGTTCTGTTTCTGTTCCTTGAACCAGTTCCAACCCCTGGTTGACACTGGCGTAGAGTGGAGGGAGAATGTATATTTTAAGACATTGGGATTCATGGACAGAGACGGCACTCATCAAACACCGGGTCTCCCCAGCAATGTGACTACCCAGCTGGCTGGAATTAAACCCACTTGGCCCGACCTCAGCTCAGCCTCCACCTTGATCGTGGGCGGAATGGAGAGTTAAGCCAATGGGATCCAAGAGGACTAGTGTGGGAGTGATGGATTTATGAAACTGGAGTTGAGCACAGCCGGTGGGGCTGGGATTAGTCTAGGGGTAGTTATTAGAAACAAATGAGGGGGCTGTATGGAATGAGGAGACGGTTGTGCGGTTATTATGCGTTTATTTAAGGGTTACGGTCAAGCATAGGTCATTGATTACACAAATGATGCCATATGATGTGATTAGATGAAAGCCATGAGTATAGCACTTCCTCCGGTCCAGGCTTCCATATATCCCTGTTTGAATAAATTCTATATAAAAAATGTAATGGCCCTGCTACTTTATAGCTATCGGGCGTCCGGCATTGCCATCAGCCAACCGTCAGCCGTTGAGGAAATGCTTCCTTTGAAATCAATGAAAGCTGCTTCACTGCCCGTGTTGCGCTCGGGTTGCGTCACTTCCAATGGCAGCGTCCATGCTCAAGAATCGTCGAGATTCAATTCTTGATGGCTGTCGCCCTCGTTCGTTCTATCTTGTGAATTGAAATAATGAGAAATAAAGTTTTTTATTTTTTTTGCATATGGCCTCGACTATACACCACTGGTTATTTCACTAAGATATATGAAGTCAAGAAGCTACTACTGCTAGCAGGCTAGCTACATTAAATAGCTAGGTTCACAATGTACACAAAAGCAACTTGTGTAATTAGAGGATCATTAAGTACAACGACTAGCAGCAATTTAATGAGTACTTGTGAAAAACTGAACCAAAGCTATTGGACTTACGCATAATGAATAAATATGATACTGTACAGTAGGGGACAACAGAATGAAGACGCTCTCAAAACTACACGCTCTGTGTAGCAGGTAGAACGTCACATTTACACAACGCTGATGGCAAAGCAACACAATGCTTATAGTGGAGCTGAAGCGTTAGAATGGCTTACGAAGGGTAGTGCAGCTGCTCTTGGTTCATTTTTCTCCCTTTGTATTTTGCATGGTTCAGTCTTCAGGCCCATGATTCCCCTGCTCTCTTTCTCTCTCTTTCTCGCTCCTTCTCTCTCTCATCAGAGTCCTCTAATGCATCACTGCTGACCAATGCTGAGAAGATCGCCACTATAACAACTACTCACACAGCCCAACAGCAGGCTACACCTGAGCCCAGGTGAGAGGGATTCTGGGATACATGTATGTAGGACCTAATTGCTTAACATGTATGCCTATTAGCAAAGATTTTTAACCAATATTTTGTCATCTTTCTCATTCCAGAAACAACACCAAACCAAAACAGGAGTCCTCTTTTGAGTTCAAATCCCCCCAGGCCCCTCCTCCCCCTGCCCCAACAACACAACCTCCAGCCCAGGTAAGGATCTGTCCAGCGTTGCCAAGGCCCGCCTGTCCCCAACTGGCAGCCTGCAGGCCGAATTTGTATTATTATTTTTTTTTATTCGACATACGACTGTAAAAACACCAGGAAATCATGATTTGAACTTTCTTGCGGTCAATTTTCAGTCTACAAATTATTCGTAATTATGTTCCAGCCCCCCGACCATCCTCTCAAGTACAAAATCGGCCCGTGGCTGAATCTAGTTGACAATCCCTGCCCTACAGCAATGTGTTCCCTCTAAGTGTTTGTCACACTAGGGAGATGCTTTATTCTGATATCATATTGATTAGTTCCTGAACAGAGCAGGGAGGGAGGGTGTTGAGTCTGTGTCCTTGGCAGTGCCCTTGTAGTGTCTGTGGCTCTGTGTGCCCTCTCTGCCTGCCTCAAACCGCCCCATAGTCCAATCCATCTATTATTCATTTCACCCACCACCACTCTCGAACTCCGATCAAATAGGTGTGACTTTCCTTCAGGTGGCATTCGTCCCCACACTGAAATACGAGCCATCCACAGACAGACGCACCCTGGCAAGTCTAGCCACCGCTGAATCACCAGTCTGACATTGCCGTGTGTATGTGTGTGTTTTTTCCTCAGGATGCTGGCTTCTACTCGGTGGACCTGGAGAGGGAGAACAAAGGTTTTGGGTTCAGCCTGAGAGGAGGTCATGAGTACAACATGGACCTGTATGTGCTGAGATTAGCTGAGGACGGAGCAGCTGTACGCAATGGCAAGATGAAGGTATGTATGACCCCCATAGAAATCTAAAGTTGATGCATCATATTAATTCCACTCATGTAATGCTGAACACCTAATACAAAATCAAAAGACACGTTTACCATTCCCCTGTGTCCTACATAGTCAATTAATGGGTTAATTGATTTTCCTTTATTATTTGTGAGTATGTGATGTATGTAAATAACATTGAATGTTAGCGAGGGCAACTGTCAGGGAGGTGTGTGTGTCACTGTTCTGAGCAGGGCTTGTTAGATGAGGTATTAATAGGCCCAGGTTCTGTGAGGCGGAGAGAGGTGTCAGTAGGAGACCCATTTCTGTACAAGTGGAATTCCCCCGACGGAGAGAACACTGACAGATAACTTGAGGCGCAGAGGGAAGAAAAGAGAATTAGAACAGCATTCTCCCTCTTTCTGTCTCTGCCTGCATGAGGCAAACCTACAGTTCTTTGACACAATTTATTTTCCTTTTGTACCATTGTGGATTTATAGAAAGTATGCCTTCACAGCAGTCAGAGTAGTTGTTCTTTATGTTTTAACTATAATCTAACCTTTCTCCCTCTGGCACTTCTTATGTTCCCCACTGTCGCCTTTTTCATACTTTTTGTTCCCTCCTGCCTTTTTCCTCCCCTGTTCACCCCCTCTGTCCTTCTCTCCTCCTCCTCTTGTCCCTTTCCTCCCTACCCTCACCCCTCTGTCCTTAACACTCTGTCCCCATCTTTGTCTCACCCCACTACCTTCCACTCTTCTCCTCTCCCTCCTCCGTCTCCCTCTCTCCTCTCTCCTTCAGGTGGGAGATGAGATCCTGGAGATAAACGGTGAGAGCACCAAGGGCATGAAGCACGCCCGCGCCATCGAACTGATTAAAAACGGCGGCCGCCGCGCCCGCCTAGTCCTCAAACGGGGCGACGGCTCGGTGCCTGAATATGGTGGGTCAATCTACGAAAACATTCCATTTTCCCCCGTCTTCACCCCCTGAGCGCGCACACACACTCCCCGTGGGGGAGGGGCGGGTTGGGTATACGAGAGGACGCCTGTCTCCTCTCCTGTCCTGCTATGTCCTGTGCTATACTTTGGGCCTTCCACTGACTTCCACTGTCCACTGGGTGTGTCTGGTTTTGCTCCCTTCGGGTCTGGGTCAACCGCTGTCACCTTTTAACCTTCTGCTGTGTGTCACTGAGCGGGGCGCGGCTTGGGGAGCAGGGCTTTCTGGGATGCCCCAAGGATGATAGTGGTCTATGTAACCCCTTGGAAAAAGAGGGTCACATGGAAAGAAAGAAAAACAATGAAAGAACTGTGAGGAGAGAAAAAAAATCTAAAAAGATGAGTGTTTCTAAATGTGGATATACAGTATGTTTATTGAGTCCTTGCTGAAGTATATTTTTTGTGTAAAAAAAAAGAAAAAGAACTTGATCTATTGCATCCCGTGTTAAACTGGGAAATGCTCTCTGGTTGGATTGCATCGCCAAGCTTTAAGATGGCTTAATGAACATATATATGGTATTTATTGAAGGTGAATGTAAGCTACTGAGTTTAGAACTTCAGTCTAGACGGTCTTGAAATGAGAGCATTCTAATACTTTCTACCATTTCATCGGGAAATTCACAATACTTTGTTTGACATATTCACAAATCCATGGATTTATTCTCACCTACTGTGTAACTGTCATTGGAAAACTGTGATTCTGGAGACTCCGCTCATTCCTGACAATTCAACTCAATTCAGCTCCACCTCTACAGACATTTTTGTAACTAAAAAAAGAAACATTTTTACAAGTATTTTTGTTCATGTACAGAGCCATGAATCAACCCATATATTCATCTCGAAAGTATATTGCTGCATGAAGTTGTTGAAGTTGAAATCCAAATGTTTATTTAATTTTTTGTCAATTTTCCATAATATTTATGGTATATTTCATTTTAATTGTATTGATCTGTGAATTGATAGTCACAATTCATCTTATTGCATTTTTGATTTTGGAAAATATTGTCCTTTTATTCATGTATTTAGTTGCGCCGAGAATATGCTATGTCTTTCCTGCACCAATAAGACATCTCTGTGAGGTTGTATATTATACTTATTTTTTTGTACTTTTAGTTTCCACTCTTTGACATTTATTTTATGTTGGCAATGTAAATGGCTTCATACTGTGTTGTGTGTGCATCTCGCTGTCACTATGGGGTTGGTGTCGTGTGTGTGTGTGTGTGTGTGTGTGTGTGTGTGTGTGTGTGTGTGTGTGTGTGTGTGTGTGTGTGTGTGTGTGTGTGTGTGTGCTCGTGCTCGGTTCCAGGACTTTTCACTCAAGGATGGGGTTATTTCCTGGACTGTTTCTTTCTCTGAGTGATTAAATGTTCAAATAAACACCTTTTCCATTGAAAATTAAACACAGACAATAATTCTTATTTCTCCTGCCTATTGTTTTAGTAATCTAAACCCTTTGCCTCTTTCTCTTTTTCTCTTTTTTATCTACCTTTCCTTTTGTTTCGCTGGGCTCTTTCTTCCTTCAGAGATGGTTGCTCCCCATCTCACCGCATGTATGAGATCCTCTAATGACAAGCTGGGAGATCCTAGTTCCTACCAAAATCAGACCATGGTTTGTAGCTGTCCTCTCCATCTCTCCTCCGATCTCTCTCTCCGGTCTCTCTTTCTCTCTCTCTCGCTGTGTGCTGTGGCCTCAACTCACCCGTACCGTGCCTCTGCTCTCCATGCATAAGAATCCATTCGCCCACAATGCATTGCCAATACCGCCGCCGCTGTTGTCATGCTGACCAGTAGGAATGGATTCATACATCCCACCTTTCACATTCAACCTCTGGGCATGGCGTGTTCACTGCTGACATGGCGTCTCCAACGCATCCGTTTGATTCATGTCACATTGGTTTGGTGATAGGGGTTGTGGGATATTGGTAAAGTTTTTGTCTTTTCTAGACATTTTCTCAACCAATCAATCAATCAATTCCTCCTCTACCGCTGTTCCTCTCTTCTCTTCAATCTATTTACTATTTAGCTGTCTAGTTAGTATCTGTGGTTAGTCCGTTAATGACCGTAGCATTGGAGATAAAACTAGATCCAAGTAGAGTTACTAAGACTTTTAGAAGCTGTCTTGTGACGCTTTGATTACCATCCATGTGGTTTATTCAAAGATCGGGTGAGGTGGTTAGAGTCCGGTAAGAACCAATAGCACTGCAGTCATGTAATGACGATCAATAGTCTCTTATCTCCTTGATTAGTCCCTAAAACCATTCCGTACACCTCCTTTATCCATGGTGCTGAGCCAACTCCCTGCATTCTTTATGGATTCCAATCTGTGAAACTAATTTACAACCACAATGTTGTTCCGAAACCAATCAGGCTCATACATTATTTACATCATTACTCAATTCAAAAACTCATCTTGGTTTTGTTAGTTGCATTAAATATTGATCTCACATCGAAGGCATCGCCTGAGCATGAACGAGTGATGTCAAACTATCTCAATCAGCATCAACACCATGCAGCACGCAGCATTAACCAACCGTTGGTCCCCTTCAGCTCCTTTAAGCCGGACTGTTCCACCAGTCCTCATACAGTACGTTGCTGCTTTTGACTCATACATAGCAATACTAATAACTCACCATCAGCTGTGGCTGTGCATCCAAATGGAGAATTGATATAGCTGTGTTTGTTTGCTGACATTAACATTAGAATTGGCAGTATTACAAATAATGTTAGCAGCCTGATTATTGGTCACAATAGTTGATCTAGTCTAGTCAGGGAGTCTGTGAGAGCAATGTGTTTCATCCAGCAACCTGTGTTGTATGTCATGTTCTATTCCAGACCCCAGCATCGACGGTGCCGGCCCAGCCGCAGGGGTACAAAACGCTTCGGAAGTGAGCACCCTGCCCTACAACAATGCACCATCGGACACTAACGCACCAGTCCCTCACAAACCATCACGGAGCAAGGACAAGAAGGGCCACCACCATTCCAAACACCGATCCCCGGAAAAGAAGAGCAAGAGCCAGGGAGGGGCGTCTGGGGAGACAAGGGCCTCCAAGCAGTCCAAGAAAAAAGTTGACAAGAGCCAGAGGTCTGGCAGGGATAGCCATGGCACTCACCACCGAGGACACCGCTCCCCGGATAAGGGCCGTAGCCGGGCCCGCAGCGCAGAGAACACCCTAGACAGTAGACACAGCCAAGGGCACCACAACACCCACCGCTCTCCCTACAGGTCCACTCACCGCAATCGGTCCCCCTATGGCCACCGGTCCCCCTACCGCTCCCCCCACCGCTCACACCACCACTCCCCTACCCGCTACCGCCGTACCCAATCCTCAGACCCCTACCGGCAGCCCTCCCTAGACAGACAGAGACACAGAGAGCCAGAGAGGCCCAACGGGGAGATGGCACCAGTGCTGAGGAAGCCTCCTGGCCCTGTGCCCAGCCCCTTCCTGGATGAGAGCCTCCTACAGGAGCCCCCAGCCCTGGACCGGCTCAACAGGGAGGCCACGCTACTGAGGGAGTACAGAGAGGAGCACCTGTTTGGGGAGGACAGCCTTCTGCTGAGGGCCTCCAACCTGGAGCGTGAGTACAGAGGAGACAGACTGTTATCTGCTGCTGCCCGTGGCCAGAGAGAGGAGATCCTTCCCAGGGTCAACACCCCTGAGTCAGACAGCGCCTACAAGAGGTACAGCTCACTGCTGAGGGGCCGCTCGCCTGAGAGGGTGGAGAGAGAGCCGCGCTACGCCCCCAGGGATGTGTCCCCAGACCCCCACCATAGAGCCCGTAGCCTGGGCCGAGACATTTCACCTGTCAGAAGCTTCAGAGAACCGGAGGGGGAGGAAGCGGCAGCACCCAGACTAAAGGAGTATTACAGCACACTTAAGTCTAATGCCAGCCGTGCTTCCAAAGCTCTCCCGGAGCCCAAGCGGAAGGCCCATAAAGATGGCACCAAAGACCTGAGCATCTGATGGGTCATCTGCTGTAACACAACCAGCCTCCCCACAGCAACACAGTTCCCCCTCACCACTCAGCACTACTCTTCACACAGCAGAACGCACCTGGACCTTGGATGAACCAAATGTATTGATTATATGACATTCCTGCTTTCCTACTAGACAGTGATTCCAAAACCTATCAACCTTTTCTGTTTGTTGGATTTTTGGGGGGGTCGTTAGTTGGTTAAGCATTGTATATTTATCAGAATTTTGCAGAAAATGTAAAACCGAAAAAAACAATGATGTGCCTAACAGTTATTTTAATGAGTGTATTTTTCTTTTGTTTTTGTTTGATATGAGACGAGTGTTTTCTCAGCCGAAAGTGGTATGTACTTTTCCACTGAGCCCAAGGCGGTAGGCATTACACAGCCCCAGTGACTGGTGCCACTGACACAGATGCTGTGCATGTCTTTACGGTTTCAATGTCTTCTCTTTTCTTTCGCTCCCCCAGTGCCACTGTTTTTAGACATTTGACCAGACTATAGCACAAGCCTGCATTTGTTTGTATATTTTTGGACAGTGTGCAGTATGTGTATATTCAGAGGTGATCATTTTAAACAAATGAAGGGGAGAATAAAGTTGAACTATGGTGATGTTAAAATAAAAATAATATATCAAACATATCATCTTCTGTTTTGGTATTATTGTATTAGAATGAATCAGTGTAAATGTGGAACATTTAGATGTGAGTCTTGCGTCTTATTAATACTTCATGACTTTACCAATATGTAATGTTGCCGATATCCCAAGAGATGACAAAATGGTAGATTAATAATATAATACTTCAAAACAAAGTAAAGTGTTGTTTATTTGGATCTGTCTGTTTTATAAACCAGTGTGGTTCTTTGCTCTCTGTTCTTAAAATGAGAGAGGAAGAAAGCTGTGTCCTCCGATGTCAAGACGATGACAGGGAGCCAGTGGATGGGGACACCAAGGTCATGTTCTCATACTCCCAGACCACAGACAGAAAGTGATGCAGACAGAGGCCACTCAGATTTTCCTTTAATGAACCTATCAGCTGTCAGCTTCAGGCCGGGCAGGTTGACGATGGAATTATGTTAGATAGATATAACTTATTGAAAACTTGTTCATGGCCTGGTGCATAAAGTTGTCTCATAATGAAAATGTCTATTTTGAAGATGTGCTTAGATAAGCCTAAGAATATTGGCTGAATTGCAAATAATTTCAGTCAATTATCCTTTTACTTTTTAATAACTAGGCTTAATCTGGGTCTGTTTAACTACATGGCAGGAACATGCCAGTTTCTTATATGATTTCTTTCAACTTTATTTTTAATCACCTGTAAAAGATATTGTCACTTTGTCTCATTTCGGCAAAAAAACGAATCTTGTTGTTCTGGAAAAAGAGGGAAGCACCCACTACCAAATTATGGCTCAGCGAATTGGCAAACACTGTACACTTAGAAAGGATTAGATATATTCTGAACAATAAATTATTAACATTTGATCAGATCTGGCAGCCTTTCCTCTCTTACTTGGACCATTCGGCGCTGTGAATTTGTACTTTTTAACGCACTCTCCATTGTAATATTTTAATCCACCTCTGGGCAGCACGTGCTGGCACCGCCACCCGAGCAGCGGGGAGGGGTATAAGGGGAAGGGATAAAGGGGGGGAGGGATAAAGGGGGGGAGTGATAAGGGGGGGGTTGACACCCACCCTCTTTCTTTCTACCTGTCCTTGTTTTGTATGTCTTGTTTTGTAATAATTGTTTTGTACCCAGAACTCTGGATCTTTTTATTTCTGTCTGCTCTTTTATGTTTAGTTAAAAATGGTATACCTGCCTTTCATACCTATACACCATTCCTGTGTGTGTTCAATAAAAAATATTTGAACAAAAAGATATTGTCACTTTGATGCTTAAAAAGCATATCTACATACCATGACAGTATTCAATCAGAAAATTGCACCCACACAGCCTCTCAGTCAATAATCACTATTAATACATTCTTTTTTGCCAATTAGTGCATATTTGGATATTTAGAGTTCATATAATATTCACAACATTGTTTAAATTTAAGGATATTCAATTGCCTGCTTAGCCTGAAGGCATTTGGAGATTTGGTTACGGAAAAATTATGATAATGAGTGTGTAATGAATTTGTGATGAAACAATCACATTTTTCAGAGGCCTCCAGCTAGTCCTGTAAACGTGTTTAATGGGACACACATTCACACAGGTGGGCTCCAGATAGAATGTCCAACTGTTGAAGATGAGTTGTGGAACGTCTCTGCGGACAACAGTATTCTCCAATATTAATGATGTCATCAGTGTGTGAAGTTCCTGCGGCTTCTGAAGCTCTCCTCTCATTAGTAAATAACGCAGGGCTTTACTGCATTTTAACACCACTGATCAATGTTTAAAGATTCAATTCATGTTTTTGTCAAGCCAAATATAATGATCTGTCTAGGTTGATAGTAACATAAGTCAACCAACCAAAACATGGCACTTTACTGTTTCCCATTTATACAAAAATGGAAATAAAATCTTGATAAATAGGGCCTATCAAATCAAACTGTATTTGTCACATGCGCCGAATACAAGTGTAGACCTTACCGTGAAATGCAAACTTACAAGCCCTTAGCCAACCGTGTAGTTAGAGAAGAGTTAAGAAAATATTTACCAAATAAACTAAAGTTTAAAAAAAATAATACAAATGAACACAATACATTAACATGAACGAGGCTACAGTTGAAGTCGGAAGTTTACTTACACTTAGGTTGGAGTCATTAAAACCCGTTTTTCAACCACTACAAATTTCTTGTTAACAAACTGTAGTTTTGGCAAGTCGGTTAGGACATCTACTTTGTTCATGACACAAGTAATTTTTCCAACAATTTTTTACAGACAAATTATTTCACTTATAATTCACTTTATCACAATTCCAGTGGGTCAGAAGTTTACATACACTAAGTTGACTGTGCCTTTAAACAGCTTGGAAAATTCCAGAAAATTATGTCATGGCTTTAGAAGCTTCTCATAGGCTAATTGACATCATTTGAGTCAATTGGAGGTGTACCTGTGGATGTATTTCAAGGCCTAACTTCAAACTCAGTGCATCTTTGCTTGACATCATGGGAAAATCAAAAGAAATCAGCCAAGACCTCAGAAAAAAATTGTAGACCTCCACAAGTCTGGTTCATTCATGAGAGCAATTTCCAAACGCCTGAAGGTACCACGTTCATCTGTACAAACAATAGTACGCAAGTATAAACACCATGGGACCACGCAGCCGTCATATCGCTCAGGAAGGAGACGCACGCGTTCTGTCTCCTAGAGATGAACGTACTTTGGTGTGAAAAGTGCAAATAAATCCCAGAATAACAGCTAAGGACCTTGTGAAGATGCTGGAGGAAACGGGTACAAAAGTATCTATAGCCACAGTAAAACGAGTCCTAAATCGACATAACCTGAAAGGCTGCTCAGCAAGGAAGAAGTCACTGCTCCAAAACCGCAATAAAAAAGCCAGACTACGGTTTGCAACTGCACATGGGGACAAAGATCGTACTTTTTGGAGAAATGTCCTCTGGTCTGATGAAACAAAAATAGAACTGTTTGGCCGTAATGACCATGTTATGTTTGGAGGAAAAAGGGGGAGGCTTGCAAGCCGAAGAACACCATCTCAGCCGTGAAGCACGTGGGTGGCAGCATCATGTTGTGGAGGTGCTTTGTTGCAGGACGAACTGGTGCACTTCACAAAATAGATGACATCATGAGGAAGTACAATTATGTGGATATATTGAAGCAACATTTTGAAGACATCAGCCAGGAAGTTAAATCCTGGTCGCAAATGGACAATGACCCCAAGCATGCTTCCAAAGTTGTGGCAAAATGGCTTAAGGACAACAAAGTCAAGGTATTGGAGTGGCCATCACAAAGCCCTGACCACAATCCTATAGAACATTTGTGGGCAGAACTGAAAAAGCGTGTGTGAGCAAGGAGGCCTACAAACCTAACTCCGTTACACCAGCTTTGTCAGGAGGAATGGGCCAAAATTCCCCCAACTTATTGTGGGAAGCTTGTGGAAGGCTACCCGAAACGTTTGACCCAAGTTAAACAATTTAAAGGCAATGCTACCAAATACTAATTGAGTGTATGTAAACTTCTCACCCACTGGGAATGTGATGAAAAAATCTGAAATAAATCATTCTCTCTTTTATTATGCTGACATTTCAAATTCTTAAAATAAAGTGGTGATCCTAACTGACCTAAGACAGGGATTTTTTTACTAGGGTTAAATGTCAGGAATTGTGAAAAACTGAGTTTAAATGTATTTGGCTAAGGTGGATGTAAACTTTCGACTTCAACTGTGTATAAAGGTGGTACCGGTATCAAGTCAATGTGCGGAAGTACAGGTTAGTCACTAGCATTAATGAATATGGAAATAAAATCTAAATCGATTTTATTCTACATACAGGTTTTAATGCAGTTTTGTTTCCGAAAGTATCATTTTCTGTGTTAATGTAATTTTTTTGCAATTAACAGAATGTCAAATATTTCTCCCAGCTATATATTACAATGATTCGTAATGTCAGGTAGCACATTGAGATCAATGTGAGTTTTTTTAGCCAGCTGAAATGAATAGAGACACAAGGATGCCTACAGCACATGAGCAATTCCAATATACAGTGAAGGAGCATTTCTTCCCATAGCAGAAAGGAAGAGGCAAAGCGAGAGAGTTTACTTTGCCATAAATCTGTCCACTTAAAGCATGTGATGAGTTTTTGTATGGGGGGGCAATGAGAGAGTTGAATTTAGTTGACAAAATTAATTGCTATTTTGATACGTGACGCTTTGATATAAAATAACTTTTGTAGTTAAGCTTTTGTAGCTTAGGATGTTGCTAGTGTACTGATATAAATGTGATGCACGTGACATCCAAGCAACCTTGAGAAAAGAGTTGTCCCTGTTGAAATTTGAGACAGTCTATCTATGCATAGCTTCTCACTCTATTGAATATTGATACAGTCGGTTGATGTCAACAAACCTCATTGAATATTCAAAATAGTGTTCAAATAACGGGATGTATCCACCAATCCAAAGAGACAATGGACAATGAATCCCATTGTTAGAGCGGACACACAAGCATCTCGTCATTATATCCAGTATCTATGTTCATATGGTGAAGGAGCAATTCTTCCCATAGCCAGTGAAGGGGAATCAGGACCTAAATAATGGATCCAATCCAGTCTCCAGCGCCAAAACACTCTTCCCCCTCTCTCTCCCTGAGCCTTCATCAAATATAGAATCAGAGCAATGAATGGTGACAATTCATCATGGATGAGGAAGAGGAGGTAATGAAATCTGTAATTACGACACCGCAGCAGCAGCCCAGAATCAGATTCAGGGCTCCAGCTCGGGGACTCCGTGACCTTACAGCCTCTCTCTCTATCCTGTCGCCATGGAAACACACGGATGGTTCCGTTCTGTCAACCTGACTGGAGCAAAGATGACAGCCATGTTCTGTTTGAGGCAGACATGCAGGCATTTTTTGGACAAAATAATTCAGATTTTTGGCCAAGTGTAGGCCTTGTGGGTTTATATTTAGTTTTGATTTGTGTGTGTGTGTGTTACTTTCATGCCAATTGTCATTTGTAACATGTTACACCGGTAAGTCTGCAGGCAAGGGGAAATGTCAAAGGGATAGACAAATTGTTGCCTTGTCAGGTTAATGCCTTGAATACCTCTACATTACTGTCCTGTCTTTGTCTAAATTCTTCTTCAGATCTGATACCTTTGCACTTGACCCCCAAAAAACATCTGGGTCAGATGGTTTAAACCCTTTCTTCTTTAAGGTTGCTGCCCCTATCATTGCCAATCCCATGTCCCACCTTTTTAACCTCTCTCTCCTTTCTGGGGAGGTTCCCATTGCTTGGAAGGCAGCCACGGTTGGTCCTCTATTTAAAGGGGGAGATCAAGCTGATCCTAACTGTTATAGGCCTATTTCTATTTTGCCCTGTTTATCAAAAGTGTTGGAAAAACGTGTAAATAATCAACTGACTAGCTTTCTTGATGTCTATAGTATTCTCTCGGGTATGCAATCGGTTTTCCGCTCAGGTTATGGATGTGTAACTGCAACCTTAACAGTCCTCAATGATGTCACCATTGCCCTTGATTCTCAGCAATATTGTGCTGCTATTTTTATTGACTTGGCCAAAGCTTTTGATACAGTAGACCACTCCATTCTTGTGGAGTATTTGTGTCTCTGAGGGGTCTTTGGGCTGGTTTGCTAACTACCTCTCTCAAAGAGTGCAGTGTATAAAGTCAGAAAATCTGCTCTCTCAGCCACTGCCTGTCACCAAGGGAGTACCCCAAGGCTCAATCCTAGGCCCCACGCTCTTCTCAGTTTACATCAACAACATAGCTCAGGCAGTAGGAAGCTCTCTCATCCATTTATATGCAGATGAACAGTCTTATACTCAACTGCCCCCCCCCCACCTCCCGGATGTTGTGTTAAATGCTCTACAACAAGGCTTTCTTAGTTCTTAACCTTGTTCTGAACACCTTCAAAACAAAGGTCATGTGGTTTGGTAAGAAGAATGCACCTCCCACACGTGTTTTTACTACCTCTGAGGGTTTAGAGCTTGAGGTAATCACCTCATACAAGTACTTGGGAGTATGGCTAGACGGTGCACTGTCCTTCTCTCAGCACATATCAAAGCTGCAGGCTAAAGTTAAATCTAGACTTGGTTTCCTCTATCGTAATCGCTCCTCTTTCACCCCAGCTGCCAAACTAACCCTGATTCAGATGACCATCCTACCCATGCTAGAATACAGAGATTTTAGGATAAAATGTTAATTCAGATTTTTTCCCCCACATCCATTAAGTAGAGACTAAAATAACCTTAAACTTTTTTTTAGCTGTCAATATGTTTTTATTTTATTTTATAAATAATTTCATGTCTGGATTTCACTGCTTTGCACTGTTTTTGTCCTGTCTCACACTGACTTTTGACATTCTGCTATGTATTACACTTAAAGTGAAATCGGGTGCATTTAAAAAAAGAGTCAAATAAATGGAAACTATATACATATTAGATGTGAGTAAGCCATTGGTTACTTTTTTGACACAAAATACAGTCGTCTATAAGTATTGTGTCATTACCACCACGACAAGCACATTACATGATAATAACCTTTTTCAAAACTTTGTGTACTTGGTTACCATGGATATGAATAGTGACAGTGGAGCACATTGATGTCATGGAGGGACATTCACATTTTTATGCCGGGAAATTACATCAAAATAAAATACCAAATAGGCTATAATTTCATCAAATTGTTAGATTTGTGAAATTGTTATAATTGTGTGTATTTAGGAAACATTGTAAGCTCAACTGGAGTTAGCATGCTAGAATCCCTGCTATTTATGACCAAATACTGTAAAAATGTAATTTCCACCACACGTCATTACCACCACAGAATCACTGTGATGATTAGGACAGAATGGGGTGGTAATGACAAAATGTATTAGTTGATCCATTTTTACTTACCTTAGGACCTGAAAAGAGACACAAATTACATATATGATCATGGTTAAGTTGAAACTGAACACTTATTTGCTAAGTAAGACCATTACATTTTGAATTATGTTAGGATGATTGAGTGTTTTTGATATCCATTTATGTGACTTACTATGGTTATTAATGACTTCAATTATGATTTATTTATTATATAAGATGCCCCCTAAATCAACCAAGGAGAGGACAAGTGCATTCTGTAAGTATTCAGACCCCTTGGCTTTTTCCACATTGTTAAGTTATAGCATTATTCTAAAACGGATTGAATGTGTTTTTCCTCATCAATCTACACACAATACCCCATAGTGACAAAGCAAAAACAGGTTTATAGAACATTTTTCAAATGTATTACAAATAAAAAATGGAAATATCACATTTCCATAAGTATTCAGACCCTTTACTCAGTATTTTGTTTTAGCACCTTTGGCAGCGATTACAGCCTCAAGTCTTCTTGGGTATGACGTTACAAGCTTGGCACACCTGTATTGGGGGAGTTTCTCTCATTCTTCTCTGCAGATCCTCTCAAGCTCTGGTTGAATGGGGAGCATCGCTGCACAGCTATTTTCAGGGGTTCGATCGGGTTCAAGTCAAGGCTCTGGCTGGGCCACTCAAGGACATTCAGAGACTTGTCCCGAAGCCACAACTGCGTTGTCTTGGCTGTGTGCTTAGGGTTGTTGTCCTGCTGTAAGGTGAACCTTTGCCCCAGTCTGAGGTCCTGAGTACTCTGGAGCGGGTTTTCATCAAAGATCTCTCTGTACTTTGCTCCGTCGTTCATCTTTCCCTCGATCCAGACTAGTCTCCCAGTCCCTGCCGCTGAAAAACATCCCCAGAGCATGATGCTGCCACCACCATTCTCCACTGTAGGGATGGTGCCAGGTTTCGCTTGGCATTCAGGCCAGAGAATCTTGTTTCTCATGGTCTGAGAGTCCTTTAGGTGCCTTTTGGCAAACTCCAAGTGGGCTGTAATGTGCCTTTTACTGAGGAGTGGCTTCCGTCTGGCCACTCTACCTTAAAAATTATGCAGGCCACTGTGTCCTTGGGGACCTTCAAAGCTGCAGACATTTTTTTCTACCCTTCCCTGGAACTGTGCCTCGACCCAATCCTGTCTCGGAGCTCTACGGACAATTCCTTAGACCTCATGGCTTGGTTTTTGCACCTTGACTACTGTTCAGTCGTGTGGTCAGGTGCCACAAAAAAGGACTTAGGAAAATTCCAATTGGCTCAGAACAGGGCAGCACGGCTGGCCCTTGGATGTACACAGAGAGCTAATATTAATAATATGCATGTCAATCTCTCCTGGCTGAAAGTGGAGGAGAGATTGACTTCATCACTACTTTTTTTATGAGAGGTATTGACATGTTGAATGCTCCGAGCTGTCTGTCTAAACTATTGGCACACAGCTCGGACACCCATTCATACCCCACAAGACATGCCACGAGGTCTCTTCTCAGTCCCCAAGTCCAGAACAGACTATGGGAGGCACACAGTACTACATAGAGCCATGACTACATGGAACTCTATTCCACATCAAGTAACTGACACAAGCATTAAAATTAGATTTAAAAAACAGAAAAACACCTTATGGAACAGCAGGGACTGTGAAGCAACACAAACATTGGCACAGACACATGCACACATGCATACACACACACACACACACACACACACACACACACACACACACACACACACACACACACACACACACACACACACACACCTGGATTTAGTACTGTAGATATGTGGTAGAGGTGCAGTAGGGGCCTGAGGGCACACAGTGTGTTGTGAAATCTGTGAATGTATTGTAATGTTTTTAAAATTGTATAAACTGCCTTAATTTAAATTAATTAATGAAATTCCATGGTCGAGCAACTGCACACAAGCATAAGATCACCATGCGCAATACCAAGCTTCGGCCCATCTCACTACTTTCCCAGTGAGAAGAAAAGGAGGCAATGGAAAATAAACCAAAGAAACAGAAGATCAACTATCCAGAAAGATGTGGTTATGGAGTCATACTTGTCAAGGAACACACCACCACACTCACCTGAAGTCTTACAGCTACAGAATGATGACCTACCTGAGTGAGCACACACCTGTCTCATGAGTCGGAATCAATGTACTGCAGCCAGTGTACAATAATTTGTTTAATTTCAACCAGTGTGTCCAACCTTGTACATGTATTTCTGTCTAATGCAATGAATCACAAAATGTTTCTAAAATATGCTTTGTAACGTTTGTTTTTTGAGTTTTTGAATGGTGTGTTCTAAATCTTTTTTTAAATTCAACATGTACAATTGTGTCATTAAAATGTTTTTCAGTTTTATATGCAATGTCATTTCCACCACACTCTGTCATTACCACAACACTAAGTCTTTACCACCACTGTACATATTGTTGAGGGAAATGGCTATTCAATTACAATTGATATTGATGATGTTTAAAATATATATTTTTTAAATATGATTTGATGTGTTAAATACATGTTTCTGAGTATCATCAAGGCATACATGTACATTTAAACATGGGAATGATGAATACATATAATTAAGAAAACTTCCAAATAGTAAAAAAAACATGATTTAAAACAAATTAATGTGAAATGTTATTTAAAATACCTTAGGCACAAGTTCTGGAATTTCCTTTTCAACTAAAATAGCACAGTACAGTACATGACGTGGTGGAAATGACATTTCCCCTCGGGTATTTAGGGAAACAGATACTATTTACTCTTTAAGAATATAAAATATTTGTATGGTCTCAGCCACTATTAGATCTTGTTTCCAGACAGAGTGAAGAAAATATTCAGATAGATAAAAAGCAGTTTCAAGAGGTTTCATTTTCAAAAACATTTAACATCCAAAAGTGCCCGTATTTGCAAAATCAACCTGATACATTACCTTAAGAATTGTACATTAGCGTAGACCTTTTCTATAATCTGAGACAGAGGTGCTGCAGCAGCCATCTTATGCAGAGGCCACAGAGCGGGAAGACACAGAGGAGGCAGTGGTGGATGCTCCCTCCTCCTCGAAGGGGTTATTTGGCGGAACTGCTTGTTCATCAAAATGTAAATGAGGGGGTTGTACAGGGCTGAGCTCTTGGCAAAGAAGGCCGGAACTGTCATGCACAAGGGTCTGAAGGTAAGTCCCTGATGGGTGAAGACGTACACAAAAATGCTAGCACCCAGCACACCATGAAGGAGCTAACCATCATGATGTCCATACGGGTGACCTCCCTCCCAGCCTTCTGGGGTGTTTCAGACTCCTGCTGGGCAGAAGTAGCCTCCTTGACAACACAGAGAAGGTTGCCGAAGGAGATGATGACCAGGGGAATGGTGAAGTGGCAGATGAACATGTAGATGACAAAATAATCGTTTTTGACCTCTGGTGTAATAGTCAATACCGCGTGAGCACTGCATGCCCTCTGGGATGTAAACGGGATCAGCCGAACAGAGGGGGCACGGAACCAGCAGCAGTCTTCACCCAGGTGAATGCCACACCTGTGATGGCATGGCTCTCCCCGAGGCAGAAGTTGGAAATAGGCTTGCAGACGACAAACCACCTTTGATAGCCAGCACCACCAGGGACTAGAGGGCGATCTGACCGCCATGGGTAAAAGCCCTCAATGGTGCAGCTGAAGGCAAAGTAGCCGTTCATGGAGGTGTAGAGCGTGGTGGTGAAACCGCTAAACACTGTGAAGAGATCGGCCACAGCCAGGTTGACCAGGATGGAGCTGAGGGCCGTCCGCAGCTTCTTGTGTTTCATGGTGAGGAAGTTGATGGGAAAGCAGGCGATGATGAGGAAGAACATGTATGCGGACAGACATGCGTAGGCCCAGGGCTCAGCCAGGTAGTACTGAGGGAACTCATAGGGGCTCCACACCACTCCTGTAGCGTTGGACATAGGGACATAGAATTTGGGTCCCTCTATGCCTTCCATGGTTGCTTTGTCGGTGTAGAGTCTGTGGGTGTATGTGGGTAACCCTTGAGGGGTCCTGGGAAGGTGGTACTGGGATTCTCTGAGATACCCACTGAGCACTGACCCCCAATGGTCAGCCTTATAAAGGGGCTCACCTGATTACCAGGACTGATGTTGCGGCATTAATTGATGAATTGATCAATAATCAGTGCTGCTTTGAGTTGACAAGCAACTGATCAGGATATTAGGGTTAATATGTCCATCATCATTAATCCGACTGTGCTCTGAACTAGCTACTCATCAAGAAATTCACGTTATTAGGGCCATTAGGGATATTATTAGGGTTATTATGGCTAATAGGAGGATACCTGTCAATCATCATTAGAATAATTGGTCTAAATTGACACAACACTGTGTGTTTTGGAGTCGTCACTGAAAGTCAATTATTCAGATATACAGTAAAGGCCTGCATGGTGCTTTGTCCTACTCCCTTTCTCCCCAACAATGGCATATTTTGAGAATTTAAAATAGCAGCTGTTTTCCACACATTTTGGATAAGCAATTAAGAATCACCATAGGGAGTTTGAATTGTGTTTAATTACAGTGCAGTGTACCTCATTGCTCATGGCAGGGAATTAAGCTCAGACAGTTTTTGTAGCATGATAATTAAAATGAAATCAATGTACCTTTTTGTGACAATTAAAAATACCTTTCCTATATATTCAAGATCAGTTAACATAATCCTGGCATACTTGGAAATATTGCATTGGTCACTTTTAGTTTAAATTGCAATGGCATTTTCAGAATAATACACAGCCTTAATAAAAATGATATGATAACAACGATATGTTGAATTGTTTCAATGGTAAAACAGGGCCCGGTTTCCCAAAAGGCATCTTAAGGCTAAGTTAATCCTAGAACCATAGAATCCTACTCTAACGATACTTTTGGGAAACCGTGCCCAGTAATGTTTAGGTTGCATTGGTACCCCAAATGAACCATGTGTTTCTTGTTTGTATTCAAGTAGGTGTCAGAGTGCCATCTTATGGTCAACATGTGAAATCACATCCACCCTGTATGTGATGTGACCTATCCCAGTGTTTTGCCTGGACATGCCAGAATTGTACTGTGCTGGTGGCAGAAATATGGCTCTCCACAGAACAATATGTCACACAGGCAGACATTAAGGGATTGAATGATGTGCTAAGGCAGGGTACCTCAACGGAATTTGGCCCGCTGGTGGTTTTATTTAGCCCCCCAAATTTCCTGAGCAAAACTAAATATATATATTTAATTTGCATTTTTTATTGTTGGACATAAAAGGGATGAATGAGAACACTAGAGGTTTTGCCTGTAGCTAGTTTATTAGAATGGGATGTTGAATGTTGCCCATTCTCGTTCAAGGCCATTGGTGGGGAATGACCTATCTGTCTCTGTCACTAGGAGTCTGTAGATTCACAGATCAATATCATCTTTGGTAGCTATTTTACTGCATGGTAGGAGCCAAGGCTGAGTGTTCTTCTCTGCAGCGCTTCACAAGCCTTATTTATACAGCATGATTTCACAGCCCTGGGACACATCTCAGAGATGGAGATGATGCGTCTTCTGCTGTTGATCAAATAATGGACAGGTCTTTCGGTGAGATATGGTGCAACAGGGTTTCAGTCTTTAACATAAAATGTCAAAAATGTACAATGTTAAAAAAATATTACTTTACACCACAGATGTTTCTGCTTTGGCTCGCCATTTGGTCCTTCCAATCCATGCTGAGGGCTTTCAAAGGACATGAGAGTCACGCCTCAGCATGACTTCACTTGACACCTGTCTACACTCTACACTCTTTGTGACCATTAGAGAGCGGCCCCTGTCTAGATACTCTTGGAAAACAACAGAAAAGCAAAGGAATATTGTTGGTGTTTGGGAGGCTTGGTTGACTGATAAATGGGTTTCTCTCTATATATGTGAGGAGGGAGTTGGTGTGAGGAGATACGGTGATTTCAGTAAAAACACTGATTCACCTCTTTTCCCTCTGTCTGAATGAACAAAGAAAGTCTCTCTCACTAGTACCGTCTCCTGTGTCAAGGAGTTACAGCCCCACAACTGCTCTTAACGCTTCTCACGTAGTCCACAAATCACTAGATGAAAGGCCTTATTTATCATGTAGTGTGTTAGAGATAAAGATGAACTGTGCAGGAGGTGTCTAATAAATCTTGGGCTACCAGTCGCAGAGATTTTCAGAGAAAACGCATACAAATGTAAATAGTTTCGGCATTTTCATTTTTGCTCAGTAGGGGAGAATGTTGAGCCAAAGGGTTAGTTGAGCCACCCCTTGTTTCTAGAAAACCATACACAAAATGTATCATGTGACCAAATCTTTAGGAAGAGGTCATAATTTAATGGAGTCTGTGAAGGAAGAAATCACAAGGAAAAAGTGGTATGCAATCTTACGTCCCAAAAATATATTTTCACAGAGTGAAATCAATTTGTACTATACTGTAGGTTTCATGATGCTTGTATCTAAACCAAAGTAAATTGTTTTAATATTGTTTTGCACATCAGTTGGGGTCTCTAAGCTTCAATATGAGGTCCTTAACCTAGCATGAAAGTGCATCCTTGTAGCTGTGTAGGCTAATATAGTCCAAATGTTTTCCCTGGGGTAAGTTGAGCCAATGGTCACCATATAAATGATGATTACATTGTCATTTTTATGCATAATATGTATAGTATTTTTGCAATGTGTCATGCATGTGAACTCATTTTTGTTGGTACAGAGCAGACATTATCATGCCATGTGTATACAAACATAAAACAAGCAGGGGTCTATCCCCCCCATCAGGCTCTTGAGAGATCAGCCAAGGAAGAGAGAGATGGGAAGAAATCCATTTGAGCAGCAGCAAGGGATGAAAAAAAATAGGCCTTATGACACTGAAGAGGAACATTAACATAAAATGAACAAGTACCTGTGTGAAAGAGAGGCTGTGATAGACTAGCAGAGAAACAAAAGGTCTTACCTGATGACATGGAGAGTCTGAGCTTGATAAGCATATCAAGAATCTCACGGACCAATTTCATGAGCTTAATAGCCTCAAATGCAAAGAACTTGTCCACGAACTGGCCCAGACAACTGTTCAAGAAATGGAAGGGTAAGTTACATTGAACAGAGAGATCTATTTCTCAATGTAGGCACATATTTAAGATATACAATATACCACACCCCCATTCCATTAAACACTTATCTACCAGCATCCACTGTCACAGGAAACCCCTACCCACTTACCCCAAGGCGGCTCAACTTACCCTGTCCCTATGGTCAACTTAACCCATACCCAGAGTAAGTTGTGCCAAGAGACCACTTTATTTTGGACAAGCTATGTTTTTGAAAACTTATGTTTACATGAATTCTAATTATTTCCAGGGATACACAACATCCTGAAATACACTGAGTGTACAAAACATTAAGAACACCTTCCTAACATTGAGTTGCACCCCCTTTTGCCCTCAGAACAGCTCGTCGGGGCATGGACTCCACAAGTTGTCGAAAGCATTCCACAGGGATGCTGGCCCATGTTGACTCCAATGCTTCCCACAGTTGTGTCAAGTTGGCTGGATGTCCTTTGGGTGGGGGACCATTCTTTATACACACGGGAAACTATTGAGTTTGAAAAATCCAGCAGCGTTGCAGTTCTTGACACACTCAAACCAGTGTGCCTGGCACATACTACCATACCCCATTCAAATGCACTTATATCTTTTGTCTTGCCCATTCACCCTCTGAATGACCCACAAACACAATCTCAATTGTCTCAAAGCTTAAAAATCCTTCTTTAACCGGTCTCCTCCTCTTTATCTACACTGATTGAAGTGGATTTAACAGGTGACATCAGTAAGGGATCATGGCTTTCACCTGGTCAGTCTATGTCAGTGCTGCCCAACCCTCTTCCTGGAGATCTACTGTCCTGTAGGTTTTCGGTCCATCCCTAATTTAGCGTATCTGATTCAGCTAGTTAAGGTCTTGTTGAGCAGCTAATTAGTAGAATCAGGTGTGTTAAATTAGGGTTGGAGTGAAAACCCACAGATCTCCAGTAAGAGGGTTGGGCAGCCCTGGTCACAGCCTATGTCATTAAAAGATCAGGTGTTCCTAATGTTTTGTACACTCAGTGTCTATGTAGATATCTTGTTAGAAAGAATACTGTATTTCCATTGACGAGGTAATGCTGAATGTAAAGAACGGCTGAACATACCCCACTCGCCCATATATAATGCCTGAATCGCCAGGCTGCTAGTTTTTACACAGGATTTTATTCAGTTAGCCACATAGAAATATGTATAGGGCTGATGATGACCTGTAGCCTCTCCCAATGAGAAGGCAGTTTCATTGCCTCTGGACACTGCACTGCACATTATGTATGTACCTTTTCATATCGTCGCAATTCAGTTGAACTGAGGTCTTATCCAGGGAACACAAACGGCAGTGTTTTGCAGTGGGCTTTCAACACACACAGTGCCCTTCCACAGAGAGACTTACACAGGAGATACAATGCATGCAAATCAGCCTGCGGTTTGCAAAGAACAACACACACATGAGCACATGAGATATTCATCTGGTGGTTGACCTGACTGAGTAGAAAAATTGAAATAGAAATGCTAAAATATTTATTTGTAATAAACATTCCGACACAATGGCTTTTTGTGCGACCTGATATTGTAAGCATACTGACTGTGCTGTAATGGACTCCAGAGCTTTGTTTTCTCCAGGGTCTTCAACCATCACTAACTATCAAACAATCCTGAGACTTTCTTCCTCACTCCTGTTTTAGGGATTATTTTTGTTATTGCAGAACAAAGCCCCTTTGCTCTCTGGAACAAAGACAGACACTCTTTAGGCTTCAGGCTGACCATGGCTAGCCGTAAACTTCCTGCTCTCTGGGGCCCGGAGCCTGCAGGGGACCCTTCACTGTGGAGCGTGCTTTGGGAATGGTCAATAACAGTCTAGACTCCATGTTGACCAGTGGCCTCTCTGTTAAGAAAAGGGGGATTCCCTGGACATTCATGTTCTCTGGTTGCATGTGTGTGCATACAGACAATAACATTTGTCCCAATCCATCTGGATAGGTGAAAGCTAAAATGTGAACGGTATCTGCAATATTGTTTTCACCTATCCCATTCTTTCAGTATTCTTTACGACAGGGGTGTCAAACTCATTCCACGGAGGGCCTAGTGTCTGCAGGTTTTTGGTTTTTCCTTTCAATAAAGCCCTAGACAACCAGGTGTGGGGAGTTCCTAACTAATTAGTGATGTTAATTCATCAATCAAGTACAAGGGAGGAGCGAAAACCGGCAGACACTCTGCCCCCCGTGGAATGAGTTTGACACCTGTGCACGACCTCAGCTCAGTCAAAGATTATAATCACTGACATTTGACAAATTGCTGATTGCTGAATGTTTTTTAAGTAACTCTACCATTGTCACACCCTGATCTGTTTCACCTGTCTTTGTGATTGTCTCCACCCCCCACTAGGTGTTGCCCATCTTCCCCATTATCCTCTGTGTATTTATACCTGTGTTCTCTGTTTGTCTGTTGACGGTTCGTTTTGTTTGTCAAACCTACCAGGGTTTGTTTCCCTGCTCCTGCCTGTTTTCCTGCTCCTGTTTTCTAGTCCTTCCCGGTTTTGACTGTCCTGCCTGCCCTGACCCTGAGACTGCCTGCTGTTCTGGACACTTTATACCTTCTCATTGACCCCTGCCTGCCCTGACCCTGAGACTGCCTGCAGTTCTGGACCCTTTATACCTTCTCATTGACCCCTGCCTGCCCTGACCCTGAGACTGCCTGCTGTTCTGGACCCTTTATACCTTCTCATTGACCCCTGCCTGCCCTGACCCTGAGACTGCCTGCTGTTCTGGACCCTTTATACCTTCTCATTGACCCCTGCCTGCCCTGACCCTGAGACTGCCTGCTGTTCTGGACCCTTTATACCTTCTCATTGACCCCTGCCTGCCCTGACCCTGAGACTGCCTGCTGTTCTGGACCCTTTATACCTTCTCATTGACACCTGCCTGCCCTGACCCTGAGACTGCCTGCTGTTCTGGACCCTTTATACCTTCTCATTGACACCTGCCTGCCCTGACCCTGAGACTGCCTGCCGTTCTGGACCCTTTATACCTTCTCATTGACCCCTGACCCTGAGACTGCCTGCCGTTCTGGACCCTTTATACCTTCTCATTGACCCCTGCCTCTGAGACTGCCTGCTGTTCTGGACCCTTTATACCCTCTCATTGACCCCTGCCTGCCCTGACCCTGAGACTGCCTGCTGTTCTGGACCCTTTATACCTTCTCATTGACCCCTGCCTCTGAGACTGCCTGCCGTTCTGGACCCTTTATACCTTCTCATTGACCCCTGACCCTGAGACTGCCTGCCGTTCTGGACCCTTTATACCTTCTCATTGACCCCTGCCTCTGAGACTGCCTGCCGTTCTGGACCCTTTATACCTTCTCATTGACCCCTGCCTCTGAGACTGCCTGCCGTTCTGGACCCTTTATACCTTCTCATTGACCCCTGCCTCTGAGACTGCCTGCCGTTCTGGACCCTTTATACCTTCTCATTGACCCCTGACCCTGAGACTGCCTGCCCCTGTTAGGAATAAACCTTTATTTCTTCAGCTCTGTCTGCATCTGGGTCATACCTCAAACATGATAACCATGAAGTCTTGTGATAATGAAACATTATCTATAGATATCTATGGCAGAGGAGAGGGAACATGTTAGGAATGTGATTGTAATCATCCCTAAATAAAACTGTCAGCAGAAATCCTGCCCAGTGAATCAAGGACAAATGAAGCCCCTCAGTATGTATGCCAGTGGTGTCATTTTTACGTATGTGTGGACATTATTATTATTATCACCCTATATTGGGTGTGCTTATATACAGTAGTGGTAAATCCATTGGCACAGCTATACAGCAACCAGGAATATATTTTTTTTCTCAATTATTTAGGAGGTAGATCAGCTTTGTTATTACACATATATTGTGGCTTGCATCAATGTAATTGTCTGCATAATTTCCCAACCCCCATATATTATTTTTGTAAATATATATATAATATATATATTTTTTTTTGTTATATATTTTCCTTTATTATTTTCCCCTAACCCTCCCCTAATTGGAGTAAACTAATGGGAAACAACAGGCTTCTACTTCCAGCTTATACATACTATATACATTTTACGGACCAAAATATTTTTCAATAATTATCTTCTTTTTTTTTGTCCCATGCTTCAGCTACCTTCAAACCCCTCACATCTATCTCTGAAGACCATCCATTTTTTTTCTATCCGCCATATATTTTTCAATTGTGCTGTTTCATAAAAGTTCTGAACCTATATACATTTTACTGACACAGTATATTTTACATTAGTTATCTTGTTATTTTTAGTCCCACCCTTTAGCTCCACTCAACCCCTGCCATCTATCTCTGAACACCATCCAGTTTTGATTTCTCTTTGCCATATATGATGTTTCACAAAAGTTCAGAACCTTTCTATTCTCATAGTTTCTACAGATTGTAAATGAAAGATAGTTTTTGCTAAGAGTATTATTATATTATTGGTCGATTGACTATAACTTTTTAAATCACCCAGCACTGATATTTGCAGAGTTAGCCCCAGGTAAATGTTGCAATTATTCAGCCATTCCTGAATGTGCGACCAAAAACAAGCTAAAAAAACAAGCACCAAAACAAATGATCTAATGAGTCTGTCTCTTGACATGCAAAATCTGCAGAGCTGGGATGGTTGTATCCCCCATATATTTAACATTCTATTGGTTGCAAGAATTTGGATAATCATTTAATTTGAAAAAATACTCTGTTTTGAATCCAGCGTCAAAAATAGCAATATTTTGGAGATTATTTCATTTTCAAATAACCGAAAGTGAGAGGTTGCAATCTGATTAAAGTGAAAAAGGCCATTCTTGAACATGGGGTGATCTGCTAGAGAACCAGTTTGGATTTAAGTATAACTTTTGTATGACTGAAGCCTTTAGTGAGAGGTCTAATGCTTTAAAAACTTCTTAGGGCTAGGCGTACTGCTAGCGGGACAACTTCCGGTGAAACTGGAGGGCGCGCAATTCAAATAAATAATCATAAAAATTATGGATGTTAAACATGTAGGTACATACAAGTGTCTTATATTGGTTGAAAGCTTAAATTATTGTTAATCTAACTGCACTGTCCTATTTACAGTAGCCATTACAGCGAAAGCAGGGCATAAAATTGTTTGAGAACAGCGCCCAACATCTAAATATTTTTCCAACGGCACAGGTTTCATAAATTCACAAATAGCGATTAAATATTCACTTACTTTTTGAAAATCTTCCTCTGATTTGTCATCCAAAGGGTCCCAGCTATAACATGTAGTGTAATTTTGTTAGATAAAATCCTTCTTTATATCCCAAAAAGTCAGTTTAGTTGGCGCCATCAATTTGAGTAATCGACTCGTTCAACATGCAGAGAAAGGAATACAAAAATCTAACACTAAACTTTGTTAAAACAAGTCAAAATACATTTCTATTGACTCCTCAGATACCCTAAAATGTAATCAAACTATAATATTTCATACGGAAAGAAGTATGTTCAATAGGAAACCGATATTAGCACGTCTTTTCTTCTTGGAGAGCCCAAACACAAATTTCCAGTAGTGCGTCCCAGTACTATAGTACTAATATTTCTTACTCGTTTTGGAAGAAACAAGCCTGAAACCTTGAACACAGAGTGCTGACACTCTGTGGAAGCCATAGGAATTGCATACTGGGAGCTGGATTTAATTATTTCCCTATACTGTCCATTGTAAGAGCATGGGCTCTTTGGATTTTCTCCACCCATATCTATTGTGTTATAGTCTCCTACATTATTTTAACATTTCTACAAATGTCAAAGCGTTTTATTTCCAATGGTATCAATTATATGTATATCCTGGCTTCAGGGCCTGAGCAACATGCAGTTTACTTTGGGCACGTCAGTCAGGCGGAAATTGAGAAAAAAGGACCCTAGCCTGATGAAGATTAAGTATTTAATTATTAATGCCCTCCGAATTCCTATTCATTATATAAATAGGCCCATTTAAGTTTGCCTGGCTTGCCATTCCAAATAAAATTGAATATTTTCTGCTCATATAATTTAAAAAAAGAAGTTGCTTCAGTAGGTGTATGCATGGCCATAAGCAAATGGGTAAACTGTGATATGACTGAAGAGTTAATCATGGTGATTTTTCCACAAATATTTTCCTTTCTAAGGTAGCAAGATTCGATCTATTTTTGCTAATTTTCTATTAAAATGTATTGTAGTGAGATAATTTCTTTCTTTTCGGGATATGAATACCAAGTATGTCCACTTCACTGTCCAACCATTTTATTGGTAAACCACACAGTAATGTAAAAGTTTTTTTTCTTCACACCTTTATTTAACCAGGTAGGCCAGTTGAGAACAAGTTCTCATTTACAACTGTGGCCTGGCCAAGATAAAGCAAAGCAGTGTGACACAAACAACAACACAGAGTTACAATTAGAATAAACAAACATACAGTCAATAACACAATAGAAAAAATCTAGTGATCCAATATGTAATAAAGTACACTTATCATAATTTGTTTGTAATCCAGAGAGGTTAGAAAAAGTATCTAGATCCTCTATGAGGTTGTGGAAGGATCCAAATTGTGGATTTAAAAGAAAACATGAATCATCAGCGTACAATGACACCTTCGTTTTTAAGCCCTGGATTTCTAGGCCCTTGATATTATTGTTGGATCTGATTTTAATAGCTGACATTGCGATGGCCATATTAAATAGATATTCCGATAATGCACAACCTTGTTTAACTCCTCTTGACAGTTTAATACTTTCGGGGAAGTAGCCATTATTTACTATTTTACACCTAGGGTTACTATACATAACTTTATCCCAACTTTAACCCATTGTATTCTCCAAAATGTAAATGTATATATAAATCCCAGTCGTACTCTATCAAAAGCCTTTTAAAATGTCAGCTATGAATACCAGGCCTGGTTTCCCAGATTTTTCATAGTGTTCTATTGTTTCCTGTACTTGTCTTATATTATCTCCAATGTATCGTCCATGTAAAAAACCTGTCTGATTAGGATTAATAATATCCAACAGTACCTTTTAAATTCTACGCGCTATGCATTTTGCTAGAATTTTTGCATGACAACACTGTAGTGTAAGGGGCCTAAAATCTTTTAAATGGACTGGATCTTTATATTTACCACTTGGGTCTTGTTTCAGTAATAATTAAATCAGACCTTCTTTTTGAGTATCTGATAATCTACATTTGTATAGGAATGGTTAAAACATGCTAATAAAGGTCTTCTGAGTACATCAAAAAGGTGTGATATACCTAAACTGGTATGCCATCCAGGCCTGGAGTTTTCTCGGACTTAAATGCTAAATGCAAGAAATTCCTCCTCTGTAATTTGGCCTTCACATGAGTCTTTCTGTACAGCTGTTAATTCGACAGTATTCATAGAAAAAAATACTTACAATTAACGTCCGTTAGTGGAAATGGAGGAGACGGAAACAAAAACATATGCTTAAAGTACTTTGCTTCCTATCAAAATATTGCTAGGTGAATCATCGGTGACTCCGTCCTTTGTAACCAGTTTCAGTAAATATTCTTTGGTAGCATTTCTGTGTTGAAGATTGAAAAAGACTTTGGTGCATTTTTCCCCATATTCCATCCAGTTTGCTTTATTTTTATAATATATTACCCTTGTTTTACTCCTTCTATCGCAAGGCTTCTATGACAAAGCAAAAACATAATTATAATTTTTGCAAATTTATTAAAAAAACAACAAACTGAAATATCACCTTTATGTAAGTATTCAGACACTTTACTCAGTACTTTGTTGAAGCACCTTTGGCAGCGATTACAGCTTCGAGTCTTCTTGGGTATGACGCTACAAGCTTGGCACACCTGTATTTGGGGAGTTTCTCCCATGCTTCTCTGCAGATACTCTCAAGCTCTTTCAGGTTGGATGGAGAGTGTCGCTGCACAGCTATTGTCAAGTCTCTCCAGAGATGTTCAATCGGGTACAAGTCCGGGCTCTGGCTGGGCCAGTCAAGGACATTCAGAGACTTGTCCCGAGCCACACCTGCATTGTCTTGGCTGTGTGCTTAGGGTCATTGTCCTGTTGGAAGGAAAACCTTCACCCCAGTCTGAGGACCTGAGCGCTCTGCAGCAGGTTTTCATCAAGGATCTCTCTATACTTTTCTCCATCTTTCCCTCGATCCTGACTAGTTTCCCAGTTCCTGCCGCTGAAAAACATCCCTGCTGCATGATGCTGCCACCAACACGCTGGGTGCTAGGTTTCCTCCAGACGTGAAACTTGGCATTCAGGTCAAAGAGTTCAATCTAGTTTTTATCGGACTAGAGAATCTTGTTTCTCATGGTCTGAGAGTCTTTAGGTGCCTTTTGGAAAACTCTAAGCGAGCTGTCATGCGCCTTTTACTGAGGAGTGGTTTCTGTCTGGCCACTCTACCGTAAAGGCCTGATTGGTGGAGTGCTGCAGAGATGGTTGTCCTTCTGTAAGGTTCTACTATCTCCAGAGAGGAACTCTGGAGCTCTGTCAGAGTGACCATCGGGTTCTTGGTCACTTCCCTGACCAAGGCCCTTCTCCCCTGATTGCTCAGTTTGGCCGAGCGGCCAGCTCTAGGAAGAGTCTTGGTGGTTCCAAACTTCTTCCATTTAAGAATGATGGAGGCCACTGTGTTCTTGGGGACCTTCAATGCGGCAGACATTTTTTGGTACCCTTTCCCCAGGTATGTGCCTTGACACAATCCTGTCTCGGAGCTCTATGGACAATTCCTTCAACCTCATGGCTTGGCTTTTGCTCTGACATGCACTGTCAACAGTGGGACCTTATATAGGCAGGTATGTGCCTTTCCAAATCATGCCCAATCAATTGCATTTACCACAGGTGGACTTCAATCAAGTTGCAGAAGCATCTCAAGGATGATCAATGAAAACAGGATGCACCTGAGCTCATTTTCGAGTCTTATAACAAATGGTCTGAATACTTATGTAAGTAAGGTATTTCTGTTTTATTTCTAATAAATGTGCAATCATTCTAAAAACCTGTTTTTGCTCATTATTGGGTATTGTGTGTAGATTGATGAGGAAAGTAATGCATTTTAGAATAGGGCTGTAATGTAACAAAATGTGGAAAAATACAAGGGTTCTGAATACTTTCCGAATGCACTGTAAGTCTCACTATGTCAGGATATTTACACCTCCATATATCCACTAGTTACAATATATCCATGATATTCGTGACACCCTTAAGTGCAGGAGGGTGATCGTTTGTAGTGTGATTTCCTCTATGGCCCATTCAGGTATTTAAAACCATGTTATAATCTCCCACTATAATAATAGAGTCTTGTATTGCTTGTAGGCTTGATAAAATATTACATATATTTTCAAAGAAGCGTGGATCATCATTATTTGGACTGCATAGATTAATGAGACAAATCTGTTTATGGTTCAATAACATATTTAAAAGAATCCTTCTACCTTCCGAATCTGTTTGAACAATTAGCACATGAGTATCAAAATTGTTAATTAATATCATCACCTCTTTTGAGTTTCTTTGCCCATGGGAGAAGTATATTTCAACACACTCACCTCGATTGTATTTTATACAGTTATAAAAAAATATACAGTTCCAGTCAAAAGTTTGGACACACCTACTCATTCAAGGGTTTTTCTTTATTTTTTACTATTTTCTACATTGTAGAATAATAGCAAAGACATCAAAACTACAAAATATGAAATCATGTAATAGCCAAATAAGTGTTAAACAAATCTAACTATATTTTATATTTGAGATTCTTCAAAGTGGCTACCCTTTGCCTTGATGACAGCTCTGAACAATCTTGGCATTCTCTCAACCAGCTTCATGAGGTAGTCACCTGGAATGCATTTCAATTAGCAGGTGTGCCTTGTTAAAAGTACATTTGTGGAATTTCTTTCCTTCTTAATGTGTTTGAGCCAATCAGTAATGTTGTGACAAGTTATGGGTGGTATACAGAAGATAGCCCCATTTGGTAAAAGATCAAGTTCATATTATGGCAAAAACAGCTCAAATAAGCAATGAGAAAAGACAGTCCATCATTACATTAAGACATGAAGGTCAGTCAATCCAGAAAATTTCAAGAACTTTGAAAGTTTCTTCAAGTGCAGTCGCAAAAACAATCAAGCGCTATGATGAAACTGGCTCTCATGAGGACCACCACAAGAAAGGAAGACCCAGAGTTCAAGTAACAGACACATCTGAACATCAACTGTAAAGAGGAGACTGCGTGAATCAGGCCTTCGTTGTCGAATTGCTGCAAAGAAACCACTACTAAAAGACACCAATAAGATGAAGAGATTTTCTTGGGCCAAGAAACACGAGCAATGAACATTAGACCGGTGGAAATCTGTTCTTGGTCTAAATTTGAGATTTTTAGTTCCAACCGCCGTGTCTTTGTGAGACGCAGTGTAGGTGAACGGATGATCTCTGCATGTGTGGTTCACACCATGAAACATATAGGAGGTGTGATGGGGTGTTTTGCTGGTGACACTGTCTGTCGGGCTCTAGGATCCGGAACCATCACACACATCACCAAACCACTCACCCTCACTGTGGAGCCCAATCAACAGGAAAACATCCCCTTCTTCATCACCAGTTCACAAGATCATCCTAGGCCTACCTTGGCTTCAGCGCCATGACCCTACCATCTCATGGTCGAGGATGAGAATCACAGACTGGTCACTTGAATGCCAGAATACCTGCTTTCCTGTCCCCTGTGGTTCCACGTCGGTTGAGAGTCCTGTGGTTACACTCCAGCCCAACATCCCAGAGGAATATAAGGATCTAAGGGAGGTATTCTCCAAGACCCACGCTACCTGTCTCCCTGGAGGTGCAGAGTTCCTACAATCTCATTCGCATCCGGGAGGGGGATGAGTGGAACACAGCGTTCAGCACGATGTCTGGTCACTATGAATACTTGGTTATGCCCTTTGGCTTAGCCAATGCTCCGTCAGTGTTCCAGGCATTCATCAACGAGGTGTTCAGGGACATGCTTGGACGTCAGGTGATTGTGTACATCGATGTCATCCTGATCTTCTCAACCAACCTGGAAGATCACATCACTCACGTTCGAGCAGTCCTGGAACGCCTCTTAGCTAACCACCTGTTCGTCAAGTCGGAGAAGTGCCAATTCCACCAGATGGCTGTCTCCTACTTGGGCTACCAAATCAGCCCGCAAGGAGTGAGGCTTGAGGACAAGAAGGTAGATGCGGTAAGGTCATGGCCAGTCCCAACCACCATCAAGGGGTTACAACGGTTTTTGGGGTTTGCTTACTTTTACCGCCGCTTCATGAGGAACTTCGTTTCCGCCACTCTCACCTCCCTCCTCAAGGGTGGGCCTCGTAAATTGGTTTGGTTTCCAGCAGCCGTTCGTCTGCTCAAGGGGCATTTCACCTCCGCCCCCTTGCTAAAACAACCAGATCCCACACTACCTTTTGTGGTTGAAGTAGACGCATCGGAGGTGGGTGTGGGGGCAGTTTAGTCACAAAGACAGGGGGACCCACTAAAATTGTATTGTATCCTATTCACCAGGTTCGACATCACGCTGACCTATCGCCCAGGTTCTAAGAACCTCAAGGCCAATGCCCTCTCCCGTACCTACGATTTGGGAGAGGCTCCCGTCCAGAGGGCACCCATAAGCCCATCCTCCCAAGTTGTGGGTCCAGTGGTTTTGGACATAGATGTGGACATCCGCCAGGCTCTATAGAGAGAGCCCGCACTCTGGAATTGTCCTCCCGCGTGCATCTATGTTCCCACAGGGATAAGGGATCGGTTGCTGACCTGGGCACGCACAGCTGTCGTCGCTGGACATCCAGGTATTTCTCGCACCATCCATTCCATCACTGAGAAATACTGGTGGCCCACCTTGGTGCAGGATGTTACGCGGTATGTGAACTCCTGTTCCGTGTGTACTCAAACCAAGTCGCCCCGGAATGCTCCAGCAGGGAAGCTCGTGCCGCTTCCCATGCCTCAGCAACCTTGGTCCCATCTATCCATTGACTTTGTTACTGATCTTCCCCCTTCTGATGGTTTCACCACCATTCTGGTGGTAGTGGATATATTCTCCAAGTCATGTTGATTAATCCCTCTTCCTGGTCTTCCCACTGCTCTCCAGGTTGCTGAGGCACTCTTCCAGCAGGTCTTCTGGCATTATGGCCTTCCGGAGGACATTGTCTCGGACCGTGGCCCCCAATTCACATCCCGGGTATGGAGGGCCTTCATGGAGAAGCTCTGAGTCACGGTTAACCTCACATCCAGGTATCGGCCTCAGTCTAATGGGCAGGTGGAGAGGATGCATCAGGAGCTGGGGAGGTTCCTGAGAAGTCACTGTCAGGGCCGGCAGGGTGAGTGGGCACGTTTCCTTCCTTGGGCAGAGTACGCTCAGAACTCTCTACGTCACTCCTCCACTGGGTTGACCCCCTTCCAGTGTGTTTTGTGTTTCCAGCCGGCCCCGTGGACCCCGGGCCAGATCGCGGCTCCTGCGGTAGATGTCAGAATCGTCCATCGTCAGAAGGAGCAGGCAGACCGTCACCGCAGTGACCCTGTGTTCCATCCTGGGGATTGCGTCTGGCTTTCTACCAGGAACCTCCCCCTCCGCCTGCCCTGCAAGAAACTCAGCCCCCGGTTTTTGGGGCCATTCAAGGTTCTCCGTAGGGTCAATGAGGTGACTTACAGGTTACAATTACCCAGTCTCCCTTCTCAGGCCGGTGGTTCCTGGTCCCCTAGCTGATGCTGTCCCCCGCGACAAACCTCCTCCCCTGGACTTCGAGGGGAGCCCGGCGTATGCTGTCAGATCCCTACTGGACTCCCTTCGTCGTGGGGGACGGCTCCAGTATCTGGTGGACTGGGAGGGGTATGGCCCAGAGCAGCGGTGTTGGGTTCCAGTGGAGGACACACCACCTTCGCCACCAACCCGCTCCTCGTCCTCAGGGTCGTCGGTGTCGTCCTGTGGCTGGAGCCGCACGTCAGAGGGGGGTACTGTCATGTCTGCTCCTGCTCCTCCGGCGTACGACGTCGCCAGAGTACTAACCACCGGTCCTGGGATTCATCATTACGCACACCTGGCACTCATCATTACGCACACCTGTTAATCATTATGATTCACACCTGGACTCCATTACCTTCATAATTTCTTCCCCTTTACATGTCACTCTCCCATGTTCACTCACCAGTTGGTATTGTTCTTGTGTATCGGCGTACTGCCTTATGTTAGTGGCATGTTCTTGGTTTTGTGGTTTTACTAAAACGTTTCACCTGCACCTGCTTCCGACTCACCGCTCCATTATTACAAAGGCAAAGTATGGCTACTTTGAAGAATATAAAATATATTTTGATTTGTTTAACCCTTTCTTGTTTACTACATGATTCCATATGTGTTATTTCATAGTTTTGATGTCTTCACTATTATTCTACAATGTAGAAAATAGTAAAAATAAAGAGAAACCCTTGAATGAGTAGGTGTGTCCAAACTTTTGACTAGTACTGTGTATATATAAAAAAAATCTTGCATCTCTTAATTTATTTCCACAATTAACAAATAACATAACCAGGAAGAGAGGTTACTGGAAATGGGGGATTAAGGGTGCCTGGCAAAGTGGAGTTAGGGTAAATCATGTGTACTCTGGGCAAAGAGTATGTGAGAAATAATGATGACAGAAGGGGCAGGGATGGGTACTGTGGAATCAAGATTACTGTATGACCATTGATATGATCATGCGATGTGATCATGAGATGAAAAACTGTCTGCAGTGTAATGATGGGAGGGGTTGATTGATGGATGCAGGGAGGGGATATAACTGGAAACTACGCAGAAAGGTGACAGGAAAGAGGATGTCAAAGGAAAGGTTTTATTATAGATAGGGAATTGTGGAAGATTGGATTTTGAAAGATAGGGAAGAACAAGTGAGGAACTGAGCGAGCTTCCTCCTTCCTTCCACTCTGTAGTGCCGTGAGCTGGAATGGCTAAGATTTTACCATACGCTAGCACTCACTGTTTGGCACGCTGTGTAGTGTATATTTCCCCTTTGAGACAGGAGTTTTGCTGGTAAGGTGTTAGAACCTGCCAAGTGTAGGAGCCTACCTCAGGTCCGCTTGGCTGGGGGGAAGGAGTGGTCACTTCCTTGAATTCTTTGCGGCACCCCCCCTTCTCGACCAGTGAGGAAGCACATGTTCATGGCCCATGGCCAGATCTCAGGTCTTACGGTAAGTAGGTGAATGAGAGGTGTGTATCACCACTGCTTTGGGAGAGGTTACATCCTCTGAGAATGCAGGGCTGTGCTGCTGAGGGGGAATTCACAATGGGGCTAGGGCTGGTGCTGAGATCGGACCTCAGAGACATACGACATAACACACCCAGATGAGTTGTGCAACCCCTGGACGTGACCTTCCTCATGAAGGGACAGGACAGACTTCCTGGGTGGAACCAAGACCCTTCTTGACCTGGTGTTCTGATTGGGCTGTGTTTGAGGGAGGAGTGGTAGACGGGGAAGTGACAGGGAAGTGACCGTTCTCTGTCTGGTCTGACGCAGCAGCCGGTAGTAAGAGTGGGTCACAGTCACACAGAATTTCAGATGAGAATCCAGTTCTGTGGGAAAACAGCATTGAGCATGCTCCATGACTCCACTGGGCAGACAGAGCAGGCCAGTGGCGTCCTCTAGGGAATGACCTCAGAGGACATCCAAGTTGCCTGCTGGGGAGAGAAAATAGAATCTCTCTCACACACAGACAGATCTCTCTCTCTTTCTACCACCCACCCTCTCTCTCTCTCTATATATCTCTCTCTTTCTCTCTCTCTCCTTTCTCTGTCTGTCTCTGAGATTTGCTCACACAGTAATTTCATGCCATTGACTTTACTCGTTATCACAGCTCAGAAATAATATAGTTTAGTTTACAGGAAAGTTTAAGCTGACCTTTTGGGTATACACACACACACACGCACACGCACACACACACGGCCATGGATAAACAAGGTGGTAAAGCTGTAGTGACACTACACAGACTCAGGGGGCTTTGCTCAGTGAATCCTCTAGTTTTACGGCAGCGTGCGCATGTCTGTTTCTGGCATTGTTTTTCCGCTCTTCTGAGACTAGACTGATGTAGCAGGGCAATGAGTGCTATGCGTACATACTGTAAGTACCGTGACGTCTGCATACCCTGGGAGATTTCAAGTGGGCTACGGAGAGCTGTCTGTGTCACCCCATTCAGAGGACAGACGCACAGCACAATAACAGCATCACCGTGATGTCACTATCCTTGTTATTGTTATTGCCTGTGCTAATATTGTCATTAGTCTATGTTCCACTGTTTAGATACTCTGTTCAGCTGTCTCAATGTTCAGTTATAGACTCTGTTACTCAAGTGTTTCACAAAACATTACTATCTGCTGAACATAACAAAATATAAGATCAGTAGAGGACATCACAAACAGATACACACACACATACACGCACACACACAATTCTCTGTAATTAGGTGGCTGATAGGACATTGGTACTGTGATGACCTCATGGTGATCCTTGACCCCCTCGCTAACATCTCTCTCTTACCCACAGATCAGTGCTCCACACTGGGGTAGCCCTGCTGTTAGCCCTGTTGTCCTGCATGCTGTAAGTTACTGTCTGGGTATGTAGACCACCCTCCCCTGACCTTTTCTTTGACCCTTTCTACCAGAGGCTGTCTGAAGGAGGTCAACTGGGGTTATCATGTCCTGCTATCAGTTTATATGGGTCTGACTGATTTGCCTGGCTGCAACTCAACTCTCCCATCAGGATAGCAGTTTAAACCACAAGGCTACCATCCCAAACCACACCACTGATATCACTTTGACCTCTGACCTCTGTGCCACGCTCTGTGAACCTCTGGAGAGGGTCTTCTAGACATGATTAATGATGTGTGCAAAGAGCCCACAGATGTGGAGGCATTTAGCATCTCCCCTGGTAAACCCACATTGGCTATGAAGATGAAGTAACTTAACCCAACCAGAGTCGTGTACTACGAATCTAGATAGAGGAGTTAGTGAGCTACCTTTGGTTCAACTTGGGATAACCGGTGACACGAATGTGGCTCACCTTTTAGCCAGGTACATTTTTATGGCGAAGGTTCCTTCAGAACTGGCCTGCTCCGGGGCAGGCTAACTCAGTGCTCACTCCACTTATCCTGAATGTGTTTGAGGTGTGAGTTGAGTATCAATCAAATTAGATTCCCTCTACCTCGCAAAGATTGCGTCATCATCCCTTCATTCTCTGACAATATCTGAGGAATATTTTATTAATCAAATGTTCTTGTGTGTTAAAAGAGGGATTGGAATTGGTTCAGGGAACAGAACCGAAAACTGGAAAAGAACCTCATTTTTTGAGGAACAAAAACAGAACTGCGAGCAAAGGTGATCTGTGCTGTTCTGAAACAAAACTGTTATTTTAACAGCCTGAGAACCGATTAATAACTTTCTTTTACGTTCTGGGCATTTTTTCCAGCCTCGCAAAAAAAACGTAACAAAAGCAACTATGCAAAGCCTTCACTCAGTAACTTCTTCCATTGTCTGCCTGCCAGCTGAAAATCTTTGCCAGTGTGTGTGCCTGTCTAGGCTACCTGAACCTCCCCCTCCGAAGCATAGGCTACTATAATGACATTGCAAGTGTGATTCAGAAGATAGGGAGAGATGTTTAATGTTTAATAATCTTACCTTTTTGTAGTTAATAAATCCAATGTGAAATATGATAACTATAGTATCCTTAACTAGCATTGAAAAGTTAATCCATTCTCTAAATATTATAGAAGAATGGATTCACTTTTTCAATGTTAGTTAAAGATACTATAGTTATCACGTTTCACATTGGATTTATTAACTACAAAAAGGTAAGAGGTGTTTTTAATTCTGCTGCCGCTCTGCACACATAAGCTTGTTAACTATATCTGGTCCAGCACTAAGCCAACTCTCGGAAGTTCAAAGGACATTCAAAGTTCGTCCATAGAAGCCGCTCCTCCGTAGCTAGGTATATTTCTGTGGGCCTAATTCAGATAATGAATGTCAATACAAGATGCCCAGCGCTCCAAGCCTCCTCCTTCCCCCTCTCTCGCTATCCCCCACCCACAAAATTTCATTCGCATCTCGTGCCTTACGCTTGTCCGTCCATCACGCATTTAAACAACTAGCGTGCCAGCTCCATAGAAAGCTGTTCTATTCACATTGATTGGTGAAGTAATATAATGAGCTAAATGTAAAAAGCGGTCGATTTCACAAGCTAAAAAAGGAGCAATATAAACTTTAATTTTCTTTTGGTTCGAACCTGTTCAGAATTGTATTTTGCTGGTCAGAACAACATTTTTATTGTGGCACTGACTAGCCCATGGATTGATCATGTTTCAGCATTGTCTCAATGAAAACTTTGGCGTTTGACTAGCCATGTGCGATATGGACTCGCAGTTACAAGCCTGACTCGAGTAAGTGGGGGATGCACAATCAATATCTACCTCCGTAATATGGATGAAGCCTGAGCTGCAATGTGAAAAACCCTAATGTCAAAAAAGTCTGAGTACATCTAGCTTCATTCGTAGTATACCCCGCAGGGCCTGTGGTGGCCTGGGGATCTCCAGTGCGCTATGCTGTAGTAACACTTTAATACAGAGAGGTGTGGAACTTTGAAGTGTGACAGCCAGTCATCAACTGAAGAAACCAGGGCCAAATGGATAGGTTTCTCAGTGGAGTGGTTAGGGAGAACAGAGCTTATTTGCCTGTAGGATGTGGAGAGTATGTTATGTTGAAGTTGTGATGAAAGGTCTACTGTATATAAACCCACGCTCTCTGGCCGCTTCATCTCTCTCTCTACCCCTCCATTTCTCCCTCTTTTATCATTTCCTGCACGTCTCCATCCTAACTTAGAGCCCTTCAGCCCCCTCTCTATCCCTCTGCTTCGCTCTGTCCCTCCGCCTACCCCTGTAACCCTCTTTGTCTTCCCAATGCCTCTCCCCTACAACCCTGCAGATAGACGCCTACCCATCCTGCTCTCTGTTTTGGCCCATTAAGATGGCTGAAAACATGATGTTATTCACCCTAGAACAGGGAGGAGGCGACAGGGGGAGAGGAGAGAAAGGTTGTATATCCCATCCCTTCCTTTAATCTGGTTGCCATTAATTAGAAGGGAGAGTGTTTTGAATAAGGCACATTCCCAGGATTGTCCAGCTATCAGCTCTGTACAATGGAGCGGAGAGCACAAACCACGTATGGTGTGTGTGTGTGTGTGTGTGTGTGTGTGTGTGTGTGTGTGTGTGTGTGTGTGTGTGTGTGTGTGTGTGCGTGTGCGTGTGCGTGTGCGTGTGCGTGTGGGGGGTGACTGAGGTGATTTAAGAGAGAAGAGATTTGGGTGTATCAGCAACAATGATGAAAATTATGTTTTGTGTCTTTGTTTCTCCTTCTATCTCGGACTCTTTGTGTCTACTTTATGTCAGGCAGTGTGTCTGTCACTACTCCGAGAGTGAACAAGGTCGTTTACAGATGCAATGAGCTCCACTTAGTCTTGTCCCAGTCTGTCAATAAAGCTTTGTACTTACAGTACGTGTGTATGTTTTCCACTCCGTAATCATATGACGTTCTATCAGTCGTCCATTCATCTCAGGTATTCCTTTCCGCTGATCCAAGAAGTAGATGTTTAACTATTCTCTCTCTCTCTCTTTCGGTGGCCTGTATCCCCAGTCACGTCAAGCAGAGGCCTGGCTGTGGACCGTGGCATGTGGTGTATAGCTATAAAACAGTGAACCTGTGTTAAAGACTAGCTTTGGCTCTGGGTTATCACCTTCAGGCCTGCACGTCACGGCGTCTGGAGGCCTTATCAGCCACATACTGTAGCTCTGTCCATTAGCAGCTCTTTCATCTGCCCTCTGTTCCTCAGCCACACCACCAGGTTCTCCTTTTCTTCCCCCCTCTAATGAAGCCGTTTGGGGGATTATCTTTCAGCGGGGCTCCGGGGGCTGGAGGCTGGGGACCTGAGAACCACAGGCCCAGCGTCTAGGAGTCTGACTCAGGTCCATCAGGACTAGTGCTACTGAGACTCTATGAACAGGTCCTCCCGTGTTCCCAGTTGGAAGCAGTGTGTTTGGGAGCAGTGTATTTTTAACAGCAGCAGCAGTCCTGGGAACTGAGGTTAGAATGGTTTAGCATTGGTCTGCTACCACTACAGCCTGTGGGGAAGCCTGGCCGGGGAACCCAGTATACATTCTGTATCACCTGAAGGGCTACGGCCTGGACTACGACCTGGGCTACAGCCTGAGCTACAGCCTGGACTACAGCCTGGACCAATGCCTGGACTACGACCTGGACTACAACCTAGACTACGACCTGGACTACAGCCTGGACTACGACCTGGACTACAGCCTGGACTAATGTCTGGACTACGACCTGGACTACAGCCTGGACTACGACCTGGACTACGACCTGGACTACAGCCTGGACTACGACCTGGACTACGACCTGGACTACGACCTGGACTACAGCCTGGACTATGACCTGGACTACAGCCTGGACTAATGCCTGGACTACGACCTGGACTACAGCCTGGACTACGACCTGACCTACAACCTGGACTACGGCCTGGACTACAGCCTGGACTACGACCTGTACTACGACCTGGACTACAGCCTGGACTACGACCTGGACTACAGCTTGGACTACGACCTGGACTACGACCTGGACTACGGCCTGGACTACGACCTGGACTATAGCCTGGACTACGACCTGGACTACAGCCTGGACCACGGCCTGGCCAGGTCTGTCCACCCCAGCTCATTTCACCACGCCCAGGAATACCCCCCATACACACATACCTCAGCAGTACGGAATGTGAAATCATAACAGTACACAAGGGGAACATGAGAAGAATGTTCATTAGAAATTAATGCTTTTCTATATGTTTCATGTTGAAAGTGAGTGGTGATTAATCTTCAGGTTTTTGGAAAATATGGTCCTGTTATAGGAGAGCTTGGATTTAATAGCTAAACTCGTAGGTATTCTATTGCCTTTTTCTCTGTGAGTGTGTGTGCGTGTGTGCGGGTGCGTGTGTGTGTGTTTTGAAGTTCTTGAGTGCTTTCTAATGCTGTTGATAAGGTATCCTGTTCCCACCTCAGTCTGGGGAAAAGGTTGGAGAGATGCAACTAATGGGACAAGGCCAGCACTGAGTCCAACTGCTAACTACAGATGTAGGATCTTAATTTGAGCCAGTCTGCTACAGCAGGAAAATGATTCTGCAGCAACAGAACATTTGAATTATTATGTGGATTATAATTCATCAACATTTTTGTAGGGGTTAATTTTACATGTCCTGCTTTGCAGGAAAGTTATCCTGCAACAGGGTGATCAAATTAAGATCCCTCATCTGTAGCACTACTCCAAGATGTCCCTGTCAACACTCTCCCCTGACACTATAATCACTACTGTCAACTGTTACCTTAACCTCCACTACACATGGCTACTGGAAACACAAACTCTGTGTTATTACCTGAGTATTACTTTACATGCCAGCCCCTGTCATCACTACTCACTCACAGCTTTATAAAAGCCGGAAAATGACTGTTTACTTGGATGTGTACCTCTTTCTTACACTAACAATCTCACGCTGAGGGATTTTGTCGTCGCCCCCCCCCCCCCCCCCCCTTCACCTCTTAACCTAGACTGCTCTTTTCACCACAGACTCAGCAGAATCTTGCTGTTTGTTTGTGTATTTGACCCTTGGCTATGGCTTCTGTCCTGCTTGTGTGTGTGTGTGTGTGTGTGTGTGTGTGTGTGTGTGTGTGTGTGTGTGTGTGTGTGTGTGTGTGTGTGTGTGTGTGTGTGTGTGTGTGTGTGTGTGTGTGTGTGTGTGTGTGTGTGTGTGTGTGTGTGTGTGTGTGTGTGTGTGTGTGTGTGTGTGTGTCTGTCTGTCTCAGGGTCTTTAGCCATGTTTGTGGTTTACCTCCCTGCTGAGTTTACAGGACTTTGATGCTGAGTCTGGGGAACAGGGATGATCTCTGGTTTGACTCTTGTCTTTTTTTCTACCTCTAATCCTTGCCACGAGATGCAGCTGTGCTCTAAGCTCATCCCTCTGTGACGGTTGTAAGTAAAGGTACACTGCTTTATCCTCTTGCTCTCTTTTTCTATCTGCCCCTCCCTCTCTCTCACACTCTGTTTCTCTTTCTCCCTATCCCCTTGGTCTTATCAATCCAGCACTTCCTATAGGAACACATCCTTCTCAAAGACAACTTGTAAACAACAGGATTGCGGTATCACTTTATACACTCTCTAAGTTTATTCTATTCAGATGCAGTTTGTGTTTGTGTCATGCCTTGGAGAGATTGAGGATACTGACAGGATTTTCCCTCCATGGTTGCAGTATGCTGTAGAGTGCGTGTAGAGTTCCAGTGTAACTGTCCCACTGTCGCTCAGTGTTGAGTTGAGCCGAAAGGGTGCAGGGCTGAAGGGAGAGGTTGCAGGGAGCGTGTAGTGCGATACTGCTTCATAAGATAGGGTCACCACAGTCACACTCCTTGCGTAAGGTGCCCAACAACAGCGCTCTTTGATTAACACGCACCTTCCAAACAACTGCAGGGTTGATGACGGAGGCAGTGAAATGTTGGCTGCTGAGGAGGCCTGGAAGCCTGCAGTTAATCTGATTTAGAAGGCTTTACTCCTATCTACGTAGGTTCTGGGTGCATGGTAAAAGTGCATGTGAGAGGGGGGGGGGACGATAGGTAGAGAGGGATCGACAGAGAGACAGAAGGAGGGGTAAATAAGTGGAGAGAGAGTGATCGTTTACAGTGAGAATAAGGAGTCATCTGAGGTGAATCAACTGTCTTTAGAGCGTCAGCTCTCAATGACCATGACTAAAATAATGTTCAACGGCTTTAAGAGAAAGGAGAGACGTTAAACCCTAATGTCAACAGAAAAAAAGTTATCCAACATTACACTTCCTGGGTTGGTCTTCGATGCCAACAATGGTCGTCACGGGATCCGTTATAATTGCAAAGAAGCCTGCCATGTTTCACCGCTTTGTGTCAATTGTATCTTGTTTTGTAATTATGATTTTTATTATGCTGATCCTTTTTTGAACACACAGGACTAGAAGAATCCCAAGACAGACCCAGCATGCCAACCACAGACCATTATCCATATTTTATCTGCCTGAACACTCAACAAGAACATCCTCAACGGCCATGGCAGAACACATCCAAACCAGACCGTTTGTCTGTGACTTTTCAGAGACATCTTGCACGAATATCGTTGGATTTCCAAATGTTTCAGAAATCAGGCCTGCCACTCCCATTAGTGTGTTGGTGGGCCATGTGAATAAACATTCCTCACTCTGGAGGAGGGAGGGGAGAAAAGCACAGGCATTCTGACACAGGCAATGATGAATTAACAAGATTTAATTGAATAAACGGATGTGAATACGCGCTGGTGTTTGCTACGGCGGATGCATTACACTCCTTCCTTCCTGGCTCTGCTCCAGACTGGCCATAGCTCGTGTTCATTGTGTTCAAGGATCTCTGATGTCTTCACAGGGCTAGGGTGGAGGTGCGTACCACAAGTTTGAAAACAGGTTCAAGGACTTTCCAACAAATCCACTTATACTGTCTTAGGCCTGCAGACAGTATATGATTTTTATTAGGATCCCCATTAGCCGATGCCAATGGCGACAGCTAGTCTTCTTGACGTCCGACACATAATGAAAAAGACATTAAAGACAAAAATATATATAATTTACATTTAAAACATGGACATAGACATTGTGTCGGGCCGGGTGCCTGTACTGCCACACCCTGATCTGTTTCACCTGTCCTTGTGCTTGTCTCCACCCCCCTCCAGTTGTTGCCCATTTTACACACTTATCCCCTGGGTATTTATACCTGTGTTTTCTGTCTGTTTGGGCCATTTCGTCTTGTTTGTTCAAGTCAACCAGCGTTTTGTCTCAGCTCCTGATTTTCCTCAGTCTCTCTTTTTGAGACCTCCTGGTTTTTCCCCTTGCCTGTCCTGACTCTGAGCCTGCCTGCCGTCCTGTGCCTTTGCCCCACTACTCTGGATTATCGACCCCTGCCTGCGTTGACCTGTTATTTGCCTGCCCCATTTTTACTTCAACACAGTCTGCACTTGGGTCTTACCTGAAACCTGATAGTATGAACTGGCCATGACTGACCCAGCAGACTTGGACCAGCTCCGCAATGCCATCTCCTCCCAAGGAGCCCTCATTGGTAGACACGAGGAGTTGCATCTTGGTCTGATGGAAGGGTTCCAGGACGTAGCCGACTGTCACGACCTAGCATTGGACGCTTTGCAGGAGCAATTCCGTGGGTTGCCTAGTAGACAGCCTACAACGACGGTAACCTCCCAGCCCCTCAGTAACCCGGCTGGTAGCAGCACAGTCACCCCGGTTTCCCGTGAACCGCACTTATCTCCCCTGGAGCGCTACGATGGAGATTCCAGAACCTGCCGAGCATTTCTTTCCCAGTGCTCCCTTATTTTCAGCCTTCTTCATTCCCCTCGGACCGCTCAAAGATAGCGTACATTATTACGTTGATGTCCGGGAGGGCACTCGCCTGGGCCATGGTGGTGTGGGAGCAACAATCCACCATCTGCCTCAGTCTGGAGGTATTCGTGGTGGAGGTGAAAAAAGTTTTAGAGGCCTCCGAAGACTGCCGATTTGCCCCTTCCCGAGCCGATGCAGATCGGCAGGGCTAGGCTGTCTCCAGCTGAACGCGCACGCAGACTTAACACCCAGAGTTGTCTGTATTGCGGTACTAAAGGTCATTATGTGTCTACCTGTCCCTTCAAGAGACCTAACTCATTGGTAGGAATGAGTACTCTCCTGGGTCTTATTAAGGATAATGTTGCTTCTTCCGCTACTCGCCCCCTTTAAATGCCACCCTGATGTGGGGTGACCAGTCCAAGTCTCTCCAAATACTCATTGACTCGGAGGCCAATGCGAGTCTTACGGACGTTACCCTGGCGTCCGAGCTGGGCATCCCCACTCAACCCCTCCCCATTCCCATGGATGTTAGAGCGCTGGACTGGCGCTCTATAGGCCGGGTCACCCACCATACCACCCCCATCAACCTACGAGTGTCGGGGATGATCCAATTCCAGCTAATTGAGTCTCCGCAGCTTCCTGTGGTATTGGGATTCTTTTGGCTCCAGCGATACAGTCCCTCGATTGACTGGTCTACTGGTGCCATCGTGGGCTGGAGCCCGTTCTGCCACGCCCATTGCCTGAAATCAGCTCTGCCTGCCCCGGGACGTCTTCCTGCCTGCCCCGGGACGTCTTCCTGCCTGCCCCAGGACGTCTTCCTGCCTGCCCCGGGACGTCTTCCTGCCTGCCCCGGGACATCTTTCTGGGGGCTTGGAAATTGCACCGAACCTCTCCGCCATTCCCGCAGAGTACCAGGACCTCCGGGAGGGGTTCAGTAAGGCCCGGGCCACTTCGCTTCCACAACACCAACCGGTACCCAAGGAGGTTAAGCCGGATGCGCTGGCACGCCACTATAGCCCCGCGGATACACCCCCAGAAGCCGAGACCTTTCCCCCTGCTCCAAAATCAATAGCCCCTCTGCTGTTTGTCCTCTGTTGCCCTGTACCCTCTGTATACTTCCTACTTTTCATATTTCTAGATCTAAACCCATGTCTCACAGCCCTTTGTCTCCTGTTTCCTTTGTCTTACCTGAAACCTGATATGTACACTGACTTCGGTCGCCAGTTGTACAGTGTTTCCTCATTGGTGCGGCTGGCTTCCAGGTTAAGCAAGCAGATTTAATTAACGTCTGAGAGTTGGCGTGTAGAGAAGGCCTTGATGGCAGTGGAATGGATCTATACAGTAATTGTGGCTCCTAAACACATGAAACCCTGAGGAATTTCATGGTTATCAGATAAACAATAACATCTTCGGCTCGCTGTTAGACAAGAAAGATCCACAAGTCACCCAGAGGGGTACAGAGGTGTCAGTCAAGTCATTCAGCGTCTCATGATTTGTTTGTTCATTCTCAAATACACAGTTATGTGCACCATCCCAAATAGCTACAGTATTCTACAACATATGTAACAGAATCCACCATTTCTCTAAGGTCCTGTTTTGCATCCTACTAACACTGTGTTTTACTCCAGTTATTTCTCTCCTCCTCATTTCAGAGTAAGTAATGACAGTGACAAGATGTTTTTATAGGAACTGTTAGTGTTAGGATAAGCCCTGCTGTGTCTCTGTAGCCTGTCCTCACACCGCAACCCATTACTCACAGGAATCTTGGCCTCTTTTCACTGAGGTCTGCTCTGCCCTATTTCATTCCTCCACTACCCGCTTCTCTCTCTCCCCCTATCTCTCTCTTGCTCTCTCTATCCCTGTCTCATCCCTTCATTGCATTACTATTCTCCCCTCTTTCTTAAAATCTCTAAGGATCATAAAGAGAGGGGGATACATAGAGGTAGGGACCTATGATAAACTGAGAGAGAGATGGAGAGAAGCACCTGGGCAGAAGAGGCCATTGACCTTATGGGATACAGACATGACAGATGGGGAAAGAGGAGAGAGAGAGGCACTGTATATACAGCACAATTAGTCTATTTAGTCTATTCAATAACCTCCCAAGGACATATCAGCCACCACAAGAAGAAACAATACAGAAAGACAAAAGAGACGCATGTGGAGGAGACTGGGTTAGAATGTTTGCTGCAGTCATCCTCACTTGGACATGAGCCACAGAAATGCACACACATCTTTGTTTATGTCACTGTGAATGATAATTATCCCTCTATAAACCACCACTCCAGTTAGACCTCCCCAGCTGTGGTGTGTGTACTGTAGACTAAGTAAACCATGCCTGCAGTGCACTGTCAATATTGTACATACACCTTCATTCATCTTGTTCTGTCTGTCCATCCATCCTGCATAACTGTGATCCCTTCTGTTAGGTGGGAACTGTAAAAACATACCCCAAACAGAGTAAGATGGAGCACATGTCAATGTATTATTCTCTATACAGGAGCCACAAGCTTGGTGGTGGGGGGTTCTTTATCAGCAATTAGTGAAGTTAGACCCAGGTCATTCTCCCTCCTCCCAAAATATGTTAATACAGCGATTCCTGTGTACTCTCCTACTTTGATTTGTCTCACCAAATGATGATCCCTGACCCTACCCAGCCACCCGTTTCCTGTGAGGAATAGCAGAATGAAAGTGCCCGTGGCCGAGGGAGGTGAGGAAGTCACACAGTGCCCTGGGAACTCATAATATTTAGATTGGGGTCATCTCTGGTCTGTTGTCCTGGGCCTAAGCCTTGTTATCTGTGCCCTCCTCACAGAGACCCTGGACAACCCACTGGCCAATCACCAAAATGCATACAATTTGCCTAGGAATAAGAGATTATTTTCATAATTCATGATATCATTTTGTTTAAGGTCAATGTTTAATTTAAGTTTCACTTCTTGCTTACACACACACGCGCGCACGCGCACACGCACACGCGCATGTGTGTGTGTGTGTGTGTGTGTGTGTGTGTGTGTGTGTGTGTGTGTGTGTGTGTGTGTGTGTGTGTGTGTGTGTGTGTGTGTGCGTGCGTGCGTGCGTGTGTAAGCAAGAAGTGAAACTTAAATTTAACATTGCCTTTAAACAAAATGATATCATGAATTATGAAAATAATCTCTTATTCCTAGGCAGATTGTATGCAAGTTTGTTACAGCATGTGTGTGCTCCCTCGCTCGCTAGCTCACATGTCATCATTGTGTTTATCAGCCTCTCTATTAAGATAAATGAAAGACAGAAGTGTGGATTTGATCTGGTGACATGGTCAAGTGATGTAAGAATGGTTGAATCCATTTCCAAGAAGCACATAGATTTGACTGCAGTCAGGTATCTCTTGACATGTTTAAATAGGACCTGGACAAGGTCTTTGGTGTTTGTTGATGCTTGAACAGCTGGTCTGAATAAGGCCTAATTGCTTGTTAAACATGCTGTAACCTGGGTCTAAAGGGCTTTGTATTCATTGGGTAAAGGTAGGATTTCCACAATGAATAAGAGCAGTGTTATCGTAAAAGGACACTTGCTGTGATAAACCTGCCAAAAGGTTTGTCTGGAGTCTCATTTTAGGGTTTGCCTGTTCTCAGAATCTAATGAAAACCTGTTGTCTTTATGCACTCCCTGCAACAAGTGGAGTGGAGCAAGACCTATACTCTGGGGTCTTGTGAATGCTGCAGGGCTCCGTTGTCATAGCGGGACACCATATGACTTGGCTCCTCTCGGCAGTAACTTCATCTCAGTCCATTCACACACACAGCTCTGCTCTGAGAAACATCAGCCAGGCAGGACATGGACTCTACTCAGCATGTTCTGACACTCCCTCTATCTCTGCTGAACTGATAACAGAGAGACATTTGAAATACAGAGATGACTAAAACAGTGAGTGAAGACATTCAAGACAAACTGCTCCTTCTCTCTCTCTCTCTCTCTCTCTCTCTCTCTCTCTCTCTCTCTCTCTCTCTCTCTCTCTCTCTCTCTCTCTCTCTCTCTCTCTCTCTCTCTCTCTCTCTCTCTCTGAATAAATAAATAAATAAACATAAATATGGGTTGTATTTACAATGGTGTTTGATCTTCACTGTGGTATTTCACCCTGTAGATATGGGAGTTTATTAAAATCGGGTTTGTTTTCAAATTCTTTGTGGATCTGTGTAATCTGAGGGAAATATGTGTCTCTAATAATGGTCATACATTTGGCAGGAGGTTAGGAAGTGCAGCTCAGTTTCCACCTCGTTTTGTGGGCAGTGTGCACATAGCCTGTCTCGTCTTGAGAGCCAGGTCTGCCTATGCCGGCACCAGAACATCAGCAAATAGTAGACATTAGACTTCAGATTCTAGTAGGGTGAGCCCGGGTGCTGCAGACTGTTCTAGTGCCCTCGCCAGTTCGTTGATATATATGTTGAAGAGGGTGGGGCTTAAGCTGCATCCCTGTCTCACCCCACGGCCCTGTGGGAAGAAATGTGTGTGTTTTTTTGCCTATTTTAACCACACACTTGTTGTTTGTGTACATGGATTTTATAATGTTGCATGTTTTTCCCCGAACACCACTTTCCATCAATTTGTATAGCAGACCCTCATGCCAAATTGAGTCGAAGGTTTTTTTGAAATCAACAAAGCATGAGAAGACTTTGCCTTTGTTTTGGTTTGTTTGTTTGTCAATTAGGGTGTGCAGGGTGAGTACGTGGTCTGTCGTATGATAATTTGGTTAAAAGCCAATTTGATATTTGCTCAGTACATTGTTTTCACTGAGGAAATGTACGAGTCTGCTGTTAATGATAGCTAAGATGATGTTAAAGAGTTTTAGTATAGCTAATTGGAATTTGTTGTCTGTATATTTTATAATTTCATTGAGAATACCATCAACACCACAGGCCTTTTTGGGTTGGAGGGTTTTTATTTTGCCCTGTAGTTCATTCAATGTAATTGGAGAATTCAGTGGGTTCTGGTAGTCTTTAATAGTTGATTCTAAGATTTGTATTTGATCATGTATATGTTTTTGGTGTTTGTTCTTTGTTATAGAGCCCAAAAGATTGGAGAAGTGGTTTACCCATACATCTCCATTTTGGATAGATAATTCTCTGGGTTGTTTGTGTAGTGTTTTCCAATTTCCCCATAAGTGGTTAGAGTCTATGGATTCTTCAATTACATTGAGCTGGTTTCTGACGTGCTGTTCCTAATTTTCCGTAGTGTATTTCTGTATTGTTTCAGTGATTCACCATAGTGAAGGCGTAGACTCAGGTTTTCTGGGTCCCTATGTTCTTGGTTGGACAGGTTTCTCAACTTCTTTCTTAGGTTTTTGCATTCTTCATCAAACCATTTGTCATTATTGTTAATTTTCTTCGGTTTTCTGTTTGACATTTTTAGATTTGATAGAGAAGCTGAGAGGTCAAATATACTGTTTTGGTTTTCTACTGCCAGGTTTACACCTTCACTATTACAGTGAAACATTTAGTCCAGGAAATTGTCTAGAAGGGATTAAATTTGTTGCTGCCCAATTGTTTTTTGGTATATTTCCACACTACTCTCCTTCCATCTATACAATTTCTTAATATTATACAGGTCCTTTGGCTTTGATGACTCATGATTGAGCATAGCTCTGTTCAAGTAGACTGTGATTTTGCTGTGATTTGATAGGGGTGTCAGTGGACTGACTGTGAAACGCTTTGAGAGACTCTGGGTTGAGGTCAGTGATAAAGTAGTCTACAGTACTACTGCCAAGAGATGAGCTATATGTGTACCTACCATAGGAGTCCCCTCGAAGCTTACCATTGACTATGTACATACCCAGCGTGCGACAGAGCTGCAGGAGTTGTGACCCGTTTTTGTTGGTTAAGTTGTCATAGTTGTGCCAAGGGGGGCATATGGGGGAGAGAATGCTGTCCCCTCCAGGTAGGTGTTTGTCCCCCTGTGTGCTGAGGGTGTCAGGTTCTTGTCCAGTTCTGGCATTTAGGTCGCCACAGACTAGTACATGTCCCTGGGCCTGGAAATTGTTGATCTCCCCCTCTAAGATGGAGAAGCTGTCATCGTTAAAGTATGGCGATTCTATCGGGGGTATATAGGTAGCACACATGAGGACATTTTTCTCTGTTGAGATCATTTCCTTATTAATTTCTAGCCAGATGTTCCTGTTTTGACTAATTTAATAGAGTGGGTTACGTCTGCTCTATACCAAATTAGCATACCCCCTGAGTCTCTTACCTGTTTCACACCTGGTAGTTTGGTGGATGGGACTACCAGCTCTCTGTAGCCTAGAGGGCAACCAGTGGGTCCGTCTCCTTTATACCATGTTTCTTGTAGGATGACAATGTCTGTATTTCCAATTTCTTTGATGAAGTCTGGGTTCCTGCTCTTTAGGCCAAAGGCAGATGACCTCAGACCTTGTATATTCCAGGATGAGATAGTAAAAACGTTGTGTTCCATAATGTCTAGTGTTGTTTTTGTATGGTTTAGGTCAGGACCATCACAGTAGGTGTGAGCAGAGCATGTTGAGCATCTGATACATACTGTGACTCTTTGGGCGGTTTAATAGTGGGGGTTGGGCCTGTTGCTCTACTCACGGCCTGGGCATATGTCCTGCTATCATGTTTAGGTCCTTGCCGCAGAAGGGGCATAGGTCTGACATGGGGGGCCTATATAGAGTGTGGCCAGGGTTTGCTTGTGGTGGTTTTAGCTGGTTGGGGTGTGGCTGGTGCTGCTGTGGTCTGGGTGTAGGTCCTCTTGGCGTGGGATCTCTCGGTGCAGGTCCTTCGGGGGGGGGGGGTCTTGCAAGTCTGGGAGGGTGTCTCACTGGCCTCGGCGGGGTGTCCGTTGCTCTGTTGCTCCTGTGTGAGGTGCTGGGGCTACTTGTTGAGGGTGACGTACTTCAGTGTCCTGGCAAAAGTTAGGATGGCTGCCTTGTAGAGGTGGACCTGGTCGTAAAGGCTGTTCAAGTCCAGGGTGGATTTATGGCCCTGGTAGACATTAGGTCGCTCAACAAGGAAGAAGCCACTGCTCCAAAACTGCCATAATAAAAGCCAGACTACGGTTTGCAACTGCACATGGGGACAAAGATTGTACTTTTTGGAGAAATATCCTCTGGTCTGATGAAACACAAATAGAACTGTTTGGCAATAATGACCATCGTTATGTTTGGAGGAAAAGGGGGGAGGCTTGCAAGCCGGAGAACACCATCCCAACCGTGAAGCACGGGGGTGGCAGCATCATGTTGTGGGGGTGCTTTGCTGCAGGAGGGACTAGTGCACTTCAAAAAAATAGATGGCATCATGAGGAAGTACAATTATGTGGATATATTGAAGCAACATCTCAAGACATCAGTCAGGAAGTTAAAGCTTGCTCGCAAATGGGTCTTCCAAATGGACAATGACCCCAAGCATGCTTCCAAAGTTGTGGCAAAATGGATTAAGGACAACAAAGTCAAAGTATTGGAGTGGCCATCACAAAGCCCTGACCTCAATTCTATAGAAAATTTGTGGGCAGAACTGAAAAAGCGTGTGCGAGCAAGGCCTACAAACCTGACTCCGTTACACCAGCTTTGTCAGGAGGAATGGGCCAAAATTCCCCCAACTTATTGTGGGAAGCTTGTGGAAGGCTACCCGAAACGTTTGACCCAAGTTAAACAATTTAAAGGCAATGCTACCAAATACTAATTGAGTGTATGTAAACTTCTGACCCACTGGGAATGTGATGAAAGAAATAAAAGCTGAAATAAATCATTCTCTCTACTATTATGCTGGCATTTCACATTCTTAAAATAAAGTGGTGATCCTAACTGACGTGAGACAGGGAATCTTTACTTGGATTAAATGTCAGGAATTGTGAAAAACTGAGTTTAAATGTATTTGGCTAAGGTGGATGTAAACTTCCGACTTCAACTGTGTATATATATATATATATATACATACAGTGCATTCGGAAAGTATTCAGACCCCTTGACTTTTTCCACATTTTGTTACTGTACGTTACAGCCTTATTCTAAAATGGATTTTTTTTTAAATCCCCTCATCAATCTACACACAATACCCCATAATGACAAAGCAAAATCAGGTTTTTAGAAATGTTTGCAAATGTATTAAAAATAAAAAACGGAACTATCACATTTACATGTATTCAGACCCTTTACTCAGTACTTTGTTGAAGGACCTTGGGCAGCGACTACAGCATCGAGTCTTCTTGGGAATGACGCTACAAGTTTAGCACACCTGTATTTGGGGAGTTTCTCCCATTCTTCTCTGCAGGTCCTCTCAAGCTCTGTCAAGTTGGAAGGGGAGCATTGCTGCACAGCTATGGTCTCTCCAGAGATGTCTCCAGAGTTTTCAGATGTCTTCAGGTCTCTCCAGAGATGTTCGATCGGGTTCAAGTCCGGGCTCTGGCTGGGCCACTCAAGCACATTCAGAGACTTGTCCCGAAGCCACTACTGCATTGTCTTGGCTGTGTGCTTAAGGTCGTTGACATATTGGAAGGTGAACCTCCGACGCAGTCTGAGGTCCTGAGCGCTCTGGAGCAGGTTTTCATCAATGCTTCCTTCTGGCCACTCTACCATAAAAATCTGATTGCTGGAGTGCTGCAGAGATGATTGTCTTTCTGGAAGGTTCTCCCATCTCCACAGAGGAACTCTGTCAGAGTGACCATCGGGTTCTTGGTCACCTCCCTGACCAAGGCCCTTCTCCCCCGATTGCTCAGTTTGGCTGGGGTGGATATCTCTAGGAAGAGTCTTGGTGGTTCCAAACTTCTTCCATTTAAGAATGATGGAGGCCACTGTGTTCTTGTGGATCTTCAATGCTGCAGACATTTTTGCTATCCTTCCCCAGATCTGTGCCTCGACACAATCCTGTCTCGGAGCTCTGCGGACAATTCCTTCTACCTTATGGCTTGGTTTTTGCTCTGACATGCACTGTCAACTGTGGGACCTTATATAGACAGGTATGTGCCTTTCCAAATCATGTCCAGTCAATTGAATATACCACAGGTGGACTCCAATCAAGTTGTAGAAACATCTCAAGGTTGATCAATGGAAACAGGATGCACCTGAGCTCAATTTTATGTCTCATAGCAAAGGGTCTGAATACTTATATTAATAAGGTAGTTCCCTTTTTATTTTTAATACATTTTCTAAAACCTGTTTTTGCTTTGTCTTTATGGGGTATTGTGTGTAGATTGCTGAGGATTTTTTAGATTGATTTTTAGATTAAGGCTGGAATGTTAAAAAAAACATAATCTGCCAAACCGCGGTTCTTAACACCCGCCCGCTTAACCCGGAAGACAGCCGCACCAATGTGTTGGAGGAAACACCGTTCAACTGATGACCGAGGTCAGCCTGCAGGCGCCCGGCCCGCAACAAGGAGTCGCAACAAGGAGTGCGATGAGCCAATTAAAGCCCCCCTGGCCAAACCCATTCCCAACCCGGACGACGCTGGGCTAATTTTGCTCCGTCTTATGGGACTCCCGATCACGGCCACTACAATCCCGGGTCTGTAGTGACGCCTCTAGCACTACGATGCAGTGCCTTAGACCGCTGCGCCACTCGGGAGGCCATATGAAGGTGTTTTTAATGTTTTGTACACTCAGTGTATATAGATATCTTTGTTAGAAATAATATTATATTTCCTTTGACGGAGTGATACTGAATATAAACAACTTCTCAACTTACCCCACTCTCCCCTACCTGACCACACGGGTGAAATTAATGCTGTTTGTGTTTTATCACTTGGAGGTCTTTGTTTTTGATCTGAAGTCTGTGCAGCACGTTTGTTGTCCTCAGAGAAAAACAGTATCTGAGGCTCCCAAGAAAATCATAATAATCATAAACAAAAGAGGCACTGCTTCCTTGTGGTTGTGTGGCACACATCTGGACTTCCCTCAGATTAAACATTCCATATGTGACCTGAGCTGGAAACGATTTGTTCACCGGCAGTGCCGTTACTCCTGCCAAAAGGAAGAGGGGGTTGAGAACGGACCACTCCAGTGAAAGGATTCTAGGTATGGAGTTAATTTGGCCAAAGGTCTTGGTTGCAGTAGGATGATATTTGGCAGAGTTTTAACATGTAATCTCCCATTTGATTTTCATTCATTGGGCAGGATGGGAGGGTGCCAGTCCCCTTCTCCCGGGAGTAAGACATCCCACCCATATCAAGGTCAAGCTGGTTCTTTATAAACATTGATTAAATGCCCTGGAAATTGCCCTATGGCTTAGTTTTACACATGAAAGACAAGAGTACCGTGTTGTGAAAGAAAGAAAAAGATAGATAGAAAGAAAGAAAGAAAGAAAGAAAGCACATGACATCAGTTTACAGTGCCTTCAGAAAGTACTCACACCCCGTTGACTTTGTCCACATTTTGTTGTGTTACAGACGGAATTTAAAATAGATTCAATTGCAATTGTTGTATCACCCATCTACACACAATACTCCATAATGTGAAAGTGGAATTATGTTTTTCAATTTTTTTTAAACAAATTAATACAAAAGGAAAAGCTGTAATGTCTTGAGTTAATAAGTATTCAACCCCTTTGTTATGATTTTTCGCTGTCCTCGTTTCTATACTGTTGTTGCCATGATTTTTCGTTCTCAGTGTCTCAGGATTCACAAATCCCCAAATGCTTTATCACCTATGTATATTTTGACATGGCCTATTTATTAACGAGATACAATATTTATATTTTAGTTTTGTGCTATAATTTGCCAGTTACATATTATCATTATAATTTGTTTATGTTGTTGTGTCTCAATGAGCCACTAGTCTATAAATAGGAGCTAAGTACAATGGTCAGGTCACTCTGAGGAAGACTGACGCTGAAAAGTCAGTCACCTGTCCGCATCCTGTAGGGTACTAGGGAGTAACTAGCCCCCCCTAAGAACAATGTCTAATTGCTGACACAAAAATTGTGGATGGAGGTCATGCTTGGCGAATAAACTATAAAGGGAAATGAATGGCTACAGTTTATACACTTTTTTTGTTATTTCATGAAATATTTTGGCAAAGGGGCGTTTTTTTTATGTACTGAGGTAACTAGCAGCTTATGCTAACTACACTCTAAAAAGAAAAGGTTCCTGGAGTATCCTTTAGGGGTTTTTCAAATTGAAACTTTGGGGGAACGCCTATAAGTTATTCGAAGAACCTCTTTTAATGGCTCCTCAAATAACCTTTTGAGCTAAATGTTTGAACTACACCCCCTCCCCTATTATTATTATTATTATTATTAATAATAGTTTTTTGTTGAGTGCTCCAACTCCTTTTTACCTGGAATTAGTCCTTTTGGAAGTTTTTCTTGGTAAGCCATTCTCATGATTTTTGTCATTGTTGTTGAGCACCCCTCCTTGCCTTTGTTTGCTGATCCGCGAAGGCCCACCAGAACTCCCAGAGAGTAAATCCATTCAAGCTTTTTGTAGATTGGTTTGGTCAACATTTTGTTGAATAAACTGGAGCCAAGTCCATGTGAGCAGTTTGTTATAGAATGCTGCTAACAGTTGTAGAACAGGACTGCTCTTTGAATGACAAGACCAGACACAGTTGCACAATGATATCTCTTAATCGTTTTGCTTCAGTTGGGATGCAGTCTGATGATAAAACAAATCCGAATCAAGAGAATATCCTGAAAAGCAATTATTCAGCTGTTACAGTGTTGTCAAAGTAGTCATGCCCCTTGACTTATTTCACATTTTGTTGTCACAGCCTGAATTCAAAATGGATTAAGTATATATTTTTTCTCCCCCATCTACACACAATAACCCATAATGACAAAGTGAAAACATGTCTTTAGAAATCTTTGCAAATTTATTGAAAATGAAATACAGAAAAATTTGTATTCACATCCCTGAGTCAATACATGTTAGAATAACCTTTGGCCGCAATTACATCTATAAGTCTTTCTGGGTAAGTCTAAGAGCTTTCCATACCAGAATTGTGCAACATTTGCCCATTACTATTTTCAAAAATCTTCAATCTTCTGTCAAATTGGTTGTTGATCATTGCTCAACAACTATTTCCAGATCTTGCCATAGATCATCAAGTAGATTTAAGTCAAAGCTGTAACTCGACTACTCCGGAAAATTCACTTTCTTCTTGGTAAGCAACTTCAGTGTAGATTTGGCCATGTGTTTTAGGTTATTGTCCTGCTGAAAGGTGAGTTTAACTCCCAGTGTCTGGTGGAAAGCAAACTGGTTTTCCTCTAGGATTTTGCCTGTGCTTAGCTCCATTCCATTTAATTTTTATCCTGAAAAACTCCCCAGTCCTTAACTATTACAAGCATACCCATAACATGATGCAAACACAACTATGCTTTAAAATATGGAGAGTGGTACTCAATAATGTGTTGTATAGGATTTGCTCCAACCATAACACATGGTATTCAGGACAAAAAGTGAATTGCTTTGCCACACTTTTTGCAGTATTACTTTAGTGCCTTGTTGCAAACAGGATGCATGTTATGGAATATTTTCATTCTGTACAGGCTTTGTTCTTTTCACTATGTCAGTTAGATTAGTATTGTGGAGTAACTTTAGTGATGTTGATCCATCCTCAGTTTTCACCTATCACAGCCATTAAACTCTGTTTTAAAGTCACCATTGGCCTCATAGTGAAATCACTGAGCAGTTTCCTTCCTCCCCGGCAACTGAGTTAGGAAGGTTGCCTGTATCTTTGCAGTGATTGGGTCTATTGATACACCATCCAAAGTGTAATTAATAAATTCCCCATGCTCAAAGGGATATTCAATGTCTGCTTTTTAAATGTTTACCCATCCACCCATCCACATTTTTACTCCTGAAATTATTGAGGCTTGCCATCGTTTAGTCCCTTTGGATCCACAGTGTCTGAGAAGTACTGCCAGGATGCCTCTATGTTTTAGTTTACATACGATATCACCTCTTGGTGAAATGTGGACAGTGTTCTATGGCTACAAAGTGCAGGGAGGGAGGTGAGCCATGGTTGGCTTGGATGCAGTGGAGCGCAATAACATAGTCCATGTTTTATTTCGAATAGCAGCCTTACGTTCTGCAATGCGAAGTTTCAATGCGAAGTTTAGTTTAACCAATATAAGCAGCCCGCAAATGCATTTTAGCATGGATATGACAATTATGACATAATTAACCTTTGGATGTTGTATTCTTTACCTGTTATAGGGTGGTAAAACACTTTAGTATTTGTCTTACTTTCACAATGTACACAGTGTCCACACTTGTAATTGCCATTGGGCGGGCCTGGGAGCCAAGTGTCACGCTTCTTGGGTAGCTGTGTGCTGTGCGTAACGGAATCGGCTACAGTATATTGCGCGCACGGAGAAAACAAATGCGAGGGGGCAATGTTGTGAACTCTCGTAGATTTGTATCACTTTTGAGAATCTACTAGTGTTTCAATACAATGGATTTGACGCGACCGGCACATGGGCTGTACTCTGTGGAAAAACACAAACGTGGGGCCGTTTTGTCCTGGTTTGACGTGCAGTCTCTGTTGCACAGTATAGATAGGCCGGTTCAACGACACCCTTATCATATCGACGTTGCAGGAACTTGGTGCGCATATCATTAGCTTGCACTCTAAATCTATGTCCTAGAGTTACGTCGGAGTCTTAGGAATTGACCCATCGGTATGTTCCGTTTAAGGTGTAGGGTAAAAGGGGGTAACTATCCTCCTCTAAGAACAATGTTTAATTGCTGACACAAAAAAGCAATGTTTGGAAAACAATTGGTATGTGGATGTCATGCTTAGGCCAATAAACTATAAAGGGAAATAAATGGCTACAGTTTAGACTTTTTTAGATAGCACATTTTTGTTCTTTCTTGTTGTTCCTTTTCTGTACAATCCATTATACACAATTGCACTAAATATTATTGGAATAATGCAAGATTTTAAATATCAGCAGTCTTTAAAATGACATTCACAGAAGCAAAAGGTTTTCAACAGTTGTTTTTAATTAATTAAAAACATATATTCATTGGAATATAATATTGGGATGAAATATAACATTAAATATATTTGAATAACATTGGAATATAACATTTAATAACAATAAATAATAACTTAACTAATTCAGTGTAAAATTGATGTTGCATCTCTTATACTCTGCTATTGCACAATTCCAATAGGTCACAAATGAAGCTATCCCCAGGGAAATTATGAGCTCACCTCCTGCACTGCTCACACCTAATCCAGTCCCCACCTGTGACTGAAAACAGCTCCTCACAGACAATACCCTCCACATCCCCTTCATTGGTGGCTGATGTGGCTTGTTGTGTTGCAACAACCTTCTTTGAGACAACCTTTTTTTAAGAACATGCTTCTTTTTCTTTCTCTCTCTTTTCTTCTTGTTGATGTTTCTGTCGAGTCTTTTCCTCCAGCAACCTTTTGTAAGGTGAGGCTGTCAGTACTGCCGCAGACTCTGTCGTCCTCTTCCTCGGCCTCGCCTCCTGGATCCTCGGTCTCGGGGACAACCCCAATAGAACTGCTGCAGCTGTTGGTTGTTGTTTAAGCAAAAACAAACAAACAAGAACACATGAGTATTGGTACAATAAACACTTCTAATCATTATATGCAAATATATATTCCCTTTTTTTCTTACCAACATTTGGAGCAAGGGTAGGCTGCAGGGTGGAGGTTGTGGCGGAGGTAGATGTGGTGGAGGTAGATGTTTTTGCGTTAGAGCTGTTGGCGTTGGAGGTAGAGCTAGTGATGTGGTGGTAGGGGTGGCGATGGTAGAGCTGGTGGCCGTATCGGTAGAGGTGGCAGCGGTAGAGCTGGTGGCAGTATCGGTAGAGGTGGCATTACTTTTTCTTACCGTCAATGGGCTCAGGCCCCTCTACAACCTCAGTGGCCACGAAGTCCGCCTCTGTGAAGATATCCTTCTCCAAAGGCCACAGCCCACTGGCCAGGAAGCCCTCCACCCCTCTTTCCACACTGGTCACCTTGTTATAGGCCTTTGTGATGAGGCCAGCCATTTGGTATATACCTATCCTTTCCCCAGGAAGCGTCATCATCCATTGATCTGCTGCCCTGTTGTAAAAGGCCTTCAGACCCTTGAAGACGGTACTGTCTAACAGCTGCATCTTGTGGATGCACTGGAGTGACATAGTGATGAGAATCACTCCCTGGCCTCTTGCTGTCCGAACAGCCTCCAGGGTCTTAAGGGAGTGGTGCCCATCGAGGATGAGGATATGGGGTTCCTCAGGGGTGCAACCAACACTGTGGGGCAAGTGATGGTGCCAGTCAACAAAGAAAGTACTGTCGACTCAGCCTGAGTCACTCACCCTTCCAACGGACCCTGGAGGTGCTTCAACCAGCAGCTGTTCCTTCATCCTCTTCCGGGGGAAGATGAAAAGAGGCGGTACGTACTGTCCCGCTGCACTGATAGCACAAATTACTGTGACTGTGAAGCCCCTCTCTGGGCTGGTCATCCGTGCAAACTGTTTTGCTCTCTTGGTGGCCACCACAGGCAACAGTTTCTGGACATATTATATTCCCGTCTCATCCATGTTCCAACTCTTTGAAGGCCCGACATCCCTGACGCTGTTTAAAACGTCATTGTAGGCCATAAAAAAACTGGTCAACCTTAAGCTTATTAAAGCCCACCTCGCAAGACTGGTTGCTTGCAGTACTCAAACTGACAGTTGAGGATTGCACTTCATTAAGCCACTGAACCAATCCACCCCTGCATACCACTTTCCTTTGTTGAACCTGTGCTTGATTCCCATCCTCTCTGCCAGATCGAAGGTGAGTCTGGCATCCCACCCATTTGTCTGAAGCCTGGGTTTTTCACCTCCTTTCCTCTGTGGTGCTGTAGGGTTCTTGGTGGAATGTTGAACACCCTGGCAGCCCCTTTTAAGGTCCGCCCATTTTCTATTGCCTTCAGGTCATGCTGTATCACCTCAGAGCCATAGCTTCCACGGTTTGTTTTCTTCTTGTATGTTCTCATCTGAAAATAGGTTAAGGAATTGACCCTAAACCTAAGCCCTGACCCCTAATCTAACAGATGGCCCCTTACCCTAACTACCCCACACAGGACTGTGTACCTTAAGACGCGCCAGTTTCTTTCACAGCACCTGACTCAAAGTATTATTATTAACTTGCAGGGGGGAGAGGTGCCAATTGAAAAGTGCTCTCTTAGAAACGTAGCTAGCTAGCTAGCTATATGACATAGAATGCTATGTAAAATAGCTAAAAGGCTATAAAGTAAGATTAACTGTAAAGCTGTCAGTCACTAGTGGAAACATTTACAACTGCAACTAAGTATGTTATCTTTTTTTATGTATTTTACCTCAGACGATCTTGTAGTAAGGTTGCTAGGTAGCACTGTCACGCCCTGTTCTGTTTCACCTGTCCTTGTGATTGTCTACACCCCCTCCAGGTGTCACTGATTTCCCCCAGTGTATTTATCCCTGTGTTTCCTGTCTCTCTGTGCCAGTTCGTCTTGTATGTTTTTCAAGTCAACCAGCGTTTTTCCCGTTCTCCTGCTTTTTGCTATTCTCCTTTTTCTAGTCCTTCCGGTTTTGACCCTTGCCTATTTCTGGACTCTGTACCCACCTGCCTGACCATTCTGCCTGCCTTGACCACGAGCCTGTCTGCCACTCTGCACCTCCTGGACTCTGATCTGGTTTTGAACTTTTGCCTGTCCACAACCATTCTCTTGCCTACTCCTTTTGGATTGATAGACATTGTAAGACTCCAACCATCTGCCTCCTGTATCTGCATCTGGGTCTCGCCTTGTGTACTGATAAGCATGGCTAGCAGCTTATGCTAACTAGCATTTACTGCTAGTGAGGTTGCTAGCTAGCAGGTTGGCATAAACTAGCACTAACTAAATGTCTAAATGACAGGTAGAAACACATTCATAACCATAAAGGGGTAACTAGCTCCCAGGAGCCAGGAATAATGTGTCCCTGAACAAAGGGGGGGAGGGGTCAAAATCAAAAGTAACAGTCAGTATCTGGTGTGGCCACCAGCTGCATTAAGTACTGCAGTGCATCTCCTCCTCATGGACTGCACCAGATTTGCCAGTTCTTGCTGTGAGATGTTACCCCACTTTTCCACCAAGGCACCTGCAAGTTCCCGGACATTTCTAGAGGGAATGGCCCTAGCCCTCACCCTCCGATCCAATAGGTCCCAGAAGTGCTCAATAGGATTGAGATCCGGGCTCTTCGCTGGCCATGGCAGAACACTGACATTCCTGTCTTGCAGGAAATCACGCACAGAACGAACAGTATGGCTGGTGGCATTGTCATAGTGGAGGGTCATGTCAGGATGAGCCTGCAAGAAGGGTACCACATGAGGGAGGAGGATGTTTTCCCTGTAATGCACAGCATTGAAATTGCCTTCAATGACAACAAGCTCAGTCCGATGATGCTGTTACACACCGCCCCAGACAATGACGGACCCTGCACCTCCAAATCGATCCCGCTCCAGAGTACAGGCCTCGGTGTAACGCTCATTCCTTTGATGATAAACGCGAATCCGACCATCACCGCCGGTGAGACAAAACCGTGACTCGTCAGTGAAGAGCACTTTTTGCCAGTCCTGTCTGGTCCAGCGACGGTGGGTTTGTGCCCATAGGCGAGGTTGTTGCCAGTGATGTCTGGTGAGGACCTGCGTTACAACAAGCCTACAAGCCCTTAGTCCAGCCTCTCTCAGCCTATTGCGGACAGTGTGATGTTCAGTGATGTTCGAATGTACCGATCCTGTGCAAGTGTTGTTACACGTGGTCTGCCACTGTGAGGAAGATCAGCTGTCCGTCATGTCTCCTTGTAGCACTGTCTTAGGCGTCTCACAGTATGGACATTGCAATTTATTGCCCTGGCCACATCTGCAGTCCTCATGCCTCCTTGCAGCATGCCTATGGCACGTTCACGCAGATGAGCAGGGACACTGGGCATCTTTCTTTTGGTGTTTTTCAGAGTCAGTAGAAAGGCCTCTATAGTGTCCTACGTTTTCATAACTGTGACCTTAATTACCTATTGTCTGTAAGGTGTTAGTGTCTGTAACGATGTTCGTCTGAGGAAGAAGGAATAGACCAAAGCACAGCGTGGTACGTGTTCATGACGTTTTAATATAGCCTGAACACTGAAACAAAAAACAAAAGTGAAACAAAACGTAACAGTTCTGTCAGGCACTCACACAAAACAGAAAACAACTTCCCACAAAACACAGGTGGGAAAAGGCTACCTAAGTATGGTTCTCAATCAGACACAACGATAGACAGCTGCCTCTGATTGAGAACCACACCCGGCCAAACACATAGAAATAGACAACATAGAACAAAAACATAGAATGCCCACCCCAACTCACGCACTGACCAACCAAAATAGAGACATAAAAAGGATCTCTAAGGTCAGGGCGTGACAGTGTCTTAACGACCGTTCCACAGGTGCATGTTCATTAATTGTTTATGGTTAATTGAACAAGCATGGGAAACAGTGTTTAACCCCTTTACAATGAAGATCTGTGAAGGTATTTGGAATTTTACGAATTATCTTTGAAAGACAGGGTCCTGAAAAAGTTACGTTTCTTTTTTTGCTGAGTTTATATACACTACCATTCAAAAGTTTGGGGTCACTTGGACATTTTCTTGTTTTTTAAAGAAAAGCTCATTTTTTGTCCATTAAAATAACATAAAATTGATCAGAAATCCATTGTTAATGTTGTAAATGACTTTTGTAGCTGTAAACGTCTGATTTCTAATGGAATATCTACATAGGCTTACAGAGGCCCATTATCAACAACCATCACTCCTGTGTTCCAGGAGTGTTAGCTAATGTTAGTGTTAGCTAGGAGTGTTAGCTAATCCAAGTTTATCATTTTAAAAGGCTAATTGATCATTAGAAAAACCTTTTGCAATTATGTTAGCACAGCTGAAAACTGTTGTACTGATTAAAGAAGCAATAAAACTGGCCTTCTTTAGACAAGTTGAGTATCTGGAGCATCAGCATCTGTTGGTTCGATTACAGGCTCAAAATGGCCAGAAACTAAGCACTTTCTTCTGAAACTCGTCAGTCTATTCTTGTTCTGAGGAATGAAGGCTATTCCATGCGAGAAATTGCCAAGAAACTGAAGATCTCGTACAACGCTGTGTACTACTCCCTTCACAGAACAGCGCAAACTGTCTCTAACCAGAATAGAAAGAGGAGTGGGCAAGAGGACAAGTACATTAGAGTGTCTAGTCTGAGAAACAGACACCTCACAAGTCCTCAACTGGCAGCTTCATTAAATAGTACCCGCAAAACACCAGTCTCAACGTCAACAGTGAATAAGCAACTCCGGGATGCTGGCCTTCTTGGCAGAGTTCCTCTGTCCAGTGTCTGTGTTCTTTTGCCCATCTTAATTTTGTATTTTTATTGGCCAGTCTGAGATATGGCTTTTTCTTTGCAACTCTGCCTGGAAGGCCAGCATCCCGGAGTCGCCTCTTCACAGTTGACGTTGAGACTCACTATCATATTGTTCCCTGCTTAATACCACAATAGACCCTCCGCCTCCTGTACAATGGATTAAAGTGAGCAATAAGAAATCAACTTGCTTTTTTTGATGAGTGCTCCAACTCCTTTTTACCTCGTATTAGTACTTTTGGAAGTTTTTCTTGGTAAGTCATTTTTGGGATTTGTTCTCTACTTCTCTCTTTTTATTTTCGTCTGTTCATCATGATATTTGAAGCAGCTGTTCTATACTCTGAATAATACCTACACGTTATCTATGATCATATCTTACAATGCTAATAAAACCCATGGACCTACTTCACTGAGAGTTGAATGTGTTTGATAAAGCGTAAAAAAGGATGCCTCAGGTCCCCTCACAGAAGAGTGTGTGCCATTGATTTCTTCTGTTTTATTACAACCAGAGAATAACTCATGTAAGGTAGGAGGCATGAAAAGATGCCTGAGCGGAGTTCCCACATCCGCTTTTCCGGGGAAACGGAAGTTAGGATGAAAATACTTTATCCCTGAAAACCAGTTGTTAGCCGTTTCTGCCGACCCCACATAGTCTACAGAGGAGCTGATGTTAGTATCAGCAGCCCTAAAAGGAGCCTCACTGGAAAATACTTCACCTGCTGCTGAGATCCTGTTATACTATACAATATCATGAATATTAGCGGTGTGTTTTTTTTTTTACAAGTTGGTCACAATTACAGCTGAATTTTGCACTACAACAGTATGTGGAAGAGCCGTGTCCAATTGAACTGACTAGAGTTAAAATGGAACTGAGCCACCTAACTCAGGTGACATGACTCAATGGAACTGGTCTTGCTCCCATTGTAACCTAATGAGGAGCTCTTCAATGGATACATGTCTGAGAGTCAACTACTTGAGAACTACCGGTTTGACAGGAGAGGTACAGTATATTTGACATTATGAGTTTCTTCAGGAAGACCTAGACGCAAAGACAAGGAAGAACCACGCATTGCTACCAGTGCTTCAGGTTTTGATGGCCCTGCATTTCTTCGCAATGTGAAGTTTCCAATGAGTGCTGTGTGAAGTTTTTAACATGCACAAGTCCTCTGTGTGTAAGGTTTAATTAATTAAAATTTCCTACATAGGCTGAACAAAGCATACTTGCGGGCCCCGGACTGGGCACCCTCGTTGCGGGCCCCGGACTGGGCACCCTCGTTGCGGGCCCCGGACTGGGCACCCTCGTTGCGGGCCCCGGACTGGGCACCCTCGTTGCGGGCCCCGGATTGGGCACCCTCGTTGCGGGCCCCGGACTGGGCACCCTCGTTGCGGGCCCCGGACTGGGCACCCTCGCTGCGGGCCCCGGACTGGGCACCCTCGCTGCGGGCCCCGAACTGGAGAACGTCGCTGGAGGCTCCGGACTGGAGGCCGTCGCTGGCGGCTCCGGACTGGAGAACGTCGCTGGAGGCTCCGGACTGGAGGCCGTCTCTGGAGTGGAGAGACACACAGGAGGCCTGGCTCTGGGAGCAGGCACAAGACTCACCAGGCTGGGGAGACATACAGGAGGCTTCTTCCTTGGCCGAGGCACCGGATACACTGGGCCGTGGAGGCGCACTGGCGGTCTCGAGCGCAGAGCTGGCACGACCCGTTCTGGCTGGATGCCCACTTCCACCCGGCAAATGCGGGACACTGGCACCGAGCACACCAGCCTGTGAATGCTCAACCGAGACACAGTGCGCCGCAAAATAAATTTGGGGGCTGCCTCTCGGGCTTTCTTGCCAGCCTTGTTCCCTCATAACGCTGCCGCTCCGCCTTAGCTGCCTCCAGTTCCTCCCTTGGATGGCGATACTCCCCAGCCTGCCTCCAGGGTCCCTTACCATCCATGATCTACTCCCATGTCCAGGAGTCCTCTCTACCACGCTGCTTGGTCCTTTGGTGGTGGGAAGTTCTGTCACAGCCGTTAAAAGATGAGGACCAAGGTGCAGCGTGGTGAGCGTACATTTTCTTTTATTGAATAAAAGATGACGCCGAACAAAACAATAAACACTACAAAAAAACAAACCGTGAAGCTAAAGGCTATGTGCCCTAAACAAAGTCAACTTCCCACAAACACAGGTGGAAAAAATAGCTACCTAAGTATGGTTCCCAATCAGAGACAACGATAGACAGCTGTCCTTGATTGAGAACCATACCCGGCCAAAACATAGAAATAGAAAATCATAGAAACACAAAACATAGAATGCCCACTTCAACTCACGCCCTGACCAAACCAAAATAGAGACATAAAAAGGATCTCTAAGGTCAGGGCGTGACATCCACGTCATAAGTTCCACGTCAAATCTTAGCTAGCAGTCATCATCATGAATCAAGTCGACAATTTAATCCTTGTCATATGAAGAGAAATAATGAAGAGAAATTATAGATTAAACGTATCGGTGCTCATCGGCCATTGGACACGAACAATACACAACAAGTTGGAAATTGCAAATTCAATAATGAGTGGTTTGGAAGGAATCAGTGGCTAACTGTAAGCATTGCAAAGCTATCACTAGCCTGCTATTCAGTGGAGTGGGTGTGTGGTCCCAATGCTCGGTTTAAGGTTCTCTTTTCCAAGCTTAAAATTATAAACATTCAACATTGGCGGTGCTGTCAATCCAGCATGATTTCTGCCGCGCTCAAAACAACTGTTAACTCGGAAACGAGAAATCTGACTTCAATGAGTTCAAGACAACTGGGATCTCAGGAAAAAACTAGCTCCGACTGGGCAAATACGTTTAGAACGGTCATCCAACTCAGAATTGTAAATCGGGAACTTGGGGCTCTTTCTAGAGCTATGACCTGAAGATCACTGACATCATTATGATATGACCTTGTTTTTTTCTGAGTTCCCAGTTGTCTTGAAAGCACCATAAATCCAGAGAATGCCAGACTTTAATGACAAAGTTTGTTGACAAACTTTGCCCACAAGAATGACCGCAGCGCCACCTTCCTGTTCAAGTGAGCACAGCACAACAAGTTGAGTCCAAAAATGTCTTGTATGCTGCTGCATAAATTATGTAATATGCCAGGGAGATATGTATACTGTAGCTAAGAAAGTAATACAAAGTGTATGTTTTGTAGTAAGCTGTTAGTAGCCTATGTGCCTCACCCTAATAATTTAAGGTCTATTTTCCCCTCGTAATTTCACCTACTGTTCTGACTTGGTGGTGCACATTTAGCCTATAACCTGTTTTAGAGAAATGTAATCATCAAATATTGTAAGAGCTTTCATTGTCTGCTTATATGCCCCCTTATCCTATGCTTCTGACTTGGTGTATAGGGAGAACACTGTGAGAACGGCCCATGTTCTCAAATTCTGTCAGTGTACATTTCAAAAGTGCTGAACAAATTGTTATGTTGACTACGTCCGTCCTAGCTCGCTCATTAATGTCTTATTTGAAATTACGGATGGCCTCTTATCTGCTCGTCGTCCCCTTATGCCATAGTTTGTACATCTCAATTGCCAGTAGAAACCACATTTGTTTAAGCAAGTCAACCATATCAGCTATGTTTTTTTTAAAGACAGTAAATGAGACTGAATTAACTGTTTCGCTGCCAGACAAGGCTCCGCTGATAGCCAGGTGTGGCATGTGGTAAGGTGTTGGGACTGCTGTTGGGACTCTACTGTTGGGACAGCTTTATGTAGGCCCTAACAGTTTGTGGGCACAGTTTGTCCCCGTTATAGTGCAATTTATGTATTGTTTAGTGTCGTGTTGTGTGCATGCATCCCCCAAAAATGTTTTGTTTGCTCCACCAAGATTGACATGCTAAAATCGCCAATGCACCTTGTAATATGGTAACCTACTGTTTAAACACAGCTAGGTAGACAAACTTCAGGTACAGTAGGTAATATTATGAAAGGATAGTGTGCCAAAAAACAGTGGATCTCCTCAGAGATAAGCACATTGGACTGAGGGAATCATCAGGTTAAAAGCTACAGCCTAATAAAATGGAAATTATCGAATTATGTTTAAGGGGATATTCACATGTTGCTCATTTGGACTCCAGATTCTGGTGTTAAATGATTTTGTTTTGGTAGAGCTTTTATTATAATATGAAAGACTAAGAGCGTATAACCAATACAGTGGGCCCAAATCATTGTTCACAGATTTATCAAAACAATTAGAGCTGGACCAAGCATACTGTACATGGAAATTCTGAAATTGAAACATCTCTTCCAGTCCACACCAGAGCTCCAGTGGAAGATTTGGCCAGGGTAACAGAAGTCCAAAAATGTTTAGACCTTTTCTTCCCTGCCTCTAGACACATAGTCAACATGTTTATGCTTCTGGCATTTAATTAAATATAATAATATGCTGTTTTTTTTTAAACGTCCTCCCTCTTGATTTGAGCAACGGCAGAAATATTTGGGGAGAGCTGTAGCATTAAAATGCAGTTAGACATTCGGAATGCACTTTTTTATAAACTAGAATTGTTTAACTGCGGTTTTCAAATAATTCTCAATACGAACCCTAAGAATAACAAAATGACAGGGTGTGTAATTTTGGAACAGAAACCAGTTACCAGTCCTGTATTGCAGGGTTTTGATGGACAAATAGTGGTTTCCAGTTCAAAGGGCAGCTGCAATAATCATGATTCTTTCCTAAAATACATGAACAGTGGAGGAAAGTCTGCCTCCATGTAGAATACTTGAACAATCATCCATAGGCTTCCCTCGCTTTAAACAGAGCCCATCAATTCCCATTGTTGTCAGCTCCTGTGGATTCTCAGTTCAAGATTAAAAGCATGCAGACGTCGGCTGCTTTTTTTTCTTGGTCAAAACCAATAAAATACTGTGAGTATGCTTTTTAAATAAGTGGTTCAATAATTAGTTGAAGCCTAAATGTAAACTCAGTAACTTGTGAAAAATGTAAACCACTATAAAGGGCTTCTAATGTGTGATTTAACTGCTTGTTTTCATTTGACCATGAACACAAATAAAATGTAATACCTAAAATCAACAAAACCCAAATGCACCAAGTCAACCTATAATACAGGTGTGGTTAGTGGACATTATTTATAGTCTTTCAGGGAAAGCTGATGATGCAGTTTTGGAATTCATTTAAATATAGTTTGTGTGGGAATCTTCTTTAGTATTAATGAAAATACAATCCATTCTAGTAGATTCACATGCCTGTCTGTGTCTTCTCTGATGATTTGCTAAGTATTTATCTTATGCCTCCATCACACCGACAGCGTCATTGCGTATGCGTCAAACTGTATGTGTAGACAGCTTGACTGAAATGGTAGCAGGTGAACATTTGTTGCATACATATCCAGATGATGTTGTGTACCAATTTGCGCAATGACGTTGTAGGTGTGATCGAGGCGTTACTGTAAGTTGAGTAGGGGCCTCTAAAAGGTGAACTCTTTCTGCAGACAGGGTCTGCATTACACTTGTTAACAGTCACTTTAATACGCTATAATCCACTTTTGAACTTGGATAGTTTTTTGGAATCATAACAACACACTTCAAAATTGCCCCTGCTCCAGCTCTTCTACTTCTACTACTATTACTACTTCTGATTTTAGAATACATTCATTATCATGAGAATGTACAGATTGCAGTTGCTATTGGTTTTGAGGAGTGCGGTTTCTAATTGCTTCCTATTGCATTAGCACACTTTGGAATTACAAAGATATGGCAGCCACAAGCCCTGCAAAACAGCAGAGGTTCTCTCTGTTCACCCCCACTCTCCCTCTCTTCTGTTCCCCTCTCCCCCCTCTCCCTCTTCCTCCCTCCCTTCTTTCGTTCCCCTGTCCTTTTGTGCCTGCTCTGTGGGCCAACCTCCCTGCCAGTGGTTAGTATCACAGATGGAGATTAGGAACACCCTGGTTGGCCATTGTTCTTTGCCATGGAGTCCCAGAAGGACACACTGAACACTCGATAGCAGTGTGTAATAAGAGACAGAATTTTTTTTCACTTCTTTATCAGCTGCAATAGCTTCCGTTGAGGTCACTACCTCATCTCATTTTGCTACCCCCTCCCCTCGTCATCTAGATAATCAGGTCATTAGGTTTAGAGGATGGGGGAATGGTGGAGGAGAAGAGAAGCTTTGCAAAGCCTTTGAAACTTGTTAAGTATGAATTATTGTAATACTTATTCTCGTCTACCCAGGGTCTCAAAACCCAGACATACCACTGCGACAGCAATCGTTTAGATGAAAGAAAATTCTCCTGGTTAAAAATTATACACTCCAAAATGACAAAATGCATTGTTGAATAACATATGAATCCATTTTTTTGCCTTTTTTTCAGAGCATGTTGAAAACAGAGCAGTTTCAGATGAACTTTCAGGAAACCACAGGGTCAAAGGGATCCCTCTCAGCCTGCTCTCAACCGTGCGTTTGGTACACAAACTACAAAGGTAGGCACCCTTGTGAAAAGAGCAAAAATAAAGTGTGAGCACTACAGGATGTCCAATAGACTCCAAGCAAGAAGAGGGAAACGTATGCAACAAACATGGAAAGGAAAGAGAAAAAGTATTGATTTGTTACTCTAATATCTGTATTAGTTTTACAATAGATAACACAGTTATCAGTTCATAGGGTCAGACTGGATGTTGTTGATTTCCATTCTCAGAGCTAGGCATGGCGGGAAACCAGCTGTGGAACACAGACTTGCCATTCCGCCCTGATTACGAGCCAATCAATGTTTGACCACCATTAGTTGATTGTGGTATTTCTCCCTGGTCTAATCTTTGATAATTACCCCTCTGAATTACATTTTTTTTATGGAGTGAAGTCTGTATGTAAAAAGTCACATAAAAAATGGTGTACCTCCCACTCAGGCAATAGCTGTCAGTGCCGTTTTCCACCACTCCTAATTCACCCCAATTTTCAAATCTGCCATTTAAAATGCCACGTGTTGTTATTGTGTCATGGTTGGCATTCCTGTCAAATTACAACATTCTTGTTGAACAGGACCCATTCTCCACTACAAAACTGAACGGATATGATTAACAACGATGTGCCACCAGAGACGATCATGATGAATGTGTTTTCTGTCGTTAGGCACGTTAAGTATGAGAGAACGATCACTCCCCCACATGTCAGAATGCCAAGTATTATGTTGTGCTTCATTCCCTGGAGCTTCTGCCCATGCCATACCATAACAGCACACCACAGACCTGCCATGGACTTTTCCTAGAAACACTGCTCATTAACCTTTCACTGCAGTGGGCTAAATCAGGGTAATGAAGTGTTTCTTGGTAGTCTTAAACAAATCTACTTTGAAACCAAAGTATACACCTCACACACATGATTATGGGTTTAAAATATATATATAACAAACCGGTTGACACAGAAACACCAGATTTCCAGCAGAATTTTTTGAAGTTATGTTTATTAATTATGAAATTGTGAAAAATATGAATAATATTCCAACCATGAGGCCACTAGTCATTTCACTGCAGGAAAGGGCTACAGAAGTAACGTATGGATCAACACACACAGTGGATGCCTTTGGGTGGTACTTGAATTGCGGTGGCATTTGCTTTCCTCGCTTTTGCAACCATGAAAAACAACTATTGTGACAAATAGTTACACATCATGCATGTTTTTGTCTGTATTGAACTGTTTATCAATGATGAAACATAATGTAAGTCCTTTATACTGCAAAATGACATGTTTAAGCATTGTTTAAAGTACTTGGGGCATGCAAATTGGCTTGTCCCAGTAGTGACACAGTAGAGTAGTGAGTAGTGACATGTTTTGGAGATTTAGAGATATTTATCTATGATTTTGAATGCTAGAAAGTAAGCAAAAGTCTTCAATTAGAGTGTTGGGCCAATAACCACAATGGTTGCTGGATCGAATCCCTGAGCTGACAAGGTAAAAATCTGTCGTTCTGCGCCTGAGCAAGGCAGTTAACCCACTGTTCCCCGGGCGCTGAAGACGTGGCTGTCGATGAAGGCAGCCCCCCGCACTTCTCTGATTCAGAGGGGTTGGGTTAAATGTGGAAGACACATTTCAGTTGAATACATTCAGTTGGACATTTAGGCGAAAATTGAAAAAAAGGGTCCGATCCTTATTTATAAACAATAAACATCTATTAATAAAATGTATAAAAATCTACAATTATAATGTGTCCCTAAGTTTTATGTAATTGGTGTTGCCTCCTTGAAAATCAGTCATTACAAAGATATACAAGGACCTTGAGCATTCCCTCCAGTGGCAAACTGTTATCAGGGGAGGGGTCTATACTAAAGAAAATAGTTAGCTAATCCCACCCTCATAAATTTGAGGATTCCATTGATCATTGTTTTTACTCAATTTAAATGAAGGGAAAGTACATTGTAAGCAAAATGAATAATCATATCACTTTAGTAAATTATTTTTCAAGGGTTAATGACCTTAGATTTGAGAATCTGTGGCCTTCATTTAAGAAAATCCTAAATAAGCTGTAGACCACACTATCTACCAAGAGAGTTCTCAAGTATATTATTCGTAGCCATCTATTTACCACCACAGACCAATGCTGGCACTAAGACCGCACTCAACCAACTCTATATGGCCATAAGCAAACAAGAAAATGCTCACCCAGAAGTGGCGCTCCTAGTGGCCGGAGACTTTAATGCAGGCAAACTTAAATCAGTTTTACCAAATTTTTACCAGCATGTCACATGTGCAACCAGAGGGAAAAACACTCTAGACCCACTTTACTCCACACACAGTGATGCATACAAAGCTCTCCCACGCCCTCCACTTGGCAAATCTGACCACAATTCTATCCTCCTGATTCCTGCTTACAAGCAAAAACTAAAGCAGGAAGCACCAGTGACTCGCTCAATACGAAAGTGGTCAGATGATGCGGATGCTACGCTACAGGATTGTTTTGATAGCACAGACTGGAATATGTTCCGGGATTCATCCAATGGCATTGAGGAGTATACCACCTCGGTCATCGGCTTCATCAATAAGTGCATCGATGACGTCGTCCCCACAGTGACCGTACATACATATCCCAACCAGAAGCCATGGATTACAGGCAACATTCGCAACGAGCTAAAGGCTAGAGCTGCCACTATCAAGGAGCGGGACACTAATCTGGACGCCTATAAGAAATCCCGCTATGACCTCAGATGAACCATCAAACAAGCAAAGCGTCCATACAGGATTAAGATTGAATCCTACTACACTGGCTCTGACGTTCGTCGGATGTGGCAGGGCTGGAAAACTATTACAAACTACAAAGGGAAACTCAGACGCGAGCTGCCCAGTGACGCGAGCCTACCAGACGAGCGAAACGCCTTTTATGCTTGCTTCGAGGCAAGCAACACTGAAGCATGCACGAAAGCACCAGCTGTTCTGGATGACTGTGTGATAACACTCTCGGTAGCCGATGTGAGCAAGACCTTTAAACCGGTCAACATTCACAAAGCCGCGGGGCCAGACGGATTACCAGGACGTGTACTCAAAGCATGCGCGGACCAACTGGCAAGTGTCTTCACTGACATTTTAAACCTCTCCCTGACTGACAGTAATACCTACATGTTTCAAGCAGACCACTATATTCCCTGTGCCCAAGGAAGCGAAGGTAACCTGCCTAAATGATTACCGCCCTGTAGCACTCATGTCGGTAGCCATGAAGTGCTTTGAAAGGCTGGTCATGGCTCACATCAACAGCATCCTCCAAGATACCCTAGACCCACTCCAATTCGCATACTACCCCAACAGATCCACAGATGACGCAATCTCAATCGCACTCCACACTTCCCTTTTCTACCTGGACAATAGGAACACCTATGTGAGAACGCTGTTCATTGACTACAGCTCAGCGTTCAACACCATAGTGCCCACGAACCTCATCACTATGCTAAGGACCCTAGGACTAAATACCTCCCTCTGCAACTGGATCCTGGACTTCCTGACGGGCCGTCCCTAGGTGGTAATTGTAGGCAACAACACATCTGCCATGCTGATCCTCAACACTGGGGCCCCTCAGTGGTGTGTACTTAGTCCCCTCCTGTACTCCCTGTTCACCCACGACTGCGTGGCCAAGCACGACTCCAACACCATCATTAAGTTTGCTGACGACATAACAGTGGGAGGCCTGATCACCGACAACGATGATACAGCCTAGAGTGAGGTCAGAGAATTGGCAGGTTGGAGCCAGGACAACAACCTCTCCCTCAATGTGAGCAAGACAAAGGAGCTGATCGTAGACTACAGGAAAAGGCGGGCCGAACAGGCCCTCATTAACATCAACGGGGCTGTAGTGGAGCAGGTCGAGAGTTTCAAGTTCCTTAATGTCCACATCACCAATGATCTATCATGGTCCAAACATACCAAGACAGTCGTGAAGAGGGCACGACAAAACCTTTTCCCCCTCAGGAGACTGAGAAGATTTGGCATCTGTCCCCAGATCCACAAAACTTTCTACAGCTGCACCATCGAAGCAGCCTGGCTGGTTTCATCACCTCCTGGTATGGCAACTACTCGGCATCTGATCGTACAGATCAGAACTACAGAGGGTAGTGCCTATGGCCCAATACATCACTGGGGCCAAGCTTCCTGCAATCCAGGAACTATATAATAGGCGGTGTCAGAGGCCCTTAAAATTGTCAGAGACTCCAGTCCCCCAAGTCATAGACTATTTTCTCTGCTGCCGCACAGCAAGCGGTACCGGAGCGCCAAGTCTAGGACCAAAAGGCTCCTCGACAGCTTCTACCCACAAGTCATAAGAACAATTAATCAACTGGCAACCGGACTACTACATTGACCCCACCCCACCCACCCCACATTTGTTTTGTACACTTCTGCTACTCACTGTTTGTTATCTGTGCATAGTCACTTCACCTCTACCTACATGTACAAATTACCTCTAACCTGTACCCCCGCACACTGACTCAGTACCGGTACCCCCTGTATATAGCCTAGTTTTTGTTATATTATTGTTACTTTTTACTTTATTTGGTAAATATTTTCTTAACTCTTCTTGAACTGCACTGTTGGTTAAGGGCTCGTAAAGTAAGCATTTCATGGTAAGGTCTACACTTGTATTCGACGCATGTGACAAATAAAGTTTGATTTGATTTGGTGTTACTATCATTGGTGTTTCTACTCCTACTGGTGGCACCATGTTATCATAATGGTATCATCATGGTTATCATAATAGTAAAAAATATTTTTAAGTCATTTAGAATGAATGTGAAAATGTACCAATTTTTTTTTAAATAAATACAAATTTAGAAAAATGAAGAACATTTTTCCAAAATGGCATGCACAAATGCCACCGCAATTCAAGAATGTGCCCTTTACCAGTGTTGTTTCTGTTGAAATGCATCTGTTATGTTGCGATTCTGATATATTATGTGTGAATATGAATGAGTCAAATGATGAATGACTCTAATGCACAGAAATCCGAGACCTAGGGCAACGGCACTAGGTCTGGGTAACATTGAAATCTTCTGGGCCACTTTGAAAGGGGAGAAACAACTCTGCCAACAAATAATACGTTTGGGTAGGCAGGGCTCAAAATGTGTGCGGGAATTGTGCTCTTGAAAAAGAATCCCCTCGGAAACATGAAAGAGATGGACACAATGAGGACGCAGATAGCTAGGCTTATTATAGTCACAGCCAGTCAATGGTTGAAATCTTGTAGTGCTAATGTTAGCCGTCATGGCACATGCAAACTACTCACATGGAAAATAGTCTCATTGAAAATGACCTACATTTAACTAGCTTCCAATTTTTACACTTGGGCACTAATGGGCTCCGGACAAATTTTCTGCATGTCTATTTCTGCCCATCCCCGCTGATGCTTGTACCTGTGCAGACGTGTATGTCGGAACATTGTTAATGTAGGTGGCAACCTGCCTGCCTTGGGAGACATGCACAATGGCTGGATTTGATTAAATCCAACCTACAGTAGGTTCTGCCTTCTCACTGAGCTCAAACTACAAAAACAACAGGGATTTCCAAACCATACTCTGACCAAGGTTAAATCATCCTTACCATAACATCGACCACAACAGTGACAAAGCAGAGTACCGAATCCCACAGGGAGAATAACGCAAAGGTAACCTGTAGGGGAAACAATGTGAGGTGTGGATAGATAGACCCTCACAATGGGACTTCAATGTGAAACTGAAGGTGACCTAAGGATGGGGGAGTAAATGTGAAAAACATGACAGCCGGGGCTGCAGAGGGTTAATATCACTGCTTCAGGGTGCTTCCCATGCCTTCCCCTTGGGTCAGAAGGGGAACCTAATTAGCCGGCATGAAACTCTAGCCTTATTGTTTACACAAGCTGGGCTTTTCCCCAAACCGCTGGTCACAGCTGACCATCCAGGGGCTGGACTAGGCCGGGCACTCTGTAGTAGTGGAGTGGCCACCCCCTTGTCACTGGTCTAAAACCAGTAGCGGTGCGTGGGTAAAATAACTGGGGAGGCCAAGCAAGAAAAAAAGGCTTAATATATTACAACCTATGTGTTGTGATAATTGCGTTGTCTGTTCTATAACCTGTTATTTCATTTGCCTTGCAACCGTGATATATAGGCCTAAGGCCAAGACAATAAGAAGACACAGGGGCAGAATAAATTCAACCACACCTTTGTTTTATCACAAAACCGGAGAGCAACCTCTGTCCGTTGAAGTCCGCAAAGCATATTGCATGTAACAAACAGTTACATAACCTCCAGGATGGGTCAAGCAAGTTAATGTTTCGACATTTTCAGATGACTAAACAACTATTGATTTAGAACCATGGAGAGAAAAGAAAACAGGAGCTGCCTCCACTATTCCAGCACCATTTCAACATCATGCTTGCTCACTAGCCTAACTTCCTTTCATGGGCAACGTTAGCCAGTTAACATTAGCCTTCTATATCTAGCTACATATTGAACATCCATCCTCTTAGTCCAGGGGCACAATGTATGAATTTATGGTTGGATCAGAATCGCCATTAGAATCAATGGCCAGTACGGAAAATGAAGTAAAACCACAAGTACATATCCCTATCTCCAGCAATGGCTAATTTAGGAAAGGGACAGTTTTAGCTAGCTAGCTAAAACGGGCTTCCCTTGAAAGAAAATGTGGGTGCGCCAGGACGATTTACAGTTGAGCTAATTCAATTTAGCTCAACACAGACTGGCTATCATTTTATACTTTTTTACCAAGGGAGGCCAAATGCTTGCTGGCTTCCCTCACATTCAACGCCAGGAGCAGCAACAATGTCATACTCTTTATGACCAGACAGCATCAGATAGCTGACCTACACATACAGAGACAGAGGGGCACTGTTTCGCTCGCTCGGATGCTTCCCTTGACATCCATGAATACATACCACTGTCTAAAACATTCACATGGGCACTCAGTGAACCCACCATGACCTCTGCTCAGGTCAATGCTGCTCTACACTGATCCAAATGTTAAGGGTTTGCTAGGAGAGGTCTCTATTTCCTTCTTTGGATGATGAATGGATATCCTACAATAGGATGAAGTCATTCTACATTCTTTTATCATAGCAATTTTTCAAACTTTTCAACTTATGGGAGACACAATAACTGAAGAAATCCTATTCTGTTTCATAAGTTAGTTTCGGATATAGGGCTCATTGCTAATACAGTATTGTTCCCTTGGGTTTGTTTTACTTTTTTCCCTGGAAAACAAAGAGACCTTAATAAAGGACATACTCGTGCACCGCAATCCTCTCCACGAAAGAAGAATGAGTGTTTCATTGTATATATTTCAAAGGAATCATAGCCGTTTGACATCGGATATTTCCTGTACCTCCGAAGCCATCCATTCCTAAACAGAAATGTACACAGAAGAGGAGCTGTGGTCAGAAAATCATTGCTTCTGGGAGCGAGGGGGGAATGAGAGCACAGCACCAAGCATTCTTCCTCATCACAGCTGTTTTCAACATAAATCCACACAAGTCAATAGCTCAGCAAGGCAAATCAAATCAAATTGTATTTGTCACATGCACCGAATACAACAGACCTTACAGTGAAATGCTTACTTTACAAGCCCTTAACCAACAATGTAGTTTTAAGAAGAATACCCCCCCAAAAAATAAATAAAAGTAACAAATAGTTAAAGAGCAGCAGTAAAATAACAATAGCGAGGCTATATACTGGGAGTACCGGTACGGAGTCAACGTGCGTGGGCACCGGTTAGTCGAGGTAATTTAATAGGTTTTGGAGTGGTTTTGTCGTGCCCTCTTCACAACTGTCTTGGTGTGCTTGGACCATGTTAGTTTGTTGGTGATGTGGACACCAAGGAACTCGAATCTCTCAACCTGCTCCACTACAGCCCCGTCAATGAGAATGGAGGCGAAGCTCGGTCCTCCTTTTCCTGTAGTCCACAATCATCTCCTTAGTCTTGATCACATTGAGGGAGAGGTTGTTGTCCTGGCACCAGACGTCTAGGTCACTGACCTCCTCCCTCCATGCTGTCTCATCGTTGCTGGTGATCAGGCCTACCACTGTTGTGTCATCGGCAAACTTAATGATGGTGTTGGAGTCGTGCCTGGCCGTGCAGTCATGAGCGAACAGGGAGTACAGGAGGGGACTGAGCACGCACTTCTGAGGGACCCCTGTGGTAAGGATCAGCGTGGCGGATGTGTTGTTACCTACCCTTACCACCTGGGGGCGGCCCGTCAGGAAGTCCAGGATCCAGTTGCAGAGGGAGGTGTTTAGTCCGAGGGTCCTTAGCATAGTGATGAGCTAAGCTAAGGACTGAAATGGGGCTTCTGCCTCCAATTCATACATATAGTACTGCATGACTGGCCTTTCTCTCTATAGTAGTTTTATTGTTGTTTAACTTGGCATGGGTGATGCCAAGAAATATATATATATAAGTATAGTTCACCCAAATTACTAAATGACACATTGGTTTCCTTACCCTGTAAGAAGTCTATGGACAAGTTATGACAGCGATCCATGCTTTGGTTTAGTTTCCCTGGCACTGTTTCCACATGCTAACGTTTTAGCATTTATGGCACAAATCCCATTCAAGTCATGGGACCAATATTAGAATTGTTGTGCATCATGTCCAAATCATCCCAAAGTATCTAAACATATACATATATATATGTGTGTGTGTGTGTGTGTGTGTGTGTGTGTGTGTGTGTGTGTGTGTGTGTGTGTGTGTGTGTGTGTGTGTGTGTGTGTGTGTGTGTGTGTGTGTGTGTGTGTGTGTGTGTGTGTGTGTGTGTGTGTGTGTGTGTGTGTGTGTTACAATACTTTGATGTTTTTCTGTGTGATGCTCAAGGTCATTTCTCATTGAGGATAAATTGAGTGAATGTCTATGAGGGCTACAGTACAGAGACAGAGGCAGGATACTGTACTGGACTTCAGATGTGGTGTCTTTGTTTCAGGTCAGCCTGAAGTGATTATAGAGGTGACTCACTGCACTGTGCCATGCAAAGAGACAATATGAAAGCATTAACACACAACCGACCTTACATTGTCAGGGAATAACCGTACACCTCAGCGATGTGAGAATGCCCTACTTTGCAGGCCCTTTCGGCAACAAAGTTATTTAGGTGCGGGACTGTAAGATGTATTTTTTACATTTTAAGATAACTGTCATTGAAGTTTGTTCTGCTGCCGACATTTGCCTCTTAGGCCTTCTAAGAAACAGTCTATTTTAATCCTTCATGGGATGACATGCAACTAAAAAGATTGCCAATACTCAAACTAACGCTCAGCGGCTGGACGAGTCCAGTACGTGCACCCGTAGGGGCAGAGAAGCGAGGGAGGGGGAATTTTCCAAGATTCAAGCTAGCTAGTTTATAGGGCAATTCTTAAAAGTATAATTCACCCAAATTACTAAATGACATATTGGTTTCCTTAACCTGTAAGCAGTCTATGGACAAGTTATGACAGCAATCCATGTTTTGGTTAAGTTTCTTACAGGGTAAGGAAACCGATCATTTTGTAATTAATATTAAAAATAACAAGAGTAAAAAGAGAAACTAAAAGTAAAATCTAAATGTATTGGTTAAAAACGCCACCAATCTGAAAGGGTACTTTTCTCATAGGAAGGGAAAAGGGCATACTATTGAACTCAACATTTCCATACAACTGTTACGATTGTATGATTTATACAATTCTTGCACAAAGTCAAAAGTGTTCAAGCCTTCATCACCATTGGAAATGGTTTATGTGCAGTTATACTACATACTGGTTTTCTCTCATTTCTTCCTACTTTTAAGTAAACCCTCTTAGCGTGACAGGAGCGTTGTTTGGTCTTGAAGGGGTTTGACTTTTCTATGGTGTTTTGTCCAATCCCATCCAGCGGAGGTCCCGTGCACACTGCTGTGCTCCTGTCATCTGCAGTGAGCCTGGCGGTCCCTGTCGGCCCCTGACACAGTGGGGCTGCCAGCGGGACCCGGGCCAGCCTATTCTCCAGGCCCTGACAGCTACAGAATAGAGTCCCTGACCCAGAACACTAAACTATATCTAATACGACAAAAGAAGCAGTACCCAGGCAGCTAGAGCATAGGGGAAACAAATCTACATCTAGCAGCCATTTGTGTGTTTCAAGATAACCCTGTACCCCTCCAATCCCTCCTGTACTGTGCACACCCTGTTAACTGTGAGGCTCAGTTCAGGTCTGAGCTGTCTTCATCTCGTTAAGGTCATTCAAGACACCCTGGCCTTAGAATGATGTGTTAGACACTCTGTGCTGTCTTCATCTCGTTAACGTAATTTAAGAGACCTGGAATAAGAATGTGTTAGACACTACAATGCATGCTTACAGTGTAAAAGCATTTATTCTGTATTATGAAGTTAAATGAATGAGGATAAGAATGATATTAATAAAGTGGTCTTATAAACTACCTGACTTAGGTGACCTGGAATGAGAAACAGAACACTTTGTGCTCACGACGATAATTCATTTATGACAAATTATCACAGTGTATTTCTGGAGACACCCGTGTATCTAAGGAGCGTCTCTGTAATGCGCCCAATCAAAGGATCAGAGAAAAGAACATTGTGTTTGCTGTATTCCCTTTTCTCCTCGTGACATTCTGCATTTTTGGAGTAAGGAATCTAAAATAAAAGTTGTTTTTTAGTGAGAGGAGAGGTGGCGTTAACCTCACGGCCCCGCTACTAACTCTCTCTTTTCTCATGCTCAACCTCCTTCTCCAGCTGCCTCATATCAATACACTGGCTTGGGTTGGAAAGGGTGTTGGGTTATCTTTTCAATTTCTCTCACAGCTGAGAATGATTAGGTCATCATGTTGTGCTTTTGTTAGGCACAGGATGACAAGTGAGAGGGGGGACAGGCCCAGTGCTGCTAACTGATGACATACGGACTCGGGGAACAGATATTACTACTTTCCCCAAAATGGACTGTCACATCCATTTCAAGTCAATGTCTGTCTCCCAACTGCAGTGTTACACCCCTCCCCTCCCCGCCCCCTGTCACCACCACCACTACCACCACCACAACACGGCTCTACAGTTCACTGTACATGTAATGATGTTATGAAAGAATACATGCCCTCCAAAACCTTCAGCAGGGGAAGAATGACTCACTACGTATTCATTTGGCATGTAAACAGAGGATTTGGTGGAAGTGTTGAGAGGTTTTTGGAAGTTGGAGACTACACAGCTGGAGGCTTTCTTAGTGTGTGGCACATCCAATGGTACGGCTAGACTTTGCAATTTTGATCAATTCTTTACGTTTCTCTAATCTCTAGTCTCAAACCCTGATAAATATCTGCTTTGGCATGTTGCTATTGTTGCCATTCCATAGAGAGCTTTGATATCTGGGAAGCATTCAAATTTGGGAAAGACTGCCTGGCAGCTGCGCTTCCACTTGGGCAGTGTCCAGACCTCTAGCTCACTGTCTGTGAAAGCTCAAAAAAGGCATTTCAGAAGTTCGGCCTTGTTTTTGGTATGCTCTCCCAACGTAAACTAGCCCAGGAACATCCTAAAAGCCCACTTACCAGCATGGTCTCATAGACTAGACCTAACATATGTAAATCTGGGACACTGAAATTAGTATGATGTGTTACTTTTGGTATGGTTACAAAAGACAGAAAGCTATTTCAGGTAAAAAATGAAAGGAGGGTGGATGGGTGAGTGTACAATGCAAACGAAATGAGGGTGATTGGTCTGGTTGGATGGATGGATGGGCATATAATGAGAAAGTCTAGCAACCCAAAGTTTGCCTGTTCAAATCTCATCACGGACAACTTTAGCATTTTAGCTAATTAGCAGCTTATCAACTACTTACTACTTTTTAGCTACTTTGCAACTACTTAGCATGTTACCTAACCCTTCCCCTAACCTTAACCCTTTTAGCTAACCCTTCCCCTAACCCTAACCTTAACCCTAACCCCTAAACCTAACCCCTAGCCTAGCTAATGTTAGCCAGCTAGCTAACCTTAGCATTAGCCACCTATCCACCTAGCTAACGTTAGCCACAAAAAAAAATGAATTTGTAACATATCATACGTTTTGCAAATTTGGACACATTATATACATTTTGCAAATTCATAACATATTGTACGTTTTTGAAATTCGTAATATATCATATGAACTGCCATTCGTAAGATATCATACGAAATGGATGATGGACATCCACAAATTAATACGTACCATATGAAACGTAAAATATGATACTAAATGGCGTATTTCTCAGATTTGCGTACAGAATAATACAAAATTATCTGAGACCAGGTTGCATTTTCAGCATCTCCCTGCTAAAGTCCTCAATGCTTGCAGCACTGTCTGAAGCACTACTTAAAAGGCTGTGGACATGTGACACAGCTTTATTGTTTTTAAATTACTGTGTCAAAGTTATTATTTTCAGTTTAATTGCAAAGTAATTTTTTTCTGCCAGTATGTTCACATATTTCTTAAATATTCATGAACAGTTGTCAATTGCAGCATTGTTACAGTTATGGACACAGCTTGTGATGTTTGTGTGTGACAGTGTATGTGTCTCTGTGTGCATGCGCACATGAGAATGTAAATGTACACGTGAGTGTGCCTGTGTGTGTGTGTGCCTATTTATGTGTGCGCACACGTGTGTGTGTCTGTCTGCCTGTGTCTGCATGTGGGTGCCTGTCTGCAGGTCCTAGGGAGATGTAGTCTCTCGATGTTTACCCAATTACTGGTGGAAGTGCAAACGGTCCCATCCTGCAGGAAGTAATAAGTGTAAGGGGGTTCTCAGGACCGAGGAGTTATCAAACACCACTTTCCTCTCACAGGAACCCAAACACTCATCCTCAGCTCCTAATCGCCACAATCATACACGTCCCTGCCATTTCAACTTCAAATCCTTTGCTGTACACACTACACACACACACACACACACACACACACACACACACACACACACACACACACACACACACACACACACACACACACACACACACACACACACACACACACACACACACACACACACACGTCCCTTCTTCAAAAGGAGTTTCTTCCCTGCGGCCAAGGAGGATCCTCCTCACAGTGCTCAAGGAAAACGTTGTTTTGAAATCAACAGAATCAGAGCAAGAAATGTAAAACAGAAAGCATAACTGTATGTGCACCTTATGCCCTACTGACTATGTTCAAGAGTTGCATTTTTTTTGTTTACCAAGGAAAGGCAATTGAGCATTTTCTCACAGGGAATATCATGGGGAAAAGTATCTTGGTGTGCCACAGTGGTGAAGAGAGACCAGGGTATTTCTCAACTACTATCCCCTGACAGGACCCAAGCTGGAAAGGTCAACGAGACAACTGAGGTTAAGAGCCTTGAGTGCCTCATACAAAAATGTAATGTAGACAGCAGCATATAGCCAGCTGTCAATGCATGTGAATAAAATCTATATCAGCCCCATTTGTGCAGAACCAAAGCACAGATGAACTGATGAGCGCTGAAAACTATGGACAGCCAATCAGAATCACCTTTATTAGCCTAGTTCATTTACATATACCCATAATTCGATTTGGTGAAATGGTGCTGACACAGTAAACAGAATATAGATGATAAGCATAATACATAGACAGAATATATCGATAAAGAATTTATGAATACACTATATACAGCTAAATCTGAATAATTATGCATGGTATGGAAGTATAAACAATTTACAATGGATGATGTGCAATGGAGCGCACCTATATGCAGTCATTCAGAGTTTAAAAAAGAAGGTGCATATAGAATGCCTTCGGTAAGTATTCAGACCCCTTAAATTTTCCCATATTTTGTTACGTTACAGCCTTATTCTAAAATGTTTGAAAAGTTTTTTTCCCTCAATCTACACACAGTACCCCTTAATGACAAAGCAAAAACTGGATTAGAAATTTTAGCTAATTTATCAAATAAACTGAAATATCACATTTACATAATTATTCAGACCCTGTACTCAGTACTTTGTTGAAGCGCCTTTGGCAGCGATTACAGCATCGAGTCTTCTTGGGTATGACGCAACAAGCTTGGCACACCTGTATTTGGGAAGTTTCTCCAATTCTTCTCTGCAGATCCTCTCAAGCTCTGTCAGGTTGGATGGGGAGCGTCACTGCACAGCTATTTTCTGGTCTCTCCAGAGATGTTGAACCTCTCCAGAGAGGTTCAAGTCCAGGCTCTGGCTGGACCACTCAAGGACATTCAGAGACTTGTCCTGAATCCACTCCTGCGTTGTCTTGGCTGTGTGCTTAAAAAAAAAAAATTTGAAAGGTGAACCTTCGACCCAGTCTGAGGTCTTGAGCGCTCTGGAGCAGGTTTTCATCAAGGATCTCTGTACTTTGCTCAGACTTAGTCTTGGTGGTTCCAAACTTCTTCCATTTAAGAATGATGGAGGCCACTGTGTTCTTGGGGATCTTCAATGCTGCAGACATTTTTTGGTACTCTTCCCCAGTTCTGTGCCTCGACACAATCCTGTCTATGAGCTCTACGGTCAATTCCTTCGATCTCATGGCTTGGTTTTTGCTCTGACATGCACTGTCAACTGTGGGACCTTATATAGACAGGTGTGTGCCTTTCCAAATTATGTCCAATCAATTGAATTTAGCACAGGTGGACTCCAATCAAGTTGTAGAGACATCTCAAGGATAATCAATGGAAACAGGAAGCACCTGAGCTCAATTTCAAGTCTCACAGCAAAGGGTCTGAATACTTATGTAAATAAGGTATTTCTCTTTTGAAATGTTAAAACATTTGCAAAAATTTCAAGAAACCTGTTTTCACTTTGTCATAATGGGGGTATTGTGTGTAGATTTATGAGGATTTTTTTGATTTAATCCATTTCAGAAAAAGGCTGTAACGTATTTTTTTTGTTGAAAAAGTCAAGGGGTCTAAATACTTTCCGAAGGCACTGTATGCAAGAATGTGCAGAGGTAGTGGAATGAAACTGCACATATCCTGCTGGTGTCCCAACACAGCACACATGGACCTCACCCAATAATCAACACAAGTTCAGTACGGCAAGGAAGTTAGTCATGAGGGGAGGAAGGGGGATGTTAAAAGCAATTAGGTTTCTCTCTTTGAAACCCCAGGACAAAATTCCGCCTCCATTCAAGCTTTTCAGACCTTATCGGCCGTTATCGGAACAGGAGGGGAAATGAAGTTTACACTGTCTTGAGGAGGCTGCCCTCAGTATGCTGCCTGTTACTGTTCCTTCCCAGGCCAGGCCAGGCTAGGCGGCTCCATTGACCTCAGTGACTGTCCAATGAGAATAACCATGGGGTCCATGACCTCCTGCCACCTGCCTGTTGAGGGAGGCCAACAGTAACCTAACAGCCTGTTCAGAACAGCACAATGACAAAGACATACAACCCTATACAATAAGTAAACTGCTAAGCATCAAGTCAACTGCACCACCACCATTGTATTTAAATCTGAAAGCAATGCCTTGTGGCAATGTTTATCTAGGTATTTTTGTTCTCTTCCCCATGACCCCTATGTTGTAAAAAGGTTTATGGAGAGTTCTGGGAATGAGATAATTGTAATTGACAGGTTACATGTAAAGTGGTTCCTGGAAGTAGGATGCGCCACTGTACTGGGCCAACAGTGCGTTTTTATGGTGTGTTCTGAGGAAGAAGTCCAAAACAGCAAGAAGATCCAGAGGGAGCATTGCTGCTGTTTGCATACTGCATGTTTGGAGAGATTGCATGTATATGCTTTATCGGATAGAGAGACAGCGGGAAAGATAGAGGAGAGAGTGTGCTGGAATTGCAGTGGTGGGGATTTAAACCCATGCTGCAGCGGTATATGTACACCAGAAGGAGCGCCTTACACCGCTAGACCACCCTAGGCCACTATTGTAGGTATTTTAAATGACTCTGCAGTTAACAACAGTTACTTTTACAATGGCAAGGTAGTGGCTAGAATACTCACTACACTGAGTATTAGCGCGTACAAATCGTCTGTTCTCGGTTGCAACACTCACTACACTGGTACAAACTGCCTCTGGAAGCAATGTCAGCACAAGAACTGTTCGTTGGGAGCTTCATGAAATGGGTTTACATGGCTGAGCAGCCGCACACAAGCCTAAGATCACCTTGCGCAATGCCAGGCATTGCCTGGAGTGGTCTAAAACTCACGGACAAATTTGGGTTTGGTGGATGCCAGGAGAACGCTACCTGCCCGAATGCATAGGTGCCAACTGTAAAGTTTGGTGGAGGAGAAATAATGGTCTGGGGCTTTTTGTTTATGGTTCGAGCTAGGCCGCTTAGTTCCAGTGATGGGAAATTTTAACGCTACAGCACACAATCACATTCTAGACAATTCTGTGCTTCCAACTATGTGGGCCCTTTCGTGTTTCAGCATCACTATGCCACCGTGCACAAAGCGAGTTCCATTTAAAAATGGTTTGTTAAGATTGGTGTGGAAGAACTTGACTGGCCTGTACAGAGCCCTGACCTCAACCCCATCAAACACCTTTGGGATGAATTGGAACACCGACTGTGAGCCAGGCCTAATCGCCCAACATCAGTGCCCAACCCCACTAATGCTCTTGTGGCTGCATGGAAGCAAGTCCCCGCAGCAATGTTCCAACATCTAGTGGAAAGCCTTCCCAGAAGAGTGGAGGCTGTTATAGCAGCAAAAGGGGGACCAACTACATATTAATGCCCATGATTTTATAATGAGATGTTCGACGAGCAGGTGTCCACATACCATGTAGTGTATGTATACTGTATGCCTTTGAGTTTGGTCCCAGATTGGCTTAACAAAGCATGACGTCTATAGTATCTAATGATCTAATCTGCTGAGTCAGATAATCAAACAGATTTTCTCATCATTTAAAATACAAAAAATAAGTCATGATTTACAAAATGAACTTCATACTGTATGTTAACCAACATACATTTTGTACAAGCTGGTTGGCTACCATCAAAAAAGCTCCTGTGGTTAATTAAGCTGCAATGTTTGTTTTTTCTGAGCCCACCACGGCATTTCCTATGAGGCTATTGTTTAAGGTGTGCACCTGCAAACCATGTTAACGGTTATAATGGTCATGTGTGTTGAACGTACCAAAGAAATGAGCTGTAACGTCCCATCTGCTAACATTTATCACTATGTACTCTGGGAGGAGACCAGGAATCTAGTGTTGTGGTGCACTGATTGCAGTGGTGACACACTGATCAAACCAAGGGAGTGTTTAAGCAGTGCTTAGTGGCATCTATGTTACACGTTCAACTATTCTAGCCCTGGTTGGTGTTGTAACAAGGATATTTAGACTAGTTTTAATCTCAGGAACATGACTGCCTGGTGAAAACTTATTTCTTCATGTCCTGGGCTGACAGAGCCTTCCACGCTACTCATCTTTCATGTATGGTAAGCACACTCATACATAATGAAGAAGAAATTGTGTCTTCTTTGCATATGAGTATGAGAGAGAGAGAGAGAGAGAGAGAGAGAGAGAGAGAGAGAGAGAGAGAGAGAGAGAGAGAGAGAGAGAGAGAGAGAGAGAGAGAGAGAGAGAGAGAGAGAGAGAGAGAGAGAGAGAGAGAGAGAGAGAGAGAGAGAGAGAGAGAGAGAGAGAGAGAGAGAGAGAGAGAGAGAGAGAGAGATGGCTGGAGACAGAGAGAGAGAGATGGCTGGAGACAGAGAGAGAGAGATGGCTGGAGACAGAGAGAGAGAGATGGCTGGAGACAGAGAGAGAGAGATGGCTGGAGACAGAGAGAGATGGCTGGAGACAGAGAGAGATGGCTGGAGACAGAGAGAGATGGCTGGAGACAGAGAGAGATGGCTGGAGACAGAGACAGAGACAGAGAGAGATGGCTGGAGACAGAGACAGAGACAGAGAGAGATGGCTGGAGACAGAGACAGAGACAGAGAGAGATGGCTGGAGACATTTAGAGGAACTCAATGACTTTCAATTCTAAATGTAATGATCCCAGCAAATCCTAATTTGTAAAGACACAGTGAATGAGGTAGATTCAGTAGAAGGCTAGATGTGGAGTAGAACCCTTAGATCTCAGTGTCTATACAAAGGAGAGCATGTAGGCTAATGTCAGGAGGAAGATGTATCCTAACAAAGCCATCAGTAAACAGTAAGCGATGGCTTTATAATGCCTTTATACATCAAATGATTCAATGTCTCATGGCTTATCAAGTTGTACTATCAAATAAAATAAAATGTTATTCTTCACATGCTTTGTAAACTGCAGGTGTAGACTAACAGTGAAATGCTTACTTACGGGCCTTTCCCAACAATGCAGAGAGAAAGAAAATAGAGAAATAATAGAACAGTAAAAATAAAAGTAATAATAAATACACAATGAGTAATGATAACTTGGCTATATACACAGGGTACCTGTACCAGTCGATGTGCAGGGCTATGAGGTAATTGAGGTAGATATGTACATATAACTAGGAATAAAGTGACTAGGCAACAGGATAGATAATAAACAGAAGCAGCAGTGTATGTGATGAATCACAAAAAGTGTGTGCAAAAAGGGTCAATGCAGATAGTCTGAGTAGCTATTTGGTTAACTATTTAACTAACTATTTAGCAGTCTTATGGCTTGGGCGTAGAAGCTGTTCAGGGTCCTGTTGGTTCCAGACTTGGTGCATCGGTACCGTTTGCCGTGCAGTAGCAGAGAGAACAGTCTATGACTTAGGTGGCTGGAGTCTTTGACAATTCTTAGGGCCTTCCTCTGACATCGCCTGGTATAGAGGTCCTGGTTGGCAGGTAGCTCAGCCACACTGATTTACTGGGCCATACGCACTACCCTCTGTAGCGCCTTGCGTTCGGATGCCAAGCAGTTGCCATACCAAGTGGTAATGCAGCCAGTCAAGATGCTCTCAATGGTGCAGCTGTATAACTTGTTGAGGATCTGAGGGCCCATGTTTGGCTCCTCCTTATAGGCTTTTTTTCTGAGCCCACCACAGGCATTTCCTATGAGGCTATTGTTTAAGGTGTGCACCTGCAAACCATGTTAACGGTTATAATGGTCATGTGTGTTGAACGTACCAAAGAAATGAGCTGTAACGTCCCATCTGCTAACATTTATCACTATGTACTCTGGGAGGAGACCAGGAATCTAGTGTTGTGGTGCACTGATTGCAGTGGTGACACACTGATCAAACCAAGGGAGTGTTTAAGCAGTGCTTAGTGGCATCTATGTTACACGTTAACTATTCTAGCCCTGGTTGGTGTTGTAACAAGGATATTTAGACTAGTTTTAATCTCAGGAACATGACTGCCTGGTGAAAACGTATTTCTTCATGTCCTAAGCTGACAGAGCTGAGCTGACAGAGCCTTCCAGGTGAGTTGAGAGGAGACATTTAGAGGAACTCAATGACTTTCAATTCTAAATGTAATGATCCCAGCAAATCCTAATTTGTAAAGACACAGTGAATGAGGTAGATTCAGTAGAAGGCTAGATGTGGAGTAGAACCCTTAGATCTCAGTGGCTATACAAAGGAGAGCATGTAGGCTAATGTCAGGAGGAAGATGTATCCTAACAAAGCCATCAGTAAACAGTAAGCGATGCCTTTATAATGCCTTTATACATCAAATGAGTCAATGTCTCATGGTTTATCAAGCTGTACTTCCTTGTTAGGCTAGATTACTCGTTGGTTATTACTGCATTGTCGGAACTAGAAGCACAAGCATTTCGCTACACTCGCATTAACATCTGCTAACCATGTGTATGTGACAAATAAAATGTGATTTGATTTGATTCATGGTTTACAGTTAAAGAACATCTCCACCACCGCCAGCAATCATTATTGAAGATGTTTAACTCAAGTAATTTCAGTGATACCACAATCATACTGTAGGCCTAAGTGAATTCTGTATGTATGTCACAGAAACGGGAGTGGCTTGTTTAAAAGGGCGTGCTCCAGTAATGTACCTTTCACTAATCCCGCCCCCCACATCAGCAGTCTGTGGTGTGTGCAGTGTAGCCCACCACAGTTGTCTCTCCGACCCTTCTCTTTGCAGTAAGCATGTTCGCCAGGGTATCTGCGAACCGTTCACGACCCAACGCACGTTACCGGTGAGAAACCCCCCACCGAAGAGTCAAGGATAATCGATTTGGATGTGGCGCGCACTTGAAAATTTGAATACGGTGGTAAGCCCGAGTGACCGGAGCACCGGCAGTGAAGGAGGAATACTATATTCGGGGTGGCGCTCTCTACTTAACGTGGACAATCATGCATATGCTGTTTTGGGGACTAGGGTTTTTGCTATTTCTCCCTGACTTTTTGAATGTAGTGTCATCCACGGGGAGATCGCTATTGAGTTCAAGAAAAGGTAACGTATTTCGACTTGCCACAAAAAAAATGACCCTGTGATGTGTTATGTTGTAGGCTAACCGGCAGACAGAGAATGAATGACTTTTTTCCGAATCAGCAAAGCACATGACTTGGAATGCATTTATAATGGTCTTATGTTTCTTGAATGACTTCATTTCACAGAGGCAAACGTAATTAACTCAAATAACATTATTATTGTTGTTATTGTTATTATAAGCCTTTTATTAGCCAATTAACATTGCTAATTCTATACACGTTATACCATGGGTTTCTTCTCCAGCTAAAATTTCCGAGCAGCTTGGCGCATATGAGATTGTAACTCCGGAGCGAGTGAATGAAGCCGGTGACAACTTTCCCACGAGCGTGCACTTCAAAAGGAAAAAGCGTAGTGTGGAGGATAGCCCAGGCAACTCCTCTGATCAATGGGCCTTGCCATCAATCCATTACAAAATATCTGCGTTTGGACAGAACTATCACCTCAACCTGACACTCGAGTCAGGATTTATCGCTCCGCTATACACTGTGACAGTACTTGGAGCACCTATAGTTAACATAACGGATTTCACCCCGGAGGAGACGGAGGAGGATACGGAGTATCAACACTGCTTCTATAAAGGACATGTGAATGCTCAAACGGAGAACACCGCAGTCATCAGTCTCTGCTCTGGATTGGTGAGTCCAAGCACTTTGAGTAGCCCTCCCTTGATATAGTGTGATACAATGTTTCTCTGCACTATGATAGGCGCACCTGTTATCTGACCAGATATGAAACTGTAATACTATGACAACATGAGAACATAAGGGGAACCTTACCCTGGGGTGTATTTCTACCTCTGCACAAAACGCGCTTTTCCAGCCTTGTGCGTTTGTGTTCAACTTAAAAGTGGTTTGACTGTTAGTGAGATAATGCCATTTATGTTAACTCTTTTATCCTTGACCATTTCACATGTAAATGAGCTGCTCACATAAATAACTTTGAGCCTAGTAGTCCCATTCTGCTCCTCAACTTCAGCCATCATACTCTGCATGCAGTGTCATGTACGCTTCTCCGGTAACCGGTGACGTTCTACGTTACGCACATCAGTGCAGAGGGAGCGCCAGTGGTGCTGACGTCATTACGATTGAGTCTCAGACAGGAACATAATCCCCATGCATGCATGAAGTTGTGTTGAGTTGAAATTCACTAGGGATTCTTATAGATTGTAATAATAACAGTTAAATTCCCAATGTGAATATTATTGAGGTCATCACAAATTAAACAAATGGGATTTGCCTGCACCATAAGCCTTGTAGGCTTGGAGGTCATTTGACATTAAAATAAAACAAGTTAATGTTGGTCTATTGGTGTGGTTCAGGCCAATAAAATTAGAAAGTTACAATGATTCACGTATGTATAGGCTATTCATTCATATACATCTAAGGACTGTTACTTGCTCTGGACCTATTCACAGGGAAACAGTTGGAAGCAGGTATATGACCACTGATACATGATGAATAATATCCACTCAGGGAGCCAGGCCCACCCAATCAGATTGAGAAAAAAACATTGTTTTTTTTAATGCTCTTTACTTGTCAGTGTTCCAAACGGGACATTATTTGTATTTTTACCTAAACATGCAAACACCATCAGATATACTGTAATTCTGTACTGTAATTCATAGCAAGCGTTGCACTGGGTTAGTCAGATTTGATTAAATATAACAGAACAGATTAACTGGAATTACATTCACTCTCACGGGATGGGTTGCCAGAAGAACTAACTGAAAGCCCCAACCCCAATAAGCCACCAATATGACTGCATTGAGGCATATGCCACTGTGCTTCTATGGCTATATGCACCAACATGAGAGCTTGGGACTATAAGGTTCAATCTGCAAAAATATTATTCTGAGGTAATTGTCTTCACCCTTTTACTGCAGTGGGATAAATCAAGGTCACACAGAGTGATTATTGGTATTCTTAAACAAATCTACTATACAAAAGTATACACCGCACACACAAGGTTATGGGCTTAACAAAATGAAGACACCTGTACCCATGTCAGATATAGAGTTGACATTATTCAATTTTGAGTTTGCATCCCAATATTACACTTTATATACATCACAGACGACTGAAATATAACAAAACTATTTGACATAGAAACACTGGATTTGTCATTTTTTAAATGTATTTTAATTTATTAATGATGAAATATTAATAACATTCCACCCATGAGGACAAAGAGGGTGCTTTTGGGCAATGACTGCAGCAAAGGGCTACAGTTCCGAACCCTAATTGGTTTGATTGGTGTCAGCTACGTCAATGACTCAATTTGGACATGAAATGCAGATAGAACCTTATAGTCCCAAGCTCTCGCCATGCCACTGCCTATTTCATTTGTTCATTTAGCAAAAAAGACAGCTCATCATTCAGTGCCTTTATCACAGTCAACACTAGGCTTGGGCGATATTCCAATTGTCATCTCTTCATACCGACCCGGTGCCATACCGGGATTTTCGGTAATACCGGTACTGGACACAAAGGGAGCTGTTTTCAAACCTCACTAAACCTTTGTAATCTGAAGGTTAGCAATGCTAACAAGTACATGTTGAATACCATTGAGAACTCTAAATGCTAACGAGTGTATTGCTAACATTTTATACAGTCTCTGACCTAAACTATTTTCAGGACAGACATCCCAGCTCATAAAGTTATACAAGTAACTCAAAAATGCTACTCAGTTTTCTGCTTGTACAAAACAAATATTAGACAGCAAGGTTCTTGATCCATGACGGGATTCCATGTTGTTACCGGCCAATGAAGCTTGATTTTGGAAGAAGCTTACCACTTAGCCATATAGCTAACGAGCTACTAAATTATTAAAACAAATGTACAACTGCAGAGCATTTAGCACATTTTAGGAGGTACCCCTGCACATTGACTCGGTACCGGCACCCCCTGTATATAGCCATGTTATTGTTATTTTATTGTGTTGCTTTTAATTTAAAAAAATACTTTATTTTATTTAGTGAATATTTTCTTAACTCTATTTCTTGAACTGCATTGTTAGTTAAGGCCTTGTAAGTAAGCATTTCACGGTAAGGTCTACACCTGTTGTATTTGGCGCATGTGACAAATCAAATTTGATTTGGAATAGTTTTAAGATGTCTAGCTGGCAAATATTTAGTTGTCTTCTTCTTCGGTGGGGTTTAATGGCAGTTGGCATCCAATATGTTGCAATACCGCACCCAACTGGACTATAGTATAAATCCATTATACCTTGTGATCCAAAATGGAAAAAGGGGGAAATAAACAACCTTCCAACTAACCCTACACTCATTTAAAAACCCACTACCCCATTCTACTACTTTGACCCTATCTGCTACTGCACCATGCCAACAGCCTGGGAGGACGAGACACCACCACTCAACACACCCTGCAACTCTTCTGAAGTCAAATGTTGTACTTTTCTGCAGCTGCCACTACAACATATATTTTCTGTGATTTACGTTCCATTTCTGCAGTACAGTTAATAACCATTGCTATGAATGCTAAGAAGCCAACCTTACTGAAGCATATGTCACACCTTTCAGTATCCCTCACCCTTAACCCATCCTCCTCTACTTTCTTCACTGCCTCAGCATATGACACTTTCTGCACTACTCTGACTCTTGCCACCTCAACCTGCCTTTCTCGCACCGGACAATTCCGATCTCCAGTAACATGAGCACCCCTACAGTTGACACACACAACTTTATCCAACATTTAGTTGTGAATTCCATACTGTAACTAGATCACCTGGCACGTGCTGCACAACAGTGAGTGACTCACAAGGCTTCGGTTTCTCGTCGTTGTGTGCTTGTAAACAAACACCACGTGACTGGGTACTACCGGTAAACTTCATAATGAAAAATTACGTGACAGGTGAAATTAAGGACGCAATCTTCTTTATCTCCTAACATATTGCACAAGACTGCAGGTATTTACTTAAAAATTAGCTACAAATATTCAAATAATAATAAAAAAATACTTAAAAGAAATTGTTTCAATGGTATTGACTGTACTAAAAAAACCATCCCATGGCTATTTCCAAATACCCCGGCATACGGTATATATCGTATACCGCCCAAGCCTAGTCAACACACCTCTATTTTAGCTTTAATTAGCTTAAATAAATGCTAAATGTGTAGAATAGCATGAGATGAGCTATTATACAAATTTAGCACACAAAAAAATGATTGTTCTAAATAGTACCAGATAGGGGTTATTTGGCTTGTAACCATAGTGGAACCCTTTTTGGTCTATATAGAACCTTTTGTTGAAGATTCAATAAAGAAACATGCTCATAAGGTTCTAAATGGAACCATTATGGTGCCATTAAAAAAGGTTCTTTATAGCACCAAAAAAAGGATCCGCTATGGTTACAACACTGTTTGGGGCTATATAGAACCATTTTTTCTGGTTCTTTATATAACCTTTATGGAGAATGGTTCTATAAAGAACCTTTCTGAATCTGAAGGTTCTTTGGAAATCCTTTTGAAGAACCATACAGGGTTCTTTATTCTGGTCAGCCATATTATACTGTTAAAATTCCATAGGTGTTATTATTGTGCTAATTGACAAGTTGAATAAAGTGAGCCACCTCTGGTAGAGCTGGTGGTATCTGAGAAGAGAATTGAGAAACATTCATTGATTTAGTCAACTGTTCTCAATTGGCACACGGCCATACAGAAGTCTTTCACAAGACACTGTCACTGGCCATAGTCAATTATAACTTGTATTGGCATAACACAAGACATTAGATAAACTGGAATGACACTCTCACTCATGGTAGCACAAAATGTTGCTGCCCCCCCCCCCCCCAAAAAAAATGTAAACTAACTTCCTGCATGGGGCAAAGAGAGACCTGTGCAGTTCTATAGCTAGTCACATGCTATTCTACACATTTTGCCATGAGGCTGAGAATTTTTTGTTTTTCATTTAATTTCAATTCCACTTTGCATTTTAATATTAGATGAGTCATCCTCCATAATATTACGAGTGGCTACCACAACTAAATCAATAGTTGGTGTTGTCATTATATCTTGTGTGCATTTGAACACAATTGTGAATGTTCCCAATAGTCATTACATTTTGCATACAGCAGACCTAAATTATATTTGTGAGATTCCCTTTTCACTACTTTGAGGTGGTTTCAGTCTTTTCATCATACATAAACAATGAAATATATGATTTATTAGGCTTACTGTGGGCCACCCTATTGGTCTGTAGCATTGCGCAGTGCAGCATTGTCCAACTCAATAGATTAGAAATAAGTGCTGTTTCCACGTTGCCTAGCTTGGCACTTCACATGTCTGGTGTGGCTTTGACCTCCAAGTTAACTAGTAGCACTGCCTGTGCTTTATGAAATGTAACAAGGCTTCCATCGAGGCTGCAAACTGTGCCAAGAAACAAACAATAAGACTCACATTGTTTTCTGATAGGCATCATAGGCCTCATTCTTCTAATTGTTCCTCTCTTTTTCAGGGACCATTTTACTAATATGCATGCAAATACATGTATTTCACCACATCATCATAAAATGAATAGCTGTGAATCAAAGCCAGTGGGGGCTCTGACAAGGACCATTTCCACACCTCTGTGGAGTGTGTCCATGCAGTACGCTCCAATGTTACTGCACTTATTTCAAACCATTCTGATTCCTCCTTTTTTCTCCCCCTCAGCTTGGCACTTTCAGGTCACCGGAAGGGGAATATTTTGTGGAGCCCCTTCACAGCTACAATGGAGAACTCTATGAAGAAGAACACACCAAACCTCATATTGTGTACAGAAAGAAAGCCTCTGCGAATGAGGCAGCCGTGGAGGACACTGCTTGTGACACATCAGGTACATTGAAATTATAAGAGTAGAGGTGCAATGGACATGTTCGGTCTGAGATGAGTGTTTTTGGTGTGTTATAGAGTTTGTCAGGAGGATTTTGGACGCGCACGCACACACACACACACACACAGAGAGAGAGAGAGATAGATCGAGTGAGAAAAAAAGAGAGAGCGCTACAACTAGCTGAGTCAGTTCCATTGAGTCAACTGACAGACTTTCACCTGGTGTCTTCCTCTTGGTGCTCCTGCACTCTGATGGCTCTGAGAGGAGAGGAGAGAGAATGGGACTCCCTGTGAGAGCTGCTACGTGTGGAAACAAATGTGTGTGTGTGTGTTAGTATGTGTGTGTGTTTGTGTGTGTCTCAGTCTCCCTGATAAACCCCCCCTCGTTACCCGGCCTTTAACGAGTTCCAACAGACATAAGCAAGGAAGGATAATCATTGTCTGTCATATACAGTATTATATCCTAAAACTTCAGTATGTGATTTGCATTAGGAACTTAGTCATTTTATAGTAATTTTACTATTACAGGCATAACCACACTACTGTGATGTCATGTTTCGACTTTGATGTAAAGCAGTGGCATAATTTGGCTCATAAAAAACAGTAAGAACTATTTCAAAGTTGTACATTTTTGTTGTAAGACAGATAGAGTATAACAGATTATGAGTGGTTCTTCAGTGACTGACATATCTGACAGACAGCGTAACTGTATGGATTCACTCATATGATCCCACCATCAGTTAGTCAAACAAATTGTGGCACAGCAACCTCACATGAACAACTGATTGCAGAGAGTTGTATCCAGATGGAATGCCCACTACAATGCATTATGGGCAAAAGGTCAGAGGTTATTCATGTTTCCAAGAGAAAAGGGCAGGATATGGATGCATCTCACCTCTAATTTCCCAAACAAGTTCTACTGTAACTAGATGCTTTTTCAGCTCAGGCACAGGAAAATCATTTTGGAAGTTCTTCCTAGTATCGCCAAATCTCAGTTTATTGCCACAAGTTCCTGTTGACTCTGGCACTTCCTGTGGTCCTTTGGTAAGAAAACACGATGGGCCCAGTACCATGAAGACACTGTGTATATTGTATTGTATGATAGTGATGCCAACTTCAAACATTTAACTATTCATTACTATGAAAATAAAGCTGAATGATATTGATTTGAGTAGAACGCAAGACATGTCACTGCACATAATTGTTTTTCTTCACATCTGAGAAGGGCCTTTGTGTGTGTGTTGTGTGTGTGTTGTATGTGTGTGTGTGTGTGTGTGTGTGTGTGTGTGTGTGTGTGTGTGTGTGTGTGTGTGTGTGTGTGTGTGTGTGTGTGTGTGTGTGTGTGTGTGTGTGTGTGTGTGTAGTGGGTGTGTGTGTGTAGTGTGTACAGCAAAGGATTTGAAGTTGAAATGGCAGGGACGTGTATGATTGTGGCGATTAGGAGCTGAGGATGAGTGTTTGGGTTCCTGTGAGAGGAAAGTGGTGTTTGATAACTCCTCGGTCCTGAGAACCCCCTGAGTGTGTGTTTGCTTGTGTGTGTTACATTTCAGATTGTATGACCTGTAAAATGAATATCAAGTCTTAAAAATACATTTGAGTATGTTTTTTAACCAGTGGGGATGAATATAAGACATTGTGTTGGCTTTTACAAAGGCCCTTTGTAGCTCTGGATTTTCAATAAAGGAATATGTTTAATTCTGATAAGAATCATGGTGAACAGAAACAGTTCAACCGTTGTGCTGGAGACAGAGTCATTTTTCTATCACTGGTGTTGCATTGCAATTGGTTTAGATTTAGTGATCTTCTAAGAAAACAAGAGTGAAGAGGTACTGGTGCTACTCCATTGAGTTAGTGGTCATCTCAAGATTAAAATCCGACTCAGAAGTCACCCTCCAACCCCTGAAAAACAAAAAGTAATTGTAGTCTGGCATCCAGTCCATGACACTCCTCCTTAATATGTTGGGGCTTTGCTCCATCTTTGGTGTGTGGCAGAGTGCCAGGCTTACCTAAAGTGAACCCCCCCCCCCCCCCCCTCTCTTCTCCTCTTCACTCCTTCTCTCTCCAGGCCCTTGGACCTCAACTCATTCATTTTGACTCATTCCTTCAGCAATAATATTTAAAGAAGTGCAGCAGCATATTTACTTTGGAAGCATTCACAAGCATTCTCTAGTAGTAAAAACAGGGCTTTCAAGGAAGCGAGTGAGAGTGGATTGTATGATAAATTCAATAGCCTGTGATCCCAGCTTGCAGTATAAGCTTGTGGTTCATATTGTGTGTATTATATTCATTGGACCATCTCTTTTCCAGGACATAAAGACAGACACAAGAGGAACAGCGACAAGGTGAAGAGACGTCCGCTGTCCAGCAGTAGCAGCAGCATGCTGGACGACCTGGACAGCCTGTCTGCAGGCCTGACTGCCGATCCCTTCTCCAGAAAAGAGAGAGAGAGCGGGAGACGGCCGGCTAATGACAGCAGCGGCGACTCAGGACCTCACAGGAGATCAAAGCGCTTCCTCTCCTATCCCCGCTTTGTAGAAGTCATGGTGGTGGCAGATAGCAAGATGGTGGAACATCACGGGAGCAACCTTCAGCACTACATACTCACATTAATGTCTATCGTAAGTTCTGCTCAGTTAACCGACCGTAAGCGAGCCAGCCAGCTTCTTTGATTGTAGGGGAGGGGGGATATCTTATTTTCTGTCCCGGGACATTGGCAGGCAGGCAGAGGGCTCAGAGAGAAAGGGCAGCCCAGGGAAGGAGTAAACAAAATGTTCAAACGGTCAGGAGAGGGGCAGCATGAGGTGGATCTGTCTGAGAGCTTTGATGAATGTGTAAAAATAATCTCAGGTATGTTGCATAGATGGCATCCTCCTGTCCACTTCAAATAAATGCTTCTTCCGGCGTTTGTGGCTCAGCGCCTATGGGGTAGCTAAACTAGCCTTTATTTTGATCCTGGCCGTCTGCATTCTCTACAAGATCTGACTGCAGCCATAATCAACCTCTCAAATAGGACTATGAGTCCAGGTTTTTCTTCCCTTAAAACTGCATGTTGATTTAGAATATCTGAACCACTGATTGAGTAGACTCCTAAGGGGTTTATGTATTCTGGAGACTGAAATGTATTGATAAAAAAACTGTGTCTATAATCTTTCCCTTCAGGTGTCTTCCATCTACAAGGATCCCAGCATCGGAAATCTGATTAACGTTGTGATTGTGAAGTTAGTCATAATCAACAATGAGCTGGTGAGATCACAGCTCTAAAGCACTGCAGTCATTCATCAGTTCCAGCAGCACATTACAGTACTGTAAACATCTCCCTTTTACTCTCTGCTGTAGGATGGCCCAACCATTTCCTTCAATGCACAGACCACTTTAAAGAACTTCTGTATCTGGCAACAGAGGCAAAATCACCAAGATGAGAATCATCACTCCCACCACGACACAGCCATTCTCATCACCAGGTACACTGTCACTGTTACCACGACACAACCATTCTCATCACCAGGTACACTGTCACTCCCACCACTACACAGCCATTCTCATCACCAGGTACACTGTCACTGTTACCACGACACAGCCATTCTCATCACCAGGTACACTGTCACTGTTATCACGACACAACATTCTCATCACCATCTCTTGGTGTAACGGCTAAAGTGTTGTGTTGACAGTCGCTGGGCCTAGTTTCGAGCCCTGGTTGGGGGTACCCCATGAATTCGCCTGCAATATGTTGTCTTTTGTTGATACAACGAGTACAGTAGTTGACATAGGGCATCTCTGGTATCACAGTTCTGGGGTGTGAAACCAGTGACATAACTTCCATCTGTGTGATCTTCACAGGCAGGACATCTGCCGAGCGCGGGACAAGTGTGACACTTTAGGTAAGTGGACCTCTAAGGACACATGCAATAGACTGTACAACATAACGTTTGATTGATGACAGTTTCACAACCATATTGATGTACTTCTAATGATTCTGCTTTTGATAGTGCTGATGAAAATATAATGATGATGATGATAATGGTGATACTCTTGGTTTGCAGGGCTTGCAGAGCTGGGCACTGTGTGTGATCCATACAGAAGCTGCAGTATTAGTGAGGATAATGGGCTCAGCACTGCGTTCACTATCGCCCATGAACTGGGCCATGTGTGAGTACGGCATGCTGTTTATTCTTTGATTGATTTCATGTCATTACAATTTTAAAGCTGTATTTGTGTGTCATGCAATCTCAGACAGGTGTCTTATGTGGCCCTGGTTTTCCTCTTAAAATGTCTCCAAGCTTCAAGACCTAAGTCTGCATGTGCAACGTCCCAAGTCAGCATGCACCAGCCAGCCTTCATCCAGCTTGGCAATACAACCCCAGGCCGCTACATTGGAGACTGTTACAGACTTTAACAACCCTCGTGTCTTAGTCAAATAATATTTTTTTGCCACACACACAAAAGGTGGGATTGTTGAATTCCATTCTTATTGGCATCAAGCGGTGTCAAGTCTGCTTAGCGACAAAGCTTGGTGGAATACAGTACCTACCTGTCATACTGTACCGTAGAGAGGTACCATACGGTACAGTACCATAGGAGAGAGGTACCATACTATATAATACCTAACCCCTGTGACCCTACTCTACCAGACACTGGCCCCTGCACAGACCTGCTACTAATGTTAACCCCAACCAGCCCAGTCATTTAACCCTGTGTGTTACCAGTCTGCTGCTTAAAGGATGATGCTTTATTTACCACAGTCAAACAAATCTCCCAAAACTGGTCCCTTAGTGCTTAGTTTAGCAATCAGCCTAACATGTAGGTCTATTGATGGTGGGTTAGACCTGTGTTGTGGTAAATATATGTTCTCACTTGTGGTTTGGCCTCCTGGCAGATTCAACATGCCCCATGATGACAGCAACAAGTGCAAAGAGGAGGGGGTTAAAATACAGCAGCATGTGATGGCGCCCACACTCAACTACTACACTAACCCCTGGATGTGGTCCAAGTGTAGCAGGAAATACATCACAGAGTTCCTTGAGTATGTAACGGCCATTGTTTTCTATTTTAGACATACATGTCATTATGGAGAAGTGTTATTGTCGTTAACGTTAGTAGCACCACACTGCAGTAAGGGTTAAATGACCAGTCAGCTATTCAATCGAAACTGGTATTTGGACATTTCTGGGTTAAAGGAAAACAACATGACTTCTGCGTTGTTAGTGTATATTTGGAATGTTTATTACTTCCGTATATAGTTTTTGATTGAATAGAGTTCCAGCTCTTGTTTTCATAGCAATAGCCTTGTAGTAGGTACAGTAGGGGTTCTGTTATTTACAGGATACTACCTCTCCATCTGTACTGAGTGTGTTTTCTGTCTGTTTGTGTCTTTGTTTTTTTCCCTTTTTTCTTTAAGTCATTTTATTTTTATTTCTTAATAGCACAGGGTATGGCGAGTGCTTACTTGATGAGCCCATTTCTAGGCCATACAGTCTGTCGCAGCAGCTGCCTGGACGGATATACAATGTCAATAAACAATGTGAATTGATATTTGGGCCGGGGACACAGGTGTGCCCATATATGGTAAGAGAATGGATCACACAGTATTCAAATGACAGTTCACTGTCTAGTCCTACATTATTATAGTCTATGGTTCTAGACATTCTATACTAGAGTCACCTTATTCTGTCAGTTGGCTATCTCTCAGCTAGGCCTTCTGTACAGTATGTGTTAAAGCATTTGTTTACACGCTACTCCTCCTGTGATTGAATGTGCCCTGCAAACCGCTGGGCTTGATGCTTGTCAGGGCTTAGCTCCAGGCTTTGTTTAAAGGGCACACGCCTTGTAAGACATGGAAGAGTATATAGCACTGTGTGTGTGTTTGTGGATGGGGCTCAGGCAAGGGAATGGTAACTGTGTGTGTTTGTGGATGGGGCTCAGGCAAGGGAATGGTAACTGTGTGTGTGTGTGTGTGTGTGTGTGTGTGTGTGTGTGTGTGTGTGTGTGTGTGTGTGTGTGTGTGTGTGTGTGTGTGTGTGTGTGTGTGTGTGTGTGTGTGTGTGTGTGTGTGTGTGTGTGTGTGGTGTGTGTGGTGTGTGTGTGTGTGTGTGAATGTTCTATAGGTTCAGTGCCGCAGACTGTGGTGCACCAGCCCAGAGGGGGCCCAGAGGGGCTGCAGGACCCAACACATGCCTTGGGCCGACGGGACCGAGTGCTCTCCAGGAAAGGCAAGTATCAGAGAGATGTACCGCAAGATGAAAGGATCTGAGAGGGAAGGAAATGGACAGATGGGGATAAATAGAAAGGGTGAGATGAAGAGAAAGATAGAGTGAGACTAGCACCAGATACTTATGTAGTGTGTACACAGAGAGAGAGTGAGACTAGCACCAGATACTTATGTAGTGTGTACACAGAGAGAGAGTGAGACTAGCACCAGATACTTATGTAGTGTGTACACAGAGAGAGAGTGAGACTAGCACCAGATACTTATGTAGTGTGTACACAGAGAGAGAGTGAGACTAGCACCAGATACTTATGTAGTGTGTACACAGAGAGAGAGTGAGACTAGCACCAGATACTTATGTAGTGTGTACACAGAGAGAGAGTGAGACTAGCACCAGATACTTATGTAGTGTGTACACAGAGAGAGAGTGAGACTAGCACCAGATACTTATGTAGTGTGTACACAGAGAGAGAGTGAGACTAGCACCAGATACTTATGTAGTGTGTACACAGAGAGAGAGAGAGACTAAAATAGTTTCATACACATCTGTGCATGAACACACAAGCACATTCACATATACCCCAAGCCAGCTTTATCACTATGCTGGAGCGTACTGGAACATTCAATGTTATGAACTGTCAAAATACACCCCATAAATAGCCATAAAGGAAACTTAGATTTTAACTTTCTTTGTTCCTGCTGCTATTTAAATGACTCACAACTATAAAATGTATTTTTTCAAAAGCCCAAATGACAAAAGAAAACAACAAGATCATAGAAACCTGCCAAGAAATCAATTCACCAATGAAGACTCGATATAAACTCGTAGTTGAACATGAGTGGGACATACGTGGCAGTTGCTCCAAATTCCTCCATTTGTTTAAACATGGATTTGTTTGCTTCAGAGACTGTATTATTATTAGGCAATAATAGGCTTATGGTGGAGCTGTGAATGGAGGCTTGTGGAGATTTCCCTCTCCATTACTGCTTTAGTGTAGCTTCTAATTAGGCCCTGTACCAAACCCTTCACTTCCTGCCTGTCTGTCTGACATAAAAGGGCTGCGGGGCAGCCGAGCCGGGTTGCTGAGGTCCCATAGCACACATGTTCAGAGCCTGCTCTGTTTACACATTGTATTCCTGCACACAAACCAACCTCATGCCAAGCCTATGGCTATGCCATGCTCAGCACCGAGGTTGCCGCTGTTTAGAATGCAGTCGTTGTCACCAAGGGAAATGGATTGTCCGCTATAAACTGAAACATATCTTCCCCTTTGCGTTCACTTCCTCTCAAACAGGCACATTTGTAATGGGTGTCTTTTTGGGTTCCGTCTTTTTCCAGTCGTCTTATCATTTTTCGCAGATTAACGTCAAAGGAGGATGTGAAGTGCTTTCAGGATGATGTGTTGCCAGTGTGCAGACTAAGGTTTCCTACTATCATGCTCTTCCTCCCTCTCTCTCTCTTGTTCTCTCTGTCTCTTTCTTTCTCTCCACAGCACTGTAAACATGGCCAGTGCATTCCCAAGGAGCACGACGCCACCTCCGTGGACGGGGCGTGGGGAGGCTGGTCTCCGTTTGGCTCCTGCTCGCGGACGTGTGGCGGGGGCATCAAGATTGCCGTGCGCGAGTGCAACCAACCTGTGTAAGCACAGTCTTTGTAGTCATGCACATCTACTGGACTGTGTCTCCCTATGAGCTGCAGTGGTCAATGTACCATAACATCAAGCCTCCTTAAATGAATTCTTTCCAGAGCAATTCTAAAGTACAGTCACAGCAGATTTGACCCTGTATCTATCTACCAGGCCCAAGAACGGGGGGAAGTACTGTGTGGGGCGCAGGATGAAGTTCCGCTCGTGTAACTCAGAGCCCTGCTCCAAGCAGAAGAAAGACTTCAGAGAGGAGCAGTGTGCTGCCTTTGATGGCCGGCACTTCAACATCAACGGTCTACCTCCTAACGTGCGCTGGGTACCGAAGTACAGCGGAAGTAAGAACATCTCTCTCTTTACGCCTTCTTGGTTTTGCATCTTACTAACACAGAGAAAAATTCACTGGACTCTTAGGCCTTTAGAATGGGTGCCGTTGTAAGCTAGCTAAGATTTCCTGTAGATGTGCACAAAGCATTCGGAGTGCTCGGTGAATCGATGCGATATAGCATGAGGAGTTATGTGAACTTGTTGGAACATCCAAATGGTTGAATTTTCATTAGCCCCTTTAATGAGGTCAGTGGACTGTTTTCACCATTCCATCTTCCTCTTCTGTCCTGTAGTTCAGATGAAGGATCGCTGTAAGCTGTTCTGCAGGGTGGCTGGCAGCACGGCCTACTACCAGCTCAGGGACCGGGTCATCGACGGCACGCCATGTGGCCCCGACACCAACGACATCTGTGTGCAGGGCCTGTGCAGGGTGAGACTGACACACAGCCTTTTACGACCTCAGCCTGACAGTTAACCTAATATGCCATTCGTAACAGTCATAAGAGCTGTTATACCAGCTGTCATGATGGCATTCTTTTTAAAATGAGGAGAATATTATTCACGGAGGAGGTGTGGTTCTTCATTTTACTGTACTCTTGAGCTAAAGTCCATCGTCCCTATTACAGGCAACAGACTAAAACCAATTATACCAGAATAGAGTTTCACTGTGGTGCTATTTACAATAGAGAATTCCTGTCAGGTGTGTTACAGTTATATGAATTTAACACACTTAACCGGGTTCGATTCTGTGTATTAGGAAACAATTTATTAGGTTTTATCCCTGCAGCCTGGTAGAAGGTTGCAGGGCACAGTACAGGATTTCATAAGAAATTCCACTACTTTAATGACACTTCTTTCCCCCCCGCTTTTTTCTCCTCCACTTCCTTCTCCTCATTTTACTTCTCTCCTTTCTCCTCCTCATCCCTGTGCAGCAAGCGGGATGTGACCATGTGTTGAATTCCAAGGCGAGGAGAGATAAGTGTGGTGTGTGTGGCGGTGACAACTCCTCGTGCAAGACCGTGGCAGGCACCTTCAACATGGTGCGCTACGGTGAGCCAAACTGTGTGTTATCCCAATGACTGAAAAGTGTCATTGAAACCTTTTCACTATCCCATTATATACTGACCGCTGACCTTGTCATGGTCACTCAGAGACGTTGAGTTCTCCTCTGCTGGTTGTGCTGCAGGATACAACGAAGTGGTGAGAATACCCAGTGGTGCTACAAATATTGATGTGCGTCAACACAGCTACTCAGGGAAACCAGAGGACGATAACTACCTCGGTAAGACTCAAACTCACGATCAAAACACTTGTAGGGGTCTTGTTGGCTGTTGAATTTTAAACATTAGCTGGAGGATTTGATTTGTCACTGTCTGTCATGTCAAAGTTCAGTATGTCTAACATTCAGAGGTGTCAACAGGTTTAGTATTCTCTTCTTGAGCAGATATGTTATGTCTGGATGTAGGTGCTATTGTAGTGTCCTGCCTGTCCTCAGCGGAGAGCTTTGGAGGGCCTGTTGAACCTGGCATGTTGGAGAGTTTGGGGCACACATGCTAAAACATTAATTACCCAGAACTCACATAGCCCTCTGGGTGTAATTTCATTGTCTCTGTGCTGCTCGTAAAAGTGTAAAAGCTACTATGCTTGTGTTTCTTGGTGTTTCTTTGTTCGCGTGTGCATGTGCGTGCGTGTGTGACTCTCTGCGGGTGCGCTGGGGCCTAAGGGGGAACAGGGAGGGAACAGGGGGTGGGTGGGCTTGTGGGAAGTGGGCTGGTCTCTGTGGCCACATTACTGTGATGTGTGAAATGGTGAGGAAAGTAACTCAGGAAATTAGCTCCATAATCGCATTAGTGTGAATGTGTGCAGCAGACTGTCTGATGAACAGAACAGGAGAACTGAGACTCCTCCAGTCGAAATGTAGGATTATTTTACCCCAGTTGGGTTTATCTGCTCTCTGTTGCAGCCCTCACTGTAAATGGAAACATCAACTGTTATGCTGCTCTATGTTTTTATCACTGTGTTAAGTGAAAGTTTGTTTACAGTTGACTGGCTCTCTTTTCAAAGCCAACTCTACAGTCTGCCCATGCAAACACTATGTTCGATTTCCTCAGGAGAAGGAAAAAGGAGTTTAGCGAACTTAATAAAGACACTTGTGGTTTTGCACCCTGTCCCGTACTGTACTTTCAAAATCTTATGCCATCTTATTTACTCATGTCAGTGTCACCTCGTCTGTCTTTTTCTCCAGCTGTTTCAAACAGTCGTGGGGACTTCCTGCTCAATGGCGAGTTTGTAGTCAGCATGTTTAAAAGGGAAATCAAAGTGGGCAATGCTGTCATCGAGTACAGCGGATCCGACCACGTCATCGAGAGAATCAACTGCACTGACCGCATCGAGGAGGAGATCATTGTCCAGGTAACAACTCCTTACCTGACTGTTGAGAAGGTGACACAGTAAAATGGTTATGATGCAAATGGAACAGTGGAACTGTACTGATCGTTCTGTTCCTCTGCCCTCCGATCCCTCCTCAGGTGCTTTCTGTAGGTAACTTGTACAACCCAGACGTCAGGTACTCCTATAACATCCCCATCGAGGACAAACCCCAGCAGTTTGTCTGGGATGCCTACGGGCCCTGGCAGGAGTGCAGCAGGCCCTGCCAAGGTGAGGGATGGGAAGGGAACGTAAGGGGTGTAGTGGTTAGGGGGTTAAAGAGAAGATGAGGGGTGTGGGGAAAAGTTGAGGTGGTGGAGAGGTGTGGGTGTGTGGGAAAGGAGGTGTGGAGGGAGGTGAAAGGTTGAGGGAGAGAGAAGGTGAGGCTTTATGTGGTTGTATCTGACCACTATTAAGTCCAATATTGGCTCCAAGGCTCCTGCAACCATGTACTAAGAATTTCTCATGAAATAGTGGAGAATAGTGGAGCATACAGTGTTGTCAGGGCGGTGGGAAGCATCAGGAGTCAGATGGAATTCAGGAGCAAAATGGTGGTATTAATTAACAGATGTAGAAGGTGAGCTGGATCTACAGTATTATTATTGACAGGATGTTGATGGCCACTGACTTACAGACTTATAGAGTCAATATACTGAATCTAAATTTGCCTTCTAAGACAGAATAATAATAAGAAATGCCATTTAGCAGACACTTTTATCCAAAGCGACTTACATTGTATGTATGGGTGGTCCCGGGAATCAAACCCACTACCTGGCATTACAAGCGCCATGCTTTACCAACTGAGCTACAAAGGATCACCTTCAAACAAGACAGATCACCTTTAACTTTGACAAAGCGTCAATAATTCCTCACAGCTGAGTTTAGCAGAGTCTGGGACAACATGTCAGTCCAGCCTATGCATTCTTGAAAATTCTTCTTCTTCTGTAGTGTTTTAGGGCAGTATACACCTGAAACGTTGTATTGCCGCCCACTACTGGATGCGGGAAATAAAAAAGGGGGGAAATCCAAAACAAAAAAAACTCAGTCCTTCAAAATCCACTCAGAGCACTACTCAGATCTGGTGACCTGAGAGGATGGAACTGCTGCTCCATTCAGTATGCCATGCAGCTCCTCACCTGTTTCATCCTTCATTCCCAAAAAGCTTTCAGCTGCAGATAAGCTGATATTGATCTTTCTTGAGTTCTTAGCCACTCCTGCAGTGCAGTTTATCACCATAGCAATAAATTACAAAATATCGACTTTCTTCACGACAAGGGTATCTGGATCCTGCACCTTGCGAATGGAACCCACAGCACTGAACTTTGGTGTCTCCATGGCAACCGAACCACTAGAACATTATTTAACTTTTCTCGCAGCCTCTGCTTAGGAGACACGTTGAACAGCTTTTAACCTAGCAATCTCTGCCTCCTTCAGCCTTACAGGACATTTCCATTGAACGCGTCAATAACCGAGCACCAACTGTTCCAGGAATTTTCATTGTGATCTTCTTAGCCCTAACTTCTACATAGAATCCAGAAATCACGCCCTTGATTGGTGCCCTGCTCCGAAAATTTCTTCTTGAATCTGCTCAGGCGCAACGCGCACATCTTTTGTTCTGCCGACATACAAAACTCTACGAAATTCCACTTCTGTTCACCCTAACGGATTCCACAGTACACTTTCTTCAATATCTTGGCAACATAAAACGGATCTCCCAGATACGTCTTCTTATCCTCAAACTGCACTCCTACTACAAACGGTGAAGTAGTTGTGCTAGAAGCAGTAGGCTTACTAGACAGCGTTTTAACTGTGATTTTAGCGCTCTTTATCCGTCCATTATCGACTGTAGTCCATCCAGTATTGTCATCACCTTCATTCTTAATCTCATCTTTGCTAGCGCCATCAGATTCAAACTCGGTATCCACTTCCGCCATTCTCTCTAGCTCTCGCAATCAGAGATCTTGCCCTCTCTTGAAAATGGGCATCTGAACAGGTTTAAAGCACAACCCCTAACACTGGGATAATCCCAAAAGCATCTAAACAAGTATTTAATCAATTAACATTAGCCTAATAATTCCCTTCACAATTAGTACTTCTCAATAGTTATCATATCAATGACCAATCCATAATACATTTCATCATACGAGGACAAAATCTCACATTAATGTTCAATGAATATAGATATTCGGAAAACCTCCCTCAACATAGAACATTGTAATGGACAACTATGATGGATAACTATGATGGATAACAATGCGCATGTGACCGGTCGGCGTGCTCTCCAAATCAGTCCACAAAACAATCTGCCGTGGAGAGTACAGATTGGCGATACAAATGTATCTTATCTTCTAATTAAACAATGATACATTTCTACTCGCATGTGACTTTTTCTCTAACAACACTGGGACATGTTTCGCGTTAGGAATATGCTTGAAAACATTAGCAATATGAACAACCATTAGCAAACCATTAGCAATAGAATGAAATGTAAAAAATAACTTTAGAATATAATCTTTGAAGATGTAGGGCTCTATTTTAACAACCTAACGCAATGGTAAATCTTAGCACTGGTTATAGCGCTATAGGTCTGGGCGTGTGTAAGAAATATTTGTGCTATTTTTACAGTGGGAATTATGGGCGCAATAGCTGGTGGTGGCATGAAAGCGCTGGGTTTTGATGAATAAATAAATTGTAGTTTGGCGGAGGGCTTGATCATTCACTGGCCAATCAACGTGTTCCATGGCTTAATACTGCAAGCGGTTATCTCAAGTTGTGTAGGTTATTGACCGTCTTTGCATTGCCATCAACTTCAATTCGGCTGGGGAGCACAGCAAAATTCTCCTCCTAGTCTGTTTATTAAATAGCATAGGCTACAGTAATGAATAATAGCAACAGCAAAATACAGTTTTGGCAGTCAACATTGTTGTACTTGCTTAACCTATAGGCCTATACAGGTCGTTCCACCAATTGGGTGCCTTTTGAGTAGTGTAACTTGGTGATTTATTAACCTAATTTAAACATTCTGTCATAAAGAGCACATGTTCAACTTAATAAAAAAACGTATTTTCCCATCTCAAGAGGTTAAATAAGCAAAATTACGATAGTAAGTGCCAAGTAAAGTAACATGGTTGACCATAACAGGGTTGACCGTAAGGGTTGACGATTTCATCTTAAATCAACCATAAATACCCCTGTTACAGGGAGAATGGAAGCTTGTTGTGTGCCAACAGAGAAGGTCAATTAAATTCAAGCTTGACAAAAAAACATTGAAATTGTTTAAACATTTCTACTCTGTCTATCACAGGATTGACATATTATGTGGGTCACAGGATTGACATATTATGCTTGACCCGCTCAATTTTCCACCACAAACATCCGAAAATGTCAAAGATTAGAACCAGCTCACCTGCTTTTACACTAGGGTTTGACTATAATGTTTTTTTATTTTTTTATTTTTTATTAAAAGGAATAGTTTTACCATATTAAAATGAGAGTTCAGTTCGCATAACAGGGTTGACCTTAAAATGAGGGGGAATTTTTTTTATAAATGTTTTTATGGATCACTAATCACATTAAATAAATGAATAACAATCGCCACAAATGACTTTGTCAAAGCAACATAATAACTAGGGCTTTACAATGATGGTGAAAACTTTGAGTAATGTTGTGGTTAAGTCACAGAGGGTGCTCAGAGGGACATGTCAAAATGCTGAATTGTGGCACTTTAGCAAGTCTTTATTCATATAAAAAAACAGATGTATTTAATTTTCCATCTGGTGTATATTATAAAGGCACTTTATTTAATATAACAGGCTTTTAAAATACTATATTGGTGCACAATTTCTACTGAAAATATCACTCATTTCGTGGAATGACCCATACATGCGTGTCTTTACGCATGACACTTCTTCTGAAATAAAGAACACTAGGCTCCCTTTAAAATGTATTGTAGACTATGTGTGAAGCACATTTGCAATAAGCAAAATATAGGCTTATCCATCATTGATATGGCATTATAGGAGTAAATCATTTGAATAAGAAAAGAGGAGTGCATTTTTGGTAACTGGACAAGAGGCACTCTGGAAATGGGGATGGATATCAGCGAAATGGTGTATGCAGGTAGGCCTATGTGAATTGTGAATAATGCAAAAGCAAAACGGCAAAGGTTTCACCAGTAGACCATTTAGAAACATTTTATGGATGGGCTACTTGGCTTATGCATGGCCAGGATAAGAGAGATATCCAACTCATTGTTGTTGAACCATTCATTATAGTAGTCTAAGGGTAGCCTACTGAGGGCTTGGTTTTTAATCTAATGAAACGAAAAACAAGAAATTGTTACAGGAAAATAACTTAAACGTTTCTAAAAACGAGGGTCACTGGCATCATCTCTCGCTCCAAGAGCTGGCTAAAATAATGTAGCCTACAATACATAGATTAAAAGGGGATGTCCGCTTACTGTTTTGCTGCTCCCAAATTGACCTTTTAATAAAGCTTCGGTGATAAAGATTTGTAAAAAGCTATCTTGAACCAAACCCTTTGTTGATTGTCTTGGCTACTTGGTGAATGGATAGGGCAGGAGAAAAAAAGCAGCCCCATGGCTATGCTTGGTTTTAAATTAAATTAAACGAAATGGAGAAAAAACATTATATTACAACATATTTATTTAAGAGAAAATCATTTTCAATTTAAATTTTTCAATTTTTAATTTAAAACACTTTTATTGTAGAAAAAAAACAGTATACGTACAAGTATACAAACAGACAATGATAACATATGCTAAATTTTTGATTATACAAAGACCTTAAAAGATACACATGTATTGCTTTTTTTAACAGCTTTCTTATTAGAAGAATGTACAATGCTCTTAAGGTATTGCTCAAATTCCTTATAGAAAACACGGAAGTGTTATTTTTTTATTTGTGAATTTACATTTATGAATATTACATTTTTCCATTAGCACAATTAGATTTACGAGGTAACATTTGTTTTCTTTATCCTTATTATAGTTAAGGAAACCGAGCAGCACATTCTCCCATAAAAAAAACAAAAGTCATCAAGAATATTAACAATTATAAAACTATGAATATCTTGCCATAATTTCTTTACATGTTGACAATGCCAAAATAATTGTAAAACTGTGTCTGGATGCTCAACACAAAAAGTACTGTTAATGTGTTTTTTGAGTTTCTTCAGGTAATGATTCTGGTTACACCTCTAAACAACATGAAAGTTCCAGATGGAATAGCATCAAAGACTATGGCGAACTCTCTAGGTGTAACAAGGATATTGTAACGAGATAAAAAAAATCCTCATAATTTAGTAACAATCCTTCTTCATTAAAAAGTTGACTCACCAGCAGCATATGATTATTAAACCAGTTGTTAAAAAATGAAGACTTGTTTCTATCAAAATATCCTTATTGTTATGAAATACCTATGCGGGGAAAAGCACATATCTCTTGTTCCATGAGCATATGGTCACTGTCCGTCACGGCTGGATAGGCTGCGCTTCCGCTGTCAAAATCAATGTCATAATCATCCACATTACTGTTAAGACATGCTTTTTGTGAGTCTTAAATCACTGAATGAAAATTTCACTTGTGCTAGTTTTAAAGACACACCTCAAATATTCCCACCATCCCACCTCAGGGCAAGTAAGCTGATGTCAGACAGGTAAATTGCTGAACCTGAATAGAGCCTGCAGTGTATTTCTTCACTAATACATATCTATTTATCTATGGGGATTTACTGCCAGTTTTACTGATTTACAGCTCATAATGCTTGGTTATAGAAATTGAGAACAGAAGGTATAGGTGGAAGAGTGATGTTTCTTAGAATTATTTTTTTAAATAAAAATGATTTTGCTATGATTTAAACCACATGATTCCTGGAGGCACACACTCCTGCTGGTTTTCCTTCTTGCCTTTTGACAAGTGTCTGATTTAGACTCCAAAGAATTCAAGCTTGCGTGGACTTTCTAGCCAATCGATTTATTGATTCAATGCCAGGTACTGGGAGAAACTAAAAGCAGCAGGACCATGACCAAGGAACTAAACCCTCTCTCCCACCCCATCAGGAGAGCGTAAGAGGAAGATCCTGTGTAGTAGAGAGTCGGACCGTGTGGTGGTCTCAGACCAAAGGTGCCATGGGGCTGCCAGACCAGCCATGGTCACAGAACCCTGCAACGCAGACTGTGAAATCAGGTACTGCCTAAACCACTCTCAATCGCTTTATCTGTCAATATCGCAGATTTTCTTGATCACTCTCAGTCTTTATATCTGTGATATGTATGCTGTTTGATACAAAGTTCAGTTTTATCCTGTCAGCGTCTCTCACCTATGACCTTTCCTGTCTGTGTAGGTGGCATGTGGCGAGGAAGAGCGAGTGTACAGTCCCATGTGGAGTGGGATATCGTACGCTGGAGATCTACTGTGCCAAACTCAGCCGTGCCGATGGAAAGACCCAGAAGGTTGACGAGCGTTACTGCAGCAGTCAACGCAAACCTGACGACAAGGAGAGTTGCCATGGAGACTGTAACCCAGGAGGATGGGAGTACTCATCTTGGTCAGAGGTGAGAACGCCTGTTATAGTTTTAAGGGATTTATAAAAAGAGAAGGAAAAGGTTTAATACGTGTGTGCATGTGTTGCAGTGTTCCAAGAGCTGTGGAGGAGGGTCGCGGCGTCGTGCGGCTGTGTGTGGAAAGTCTTCTGAGGCGGGAAGTGATGAGAGCAAGTGCAGCCAGAGAGACAAGCTGACCACCGTCCAGAACTGCAATGAGTTCCTATGTCCTGCGTGGAAGACCGGAGACTGGTCTGAGGTCAGTTTTATGGAGAATGTTTGGACTACGCTTTGGGAATGTTGCTTAGCATTTGAAGCTAATCATTTGAAGGTAATCAGACCGGAGACTGGTCTGAGGTCAGTTCTATGGAGAATGTTTGGACTACGCTTTGGGAATGTTGCTTAGCATTTGAAGCTAATCATTTGAAGGTAATCAGACCGGAGACTGGTCTGAGGTCAGTTCTATGGAGAATGTTTGGACTACGCTTTGGGAATGTTGCTTAGCATTTGAAGCAAATTGAGGAATTTTGTACCCAGATGGCCTTTTTACACTACGACCAGTTTGCAGCCAAATCAGGGTTCTGATTCTACACCTGACAGCAGACATAGTGTAAAAATAACATTTGTAGGACAGAATTATGGGAATAATCTTGAATTTGTTTGACTAAGGAATTCTACTCCTATAATATAAAGAGGAAGTATTAAAAATAACTGGGCGCCAGGGAAGTTGGTCAAAGGAAAATCCTAATGTTGATAATGAGTTTCATAGGTATGTCTTGCCATGTACGGTGCACTACTGTACCAGTGTTTGTGGGGTAGTAACTAGCTTTATTGTATAGTTTACATGTTCTGTCGAGCAGTTCAAAAGGCTTTGAGTGCGCCTACACAAACAAACACTGTACACACATAGCTAGCTTACTGTACATGTCAATCTATGTGCCCCTGTTTCTCATTGTGCACGTTGACTGTTGTTGCAGTGCCTGGTGACGTGTGGGAAAGGGTACAAGCATCGGCAGACATGGTGCCAGTTTGCGGAGGACCGATTGGACGACCGCTTCTGTGACTCTATGTCCAAGCCTGAGTCAGTCCAGACGTGTCAGCAGCAGGATTGTGCTTCGTGGCAGGTCGGACCATGGGGACAGGTGAGTCACGCGTGTTGTACAGTTGACATACAGTAGAGTGACATGTTTTGTGGCAGGTAATATTATGATCTGTTTGCCAACACTGTGTTTCAGGTGACATCTGTGGCTTCCAGTCACCCCCTGTTCCTCAAAGACTATAGTGTTGTGTCTTGTAACAGCTAACGATTATCTGAACTTATTATGTGTCATTCCAACTGTGTCCAACTGTTTCTAATATTAGAATATGACCCAATGAAGCAGCTATTTATACAATCTATCATAATAACCCATTTTGCTTCAGAGTTTTAGTTATGTGTCCATGAGGCTATACAGAGCCTAATGTGATTTAAAAAATAAAATCTCCAATGAACTTTCTTCAGATCACAGGAGGTTGGTTTAATTGGGGAGGATGGGCTTGTGGTAATGGCTGGAGCAGAATCAGTGGAATGGCATTCAATACATCAAACACATGGTTTCCATGTGTTTGATGCCATTCCATTTGCTCCGTTCCAGCCATTATTATGAGCCGTCCTCCCCTCAGCAGCCTCCACTATTCCAGATGTAGAACAATGACAGGAGAAAGATAAGCCACTCATTTAGTCTATCCCCCATTTACTCTGCTGTTTAGGCACATTGCTGACCGTGCCAAAATAAGCATATACAATCTGTACACAATCTGTGTAGACATACTCCCCTATATTTATGCTTGCTAATGCATTGCCAGTTTATATCTCTCAGGACGCAAACAAATCATTCTCTGTAGCAAGGTGTCACAACGTTTAGCAAATCAAAACTGGGCACTTCATCTTAACACAGCTTGTGTGTGTAAACTGCCTGTAAGCCTAAACGTGTGATGGAGATTAGGTGTTCCTATACCATGGCATAGGCAATCATGTTAAATGTACATTTGAAGCTGTTTAATGAAGCGCGTGGAATCTTAGCTGAAGTTGCTGCCACACAAGTTTGACCTCATTTCATTGGAGTCAGTGAGGTAGAAGAGAGTGTGGTGTGTACCCACTGACTTGGCTACAGTGGAAAAAAGAAGTGGAAAGTAGATGAATTACTCATGCATCATGATCCTGAAGGCTGTTATCTGCTGGCACTAGTCTGACCAGGCTCGTCAGGGAGTGCACTTCTTTTCCATTCAGTTACTCATTTTTGGGGAGATTTTCTACGTTGGCTTGTTTTTGTCCCTCTCTGACGTTCTCTTTCTCCCTCTCTATCTTTCTCTCCATTGCTCTCATTCTTTATATCTCTCTTTTCTCTTACTCTCTCTTTGGTGGACTCAGTGCACTACCTCGTGTGGACCAGGCTACCAGATGCGAGCGGTAAAGTGCGTTGTGGGGTCATACGGGTCCGTCATGGACGACACTGAATGTAACGCTGCCACGCGGCCCACTGACACTCAGGTAAGGACACAGTCCACTAAGACCCATCTCAACATCTCTAGAACTTCCCCTCATCTCCTCTGCACTGATCTGGACAATTGACACGGGATAAGTGAAAGCAATGGGGTGGATTCCTTCTCATTTTGTGAAAATGCTTTTATATACAGCCCTTGGATATTACTCAGTTTTCAAGTGATATTTGTGAGAATATAACTTTTAGGGAGGCCTACATGCAATTTTCTCAGTATTAGGCCACCCAGGGCTTGACTGTCAGACTCAGTAGACCACACAAGACCCTAACCCGCTCCTGACACACTACTCGAATGCTTGGTTGTGAGCTGACCATGTGACTTGCCCTATCCCCTCCAGTTGTAGAATGGTGTTCAATTCTATAGTGAGGAAAGGGGGGTTCCCCGTGCAGGCTGAGACACAGGTACAGTCAATGGCACACTGTGAGGTAGGAAGGAAGTCCTACACCCAGTCCATTACCACCTGGACTCAATAAGGCCTTGTTGTCTAGACAGGGGTTAGAGGGGGGCTGTGCTGGCTCTTACCCCCAGACGGAGACACATAGCTGGGATTGTCTCCCTCCAGCAGTCCATCCCCTTATCAAGCATGAGGGAGGAGGAAAGAGGGCCTGTCCACGGCAGGTTCCTGTCAAGGAACAGGAGGGGGTCTGGGGATGGGTGATGGAGGGGGAGTGGGAGCTGGCTCTAACCCCAGAAACAAAGATTTTGCAGTAACAGTAGGCCATGGGGCAGGACTGGTGATGGGGCAAAACATTCCTGGATTATTTGTGGAAAATGTCCTCACCTTGGTTATGTAAATCAAACCTACAGTCTGCTAGGGGTATCGTTTGTCTGTAAAGAGTCTTGTAGTGTAGTGTAATAGTATAGTTTCCCACCTTAATGTCTGTCTGTTAACACCTTATGTGAACCTATCTGAAAAACCTCTTCAGTAAGACAATTCCCGCTCTGTTGAAGTGTCAAGACCAAGACATAGATGGTGAACACAACAGTTGCGGAGTAATCGTCACACATTTCATGAGCCTCTACTTTTATGAACCTCTCCGTGCATCAATTTAGTTTATATGGGCCTGCTTCTTTCTTCTTCATGCTAATAGTGGGAAGGTAGGATGGACCGTTTTCCTGGGGCATGGCGGGCGGGTCATGGTTGGGTGGGGCGTGGAGGGGTGGGTTGTGATGGGGTGTGGAGGGGTGGGGTGGGCCTCCGGTCACAGGGAGGCCCCCCTGGTCCAGGCCTTAATTCCCGACTCAGCCATCATGCCCAGTGACCCTGAACCAGTCACTTCATCTCCCTGTGATTCCAGCCAGTCATCCGTGAAGTCAGCTCCGAGGCCGCACACCCTAAACCACTCTGGGGCTGGAAAAGGGGGAAAGACGACAGAATGGAGCTTATGTTACAGGTCGCCTGTCTCTACCTCAGTTGACCAGTGAGAAGGAGGGGAGAAAAACAAAAGAATACACAACGATGACTGAACACTTGCCTCATACACACCTACCCGCAGACGGGTACACAACATGGGTCTTTCTATAAACTAGGGTACTAGTGATAATAATTGTGAATACATTAAGATATAAAGGGTGGAACAAATACATTCAATATAATTAATGAGTTGAATCAAAGTCTATATTTAAACTCTTTACAGATTTGGCAAAAATCATGTGACATAAAATACTACCTTTCTTTCCTTACATTTATGATACTTCTGTTTCTCGTTATATCATATACTAAGAATTTAACAATTGACTTACACATTGAACATGATCCTGTAAAATTCCTGGATGTTGCTGTCAGACTCTTTGTTTTGTAATGAGATCTTGGAAGTGTACTGTAACCTCATAGCATTTCGTATCTCCCTATGTTGTGGTGTGATAACAGTTTTCATGGACACTGTCACGATCGTCTTCTGGTGAGAGAGTGGACCAAAGCGCAGCGTGATATAAATACATCTTCCTTTTTATTAGAGAAGATGAACACGAAACGAACACTTTTACAAACTAATACGAAAAACAAACAAACGTGAAGCTACAAAACAAAAGTGCATACACAAGCTACTAACGTTTAGACATAGACAATTACCCACAACAGCCTAATGCCTATGGCTGCCTAAAATATGGCTCCCAATCAGAGACAATAATAGACAGCTGTCTCTGATTGAGAACCATTCAGGCAACCATAGACATACCTAGACACCTACACTAAACACAACCCCATACACTCTACTAAAACCCCCTAGACACTACAACCACCCAAGACGAGACAAATACACACAAACATCCCCCATGTCACACCCTGACCTAACTAAAATAATACAGAAAACAAAGATAACTAAGGCCAGGGCGTGACAGACACACATATCCCAAATAATGGATGGATTGCAAAATCGAATGCTTCTAACAGAAAGAGTAACTTGAACAAGAATAATCAAACAGAAATCGATACTGTCATTAGTAGGGTTCTTCAATAATTATAGTTGTTATGCGCATTTGATGTCTAGCTGTTAAGTTACGTGGGGAAATGATCAGCTGATTCAGGAAGGATTATGAAGTTATTAAAAGCTGGTGTGATACAGCATGCGATTGAACAACAGCCCAAGTGCAGAAATTAACGTTGATCTGGAGAATTGACAGAACATGTTGGTGTCTATATTGCTGTGGCGGTCAAGTTAATTAGCCTGAGGTAAGATTACATACGGTCCGTGTACGTTTTGATCGCAGTAGCGGTGCGTGTGTAAAATCACCGGGGAACCCAAGGCCCCCCTATAAAAGCCATATTACAACCTGTGTTTTGTCATAGTTGCGTAGTTTGCTCTATAAGCAAACAACGCATAGTTCATATTCCTTGACACTGTGATATATATGCCTAAAGGCCGAGACAATAAGAAGACACAGTGGCAGAATAAATTCAACCACACCTTTGTTTCATCACAAAACGGGAGAACAGCATCTGTCCGGTGGAGTCCACAAAGCATATTGCATGTTACATGACCAACAGCATGGTCAAGCAAGTTAATGTTCCTGACATTTTCAGACTGCTAAACAGCTATTGATTTAGAACCACAGAGAGTTACAGCAAGTCACAAAGAAAACAGGTGCCGCTTCCACTATTCCAGCACCATTTCAAATGTAACATCTCAACATTATCTAATCACCTATGCTTAGTCTAATACAGTGACAACTAAAAATACCAAAAACAATGTAGTTCAATAAACGTAAATGTAATATTATGTGGCTTTACCTGGCACTGATTTCTGTGTGTGTGTGTGCGTACGTGCATGCTTGCAAGTAGAAGAAAATGTGTTGACTCACCCTAATTGTAGAGAAACGCCAATGTCATCCTCCTCTTTCATGTTGCCTAAACGGTCTATGACTCTGCCATGCAGTACGCGCTTTAAGTTTTTGTTGTCCTAGTCTACCTGGCTAAAATGCTTGCTCGCTAGCCTAACTTGCGCCAGGCCAGCTAGTTAACATTAGCCTATGACATCTAGCTACATATTGAACTTCCATCCTCTCGGGCCAGGGATACAATGTATTCATTTATGGTTGGATCACAATCACCATTATAATCATTGGCCAGTACAGAGAATTAAGTAAAACTTATTAAAAAGTATTAAGTCCAAATCCCTATCTCCATCCATGGCTAATTTTGGAAAGGGACAATTTTAGCAAGCTAGCTACCCACCGATGGACAACAGCATAATGAGATGCAACAATTCAATGACGTTTGGCTTATGATGTGATTGGTGTGAAACCAAATCCAAACTGTCTTCCCTTGACACTTTTTTTTGGTGTGCCAGCACCATTCATAGCTGAACTTGTTCAGTTTAGTGCAATGCTAATTGGTTATTATTATTATTTATTTAAATACTCAAGGGAGGCCAAATGCTCGCTGGCTTACCTTAGGTAGATGGGCTACACATACTGAGACAGAGGGGCGCTGTTTTGTTCACGGATTCTTTCTCCGGTGAGATACATTCAGCCTGTTGTGAATTGAAGGACATTTTGGAAACAGAGACGAAAGATACATTATTTTGTTTCTTTTTTTCTTGGTACATTTTTTGGGGAAGCCTGGCTTCCCTTGACTCCCAAGAATACACGCCACTGTTTGAGCCACTGTTTGATCGTTGTTTTCCGAGTAAAAATGGTGCAATCGGAAAATTGAAAATAGCTTGTTTAGCCGTTCTTGACTAGAAATAGAAGAAGAAAAATGGCTTGTTTTTCATTTTTGCATATGAAACCCCCCAAAATACTTAACATTTCCATTTTCACATGTAGATGGGGTTAAATATGGAATGCCTGTCATTGGTTAAGTGCACAGCCAACACTTCTTGTCCTTTCAAAGTAGGACTTCAACCTTCCAACTGTTTTGCCCATGCTACAGATGACTATATTGGTGCGCTAATACAGGACTAGTAAAGGCCCAGTGCACTACCTTTGTGAAAAAATTTAAATTACAAAAATGTAATAATATTTGCCTGCGCAACAGACGGCTATATCGGTCTGATAATACAGGGCTAGTAAAGGCCCGGTGCACTACTTTTGTGAAGGTAAAAAAATGTCCCCCATAAATCGACAACATTTTAGTAATATATGTTTTTTATTCCGATTTTTTACGGGGTGCTGCAGCACCCTCAGCAGCCCTACTTCCCACGGATATGAACAACAGTATCTATTGCTAGACTAGAGATACGGCCCTACTGTAGCTATAGTTAGTCAGTGTTTGCACATCTAACTAGCTGGAATTAAGTACGGGTGTGAATGGTGGAGACTGTGTTCAGCTACCCAGAACTGTCTGATCCGCCTGGTAGGGTGCCGTGGGTGTGAATAGCAATGGAATGAAACATCCAACCAATGCCTTGAGTCGTGCTGTAGGTCCACCACACGTCCGGAGAGTTGTGGGGTCCTGTCCAGAAGCAGCCCCTATCCTAGACATTTGTGGAGATCTGAGAGGATTGGACAGGTGTAAGCAATACCGCCAAATTTCCACCAAGCCTTTCAGAGGGTAAGGTGGAGCTCTCACCATGTCGCCACCAATCAATCCCTCTCAGATCTCCAGAAGTGTCTAGACTCTGGGTAGTAGGGGCTAGGGGTTGTTTCTGGACAAGCTATGGGTATTATGGTTGAGCAGTCAGTCAGTCAGCCTGGAACTGTCTACAAATGTTAAAGAGGCAGTGCATTTAAAAAACAAGATTTTGGTCTGTTTTTTAATGAGATTTCCACACACACTATGAGGTAGGGGCGGGACGATATCAGTATTGCAATATTTTTTCCATGGCAAACATTTTAACACAAAGCAGACCAAACTCTTTGGTCCTTTAAAAACCTGCTGTATGTAAAATATTGTGTGCTACTGTTTAGCTTGGAAAATAAATGCATTTGACTCTGGATGACAACATAATGGTGTTTGTATCCAACATTAGGGGTGTTTTCCGAAAGAAGTTAAATCCGCTAAGTGTTTTGTTTCTTTGGCACGATACTAATGAGTATCGTGATATTGGCATCGTCCCGGCCCTACTATCAGGTCGAAATATAACTCTGAAATTGTGAAAATTATAATAATGGCCTTATTGTGTAAGAGCTGTTTGAAAATAATGTCTGGAATTTCTGTTCAGGTAGGATGGAACTTTTGGCCCACATCATGACGTCATAATGTGATATGATTATCATAGACCAATGACTGTTCATCTGGGAAAGGGGGTGGGCTCTAGACCATCCTATCAGCCAATCAGGGATGTGTATGTAAATATCTTCACATTTGTTTCCTAACGCCCACATGATCAATCTGAGCATTTCAAGGACCAAAGGAGGCTCAGGGAAATAAATGAAAAATACTTTGGAGTTATTTTCATTAAATAAACACAGTGATTTATTAGACATACAGTGATGATTTAAAAATACAATTACAAAGACTGCATGGGGGCTTTAATAGCTGTCAAATACATGCTTCCTCTGTCATTGGGAGAATCTCAATTGCATTTTCTTGATTCATTGCATTCTCGCTCCTCCTCTCTTCGTCTCAGAGGTCCTTCCCCTCTCACCTTCTTATCCAATTGGTTTTGAGAAGGAGGTCAGGAGAGAGGACGTGAGCAATCAAGGAAATGCAATTCAGATTCTCCCCTTGTTTACCCCATTCCTCACCTCCTTCTCAAAGCACATTGGGGGAGAGGAGTGAAGGTTCCACTTTCAAGGAGAGGCAAGGAGTGGAAGAAACAAAGACAGAGGAAGAAATAATAGTTTTCAGACACAGACCCACACTCTCTCACACACACACACACACATTCACACTCACACACGCACACTCACGCACACGCGCACACACGCACACTCACACACACACACACACACACACACAATGCTTGAAGAGTTTACTGATTATAATGATTTCATTATTGGTTATTATTATTGTCAATGATTTTGTTGACAAAACCCATTGTATTATTATTATTTCATTATATTATATTATTATATTCACTATTAAAACATATAGAAATGCTGTTGTTTATCTTTTCGTTGTCCAGGAATGTTTGGCATGGCTTTAAATGATAGAGAATTTAACCAAAGCACCAAAAGACCTGGCAACTAGGCATGACAAAGAAACAGGCAGTGTTTCTTGTGATATTTTGAATGATGTTTTGTTGTTGCTAGGTGGAATTATGGTCTCATTGTGCCTATCTATACTTTTATTCCTGTAACTACACATGGGAAGCTGCAAGAAAATCATATTTAAATGTATATCTAACCAGTTTGAAATGGTGCCCCTTTATTTATATAAAGATGCACATACATCAACACACACCCACAGTCATAGACAGGTCTTGGTTGCCTCCTTCATTCTTTCTCTTATTATTCCCACCACTTCCACCCCCACCACCATGTTTTACAATGTATTTAACTGTGTTAGTGTAAGGCTGCGGAGGCTGTGTTCTCCAGCCTGCCTGGCTGCCAGTGTCCTGTTTATTTCCACTCAGAGGATGAGTGTGGAATGTGGAGCCCTCTGTAACACAACTATACCTAAGTTAGGCCCCTCTCTGCTCACCTCTCTGCTCAACCCAGAACTAGGGGGTCAAAGGTCATGAGATTGCTCTGGGGAGGAGAGCATGGCGGAAGAAGGAGGAGCCCAGTAACACGCCAGTGTTGGCATTGGAGACTGGGATACCTCTCCACTGTGACACGTTATGACAGGCATCAGGTTATTCAGATGGAGGGGTTTAACACTGTGTATTTCTGGGATCCGTCAGAGTAACACTGTTACTTTTAGTCTGATGATGGGTACACTCCTGTCAGAGCTGCACAGTAAGTAGATGTGTTTCTGTCACTGTAATTGGTTTAATGAATGTGTATGGTTGTCCCTGTAGGACTGTGAACTGACCCAGTGTCCCATCAGCCACCCGGTTCCCCCGGGGACCAAAGTGCCCTCCCACCTCCCACACAAAACCCAGTGGAGGTTCGGCTCCTGGACACAGGTTGGTTCTATCAGTTACTCCACCACTCAATGAAGCAATTACATACTACCGTATTGTACTACAATTGTACTAATTGCCTCCATCTCCACCACAGTGTAGCGCCACCTGCGGCAAAGGGACCCGGATGCGCTATGTCAGTTGCCGTGACAACCAGGGTGGGGTTGCGGAGGATTCTGCCTGCTCCCACCTGGCCAAGCCCCCGGCCAGGGAGGTGTGCTCTGTAGTGGCCTGCGGACAGTGGAAGGTCCTTGAATGGACATCTGTAAGTAACTACTTTCATTCAATCAACCACCAATGTTTAATGCATTTACCATGTACACTTAAAATATTTGACATTACTACAGGGTCTTGTGGCTAAGGATATAAAATCCATATATCCATTACTAATCTCTTTAAAGTTCCAATGCAGCCATTTTGATCTCAATATCAAATCATTTCTGAGTAACAACTATGTACCTTGCCGTGATTGTTTTCAATTAAAATGGTCAAAATATTATAATAATTGCTTTTTAGCACAGAGCAAATTCTCAAGCAAGAATTCTGCTAGGACTGTCTGGGAGTGGTCAACAATATATATACAAAAGTATGTGGACACCCCTTCAAATGAGTGGATTCGGCTATTTCAACCACACCCATGTCTGACAGGTGTATAAAATTGAGCACACAGCCATGCAATCTCCATAGACAAACATTGGCAGTAGAATGGCCTTACTGAAGAGCTCGTCTGTACTCGGTTGCAACACTCACTACCGATTTCCAAACTGCCTCTGGAAGCAACGTCAGCACAAGAACTCTTCGTTGGGAGCTTCATGAAATGGGTTTCCATCGGCTGGAGTGGTGTAAAGCTCGCCGCCATTGGACTGTGGAGCAGTGGAAACGTGTTCTCTGGAGTGATGAATCACACTTCACCATCTGGTAGTCCAACGGATTAATCTGGGTTTGGCGGATGCCAGGAGAACTCTGGCAACTGTAAAGGTTTGTAGAGGAGCTAGGCCCCTTAGTTCCAGTGAAGGGAAATCTTAATGCTACACCATACAACGACATTCTAGACAATTCTGTGCTTCCAACTTTACGGCAACAGTTTGGGGAGCCCCTTTCCTGTTTCAGCATGACAATGCCCCCGTGCTCAAAGCAAGGTCCATACTAAAATTGTTTGTCAAGATCGGTGTGGAAGAACTTGACTGGCCTGCACAGAGCCCTGACGTCAACTCAATCGAACACCTTCATATTAATGCCCATGTTTTTGGAATGAGATGTTCAACGAGCACGTGTCCACATACTTTTGGTCATGTAGTGTAAGTGGGGAGGGGAAAACTGAAATCTAGCTGTTATTGGCAGAGAGGTTTGGAACTCTCTTTCTTATTTCTTATTTAACTAATCATTCCAACCTCATAGAGTGGAAATATATATAAAACACAGCAACATCAAGTTTTTGACTGCACTGGGCCTTTAACCTTCAAATCCATAGTGAAATCTTCGAGAGGGAAATCTGACTACCATTTTATGCTCTGTCGGTACTGTTCATTAAGTTGTATTTCACAATGAAATCTCTAGCCAGCTCAGTGGATTATAATATCTGAGGTTTGTTTAGCTGTGGTTTGAACCTTTCAGACCACTGTTCATAATCACTTTGTGTGATTGTGTGTTTCTCTGGTCCAAGGGGAGGAGGAGATGAAACAGGCTTTGGTGTGTTTGGAGGGTTGGCAAGGGGATAGTGGGACGCCTGAGGAACAAGGGGCTGGAGAGAGGGGCTAGGGTCCTTGTTTGCAGATGTTTCTCATCAGACAGAGAGCACTAGTCATACTCCCACCATGCTGCAGTTATGGCCACCACGCACAAACACACACACGCACGAATGCACACATACACACATTCACTCACACATAGACACACACACAGATAGCTAGATACAGGCTGTGGGAGGGAGGGTCTCTCTGACTGCTTATTTATTCCAGAGCAACTCAGTGGGCTCCAGGCAGGCAGGCAGGAAGCAGCTCAGCCCAAGGCCACAGCAAACAGAGCCACAGAGAGAGACCGCTCTGACTCTAAACGTTCACTTAACACGCTCTTGATATGGAATGGAACTGGAAATGAACCCTGATGGAGGGAGTGATAGCTATGGTATGGCGGATGTCCCAGTTAGGCCATGACGTTTAGTGGCTGTTCTACCATTATAAGACCTAACTGTAAAAGCAACCTAAGTGTTGTAGTTTTAACTTGTGCATAGGCCTACACAGGGCCTGTTAAAGTGCAGTAACTACACCATTTTTCGGATTGGGAGATGCTTGTGCAATATCCACACCTATTTGAAATAGGCAGCATTGTTGAGTCCTAGACAGTAAACCCTTGGCCAGTGTAATCCCTGGCTCAGTAGCATGGTACAGTACAGTACAGTGGACAGTTGTTGCATAATTCCAGGTCTTATGCAAGATAGATACAGTCCAGTTTACTCCACTTGGCCAGACGTAATTGGAGCAGCATGAGTCTTTGGCAGAAGCTCTCTTTCATTTTCTTTAAGGAAGATCTTAAAACAGGGGTCAGCCATGTTTAAAGAGACAAGACACTGACCTAAGCTGCTGCAGCAAGTTCTGTTTGTGTTTATATGCTTTGTTTCTTACTGTGTGTGTGTGCCTGTGTGTGTGTGTGTGCACAGTGTTCTGTATCCTGCGGGCAGGGGAAGACCACGCGCCAGGTGGTGTGTGTGAACTTCAGTGATCAGATAGTGGACGTAGTGGAGTGTGACGCTGATGACCGTCCGGCCACAGAGCAGGAGTGTGCCATGTCCCAGTGCCCTGCTGCCCGCTCCAGTGACTCTCGGCCCCTCCCCTCACCCAGCGGGGGCCCCCGCAATAACCTGCCCCCGACTGCCGACGGGCGCGGTGGAGGGCGAGCCCAGGCCCACCAGTGGAGAACAGGACCCTGGGGAGCGGTGAGTTTCTTACACTGGACACCATTTACAATCATCTTGGTGTCCTAGGTTCCTTAACATTAAATGAATGCATACAACCTAAGTGGTCTTCCATTACAATCGTATAAGTGGGAAGGCAGCACAGCTGAGCACTATCTCAGTCTTGTGTTGATGTTGACCTTTATGAGGCTGTCTGTCTGTGATGTAACAACGTCATGTATCCTAACCCAAGTGGTCAATGAGTTTTTGCTGATGGTTTTGGCAGTGAGTAGTCTATTGTATAGCTGTTATTCAAAACAGGGTTATTACAGTTAGTTGCACAGCAATCTGTGTCCCCAAATAGCTGGTGTTATTTAAAAGATCATAGGAAATAGCAATGGCTATTTTTGGGATCTCTTCCTTCCTTTTCCAGAGGATATGTGTTTTAATATAGCAGTGCATTATCCATCCAGTTTCCTAAAGCACATAGTCTCTGAGGTCAATCTGACACTTGCAAGAATGATGTATTTGTGCTTTTGTATACTTGTCTGTCAATGGGTGCCTTTTTGCACATACTGTATGTTAGTGTGTTATCGTTTCTATTTAAAAATTGTGTGTTGGTCTTTGTGTGTGCACTTGTTTCATTGTAGCTGATGTGTGTATGTGCAAAGGTCTGAAGTATGTGACACTGTTTCTTGGTAAATGTATTCTTGTTGTAACCCATTGTTTGAGTGAGCTATGTGTGTATAGATGAGCGCCATACATTTGCATGGATGAGTACATGTACATGTATTAGTGTTTGGATGTCTACTTGCTTGTCTCTGAGTTAGTGCACACACACCTGTATGTGTGAGAGTGTGTTATCCATCTGTCTCAAACGGTGTTCTCCTCCATGTCACGTCAGTGCTCGAGCACGTGTGCGGGCGGCTTCCAGAGGCGTGTGGTTGTCTGCCAGGATGAGAATGGTTATGCTGTCAACAACTGTGAGGAGCGCTCCAAACCCATCGAGCAGCGCTCCTGTGAGTCCGGACCCTGTCCACAGTGGGTCTATGGGAACTGGGGAGAGGTGAGAGAACACAATTCGCCCTACAGCACTGATACACTGCGGGGTTTAGTTGCACTTTGATGACATCATCCCATCGTTATGAACCTTGGCGTTCTGACAGCGGTTATTATTCTAGAATTCCATTCTTATGAAATTGCTGGGCTGTATGTCTTCATGTGCCTCCTGGGTTGTGTTGGGGGTGACGGGTTAAAGGTTAGAAATTAGGGGTTAGATGTCCTAGATAGGTAGGTGTATGTTGGGTGGGGATGACAAACTGTACGTTAGATAAACAATGGCGTGAATCAACTGTCCCGACTTTGTCTACACACTCCTTCTTACCTCTGCTCTGTCCTGCAGTGTACCAAGCCGTGTGGGGGAGGAATAAAGACACGGCTCGTGGCGTGTCAAAGGCCCAACGGAGAGCGCTTTAACGATCTGAGCTGTGAGATTCTTGACAAACCGCCCGACCGTGAGCAGTGCAATACTCAGTCGTGCCCGTCTAGCCCTCACTGGAGCACAGACCCATGGAGCTCGGTACGCTCGTAAATATATCCCTTTTGTTTTCTTCCCCCTCTTTTTTGAACAGTCCTCTCATTTCACCACACACAGAGTTTCACCACTAAACTGTGTAGCATGACAAGGCAAAACAAACAAAGAATTAAACTTGAGGGAGAAGGATGGTTCTGTAGACTTACATGCTGGAAACTCCATTTTTCACCTCCACCTCACCTTTACCCTTTCCCTTGGTGCCTGAGACTGGTCATCCTTCTAGAGACAGATGGGAATTGATTTCTGTTGCACTTAAGAGAAAAAATAAACACACAATACACACAACACACCAAAAAGTACAACATATGAAACGCTTCAGCTGTGACCATAAGAACACTTTCTCTGTTATCAGTCTTAGTCAGTGTTCAAAATTCAGGATCAGTTGGTATTTCAGAATCAAAGCTAGTTTGTAAGATATTGTTTTAAAATATAATTTATTACTTAAGAGATTTTCTTCTTGGTTTCCTTTGTATATACAGTAGCATTAACCTCCAAAGTTTCTGTCTTACCTCTTTGTATTCGCACACAGTCAATCGTTGTTCATATGCAAATATTGATGAATGTTTCTGTATGTCAGGAATTTAAGATGCCTTGTTTTTTTTTGTAAACACCCAAATAATGGAGATACAGTATACTCAAGTGTTGGTGCTATTCATAGTTTTTACACGTTGCAAAGAAAATAACCTGGAAAGAGTCCAAGTGAATGCACCAACCCCATTGGGACTATATCATTTTTTTTGTACTCTAGAGATATACAGTGCCTTCGGAAAGTATTCAGACCCTCTGACTTTTTCCACATTTTGTTACGTTACAGCCTTATTCTAAAAAAATTTTTTTTTAATCCTCAGCACTCTACATACAATACCCCATAATGACAAAGCGAAAACAGGTTTTTAGATTTTTTTTCAAATATATTAAATATAAAAAAACTGAAAGACCTTATTTACATAAGTACTCAAACCCTTTGTAATGAGACTTGAAATTGAGCTCAGGTGCATCCTGTTTTCATTGATCATCCTTAACATGTTTATACAACTTGATTGCAGACCACCTGTGGTAAATTCAATTGATTGGACATGACTTGGAACTGTCTATATAAAGTCTCACAGTTGAAAGTGCATGTCAGAGCAAAAACCAAGCCATGAGGTCGATGGAATTTTCCGTAGAGCTCTGAGACAGTATTGTGTCGAGGCACAGATATGGGGAAGGGTACCAAAACATTTCTGCAGCATTGAAGGTCCCCAAGAACATAGTGGCCTCCATCATTCTTAAATTGAAGAAGTTTGGAACCACCAAAACTCTTCCTAGAGCTGGCCGCTCAGCTAAACTGATCAATCGGGGCGAGAAGTGCCTTGGTCAGGGAGGTGACCAAGAACCCGATGGTCACTCTGACAGCGCTCTAGAGTTCTTTTGTGGAGATGGGAGAACCTTCCAGAAGGACAACCATCTCTGCAGCACTCCACCAATCAGGCGCTTTATGGTAGAATGGCCAGATGGAAGCCACTCCACAGTAAAAGGCACATGACAGATTGACCAAGATTGAACTCTTTAGCCTGAATGTCTAGCGTCACGTCTGGAGGAAACCTGGCACCATCCCTACAGTGAAGCATGGTGGTGGCAGCATCATGTGTGGGAATGTTTTTCAGTTTTCAGTGGCAGGGACTGGGAGACTAGTCAGGATCAAGGCAAAGATGAACAGAGCAAAGAACAGAGAGATCCTTGATGAAAACCTGCTCCAGAGCGCTTAGGACCTCAGACTAGTGGTGAAGGTTCACCTTTTTATAAATTAGCAAACATTTCTAAAAACCTGTTTTTGCTTTGTCATTATGGGGTATTGTGTGTCGATTTGATGAGGGGAAAAAAACAATTTAATAATAAATAATAAAAAAGCTGTAACCTAACAGATATGGAAAAAGTTTAGGGGTCTGAATACTTTCCGAAGGCACTATATATATCATTCTGATGCTAAAGCTTTATTGACCATCATAACTGTAAGAATTCAATTGGTCTTAAAGGGGCAATCTGCAGTTCAAACAATAACAAAGCACCAGCCCACCACTGTTTCAGTAAACAGCTGAGGGATGGGGCTGGAGAAATGTAATCACTGTCAAAGTCATAGACAGATCTATGGATGCATGGACTGACCATCCATGTTTTAATCATGTTTTAATACAGTGTTTTGTTTACAATTACATTGTTCACCAACAAAGGGGTGAAACAAGCTTACATATTTAAAAGTTTAAAAAACTGATGTAGCAATGGCAGATTGCTCCTTATTAATTATAGAGAAGTTACTAATTATCTTATGTTTCTGCCTTATTTTACAGTCCACTGTTATTTACTCAGAAATTACGTCGTAAAATGGTAGTTACATGGTAATGAACTAATAATTACTTTTTAGTCATGTATGGGCCGGCTAGTTACCAATTATGCCAATTATGCCAAATTTACTGAGAAACAATAGGGTTTCTCAGTAAAGAACAGGTAAACACCAGCTGAAATAGGACTGTAGAATAAGGTGATAGCCATGTTATTTGATATATTATGTGATTCTTCAAGGTAATAGTCATTTTACCACAGCTTGAAGTCCTGACCCAGATTCCCTCCTTTTTACTAGCACAGACATAAGCACCCAGCCCAACCAGTAGGTCCAAGGCCCACCGCTCAGAAGGTGCTTGATATGAGTGTATTTATGTCTTGTTAGATATGTCTATATATTCGCTTTGTAAATAGTTTATTTTGGTGTGTTCACCAGTGCTCAATACACATGTGAAAATATGCTATGCTCAACCATACCTCACTTAGAACAAACACAACTCAACTAGCCATTAACTTATGATACTTACAATGGTGCTTTTGCAAAACAAGGGAGAAATGAGATGTAAACATTAAAAAATAACAAAAATAACTTAGTCACAAACGGTCTATTGTGACATAGATATGTATGTAAACACCTGTTGTTTTGAGTCGTTTTTCATAATCAATTTTTTGCTTTTTTTTCATGATGAGTTGATTATTGATTATGTAAAAAAAAAAAAAAAGAAAAAGTAGTTATGTTAGGTGAAAATGTGTTATAGTTTTTTTTTAAAGGTAAAGATAACTTTTGAAGTGTGTTCCATTTATTCACCAACAAACCTATTTTGGTTGTAGCTGAAAGAGAATGCCCCTTGTCCTAGCATTGTGAGCACACAGTCAGTACCTGCGAGCACAGGGAGAGTTTATAGTGTTCTATATACCTGGAGCTCATCCTCTGAGCCAGTCATATGTGTCTACCTCATTCTCTATTAACCCCACCCGCCTTTATCTTCTGCTGGAGGGCTGCATTTTCATTCTCATTCATCATGATGTTAAGGCCATCCAAGGATGTTGGCCCTAAGCACAGATCCAGGGTCTATGTTTTGAAAACTGATCTTGGACCTGTGGTTAGGCGCAACCTCTGCCTGGAGCCCACCCAGTCATTCCTAAGGCTAACTGTAACCTCCTGGTAATTAATGTGTGTGCATAAGTTGCAGACATCACACCGTATTTTAAGGGCCTGTTAACACAGCTCTCAAGCAGGAAGTGAGTGTATTTCTCACCACACATTGTTCACTAAAGAAAAACGATCATTTCTAACAGTCTCCATATGAGTATTGACAAGGTAGCATAAGGTTTGGGTTGATTATGACGAATCCAATAAGAGTGTGTAACTTTTTACCCTACTTGAAACAACTCCACACGCATTAAGTCTCATTGCAATGTGGAATTGTCGATCATTTGATGTGTAGAATAAAACACAGTTGTATTATTTTATCTAGAGCCACAAATTACAGCTTGGCTCCTTGTTGGAGTTTAGGGTGCATATTTTAGCAGTACGGCATGATGCATTTACAATGTGTTTGATGATATGAACAGGCTCTTGAAATAAAATACTCTATGCCTCTCATTCCATATGGCAGTATTAGTCTGGGTTTCAAGGACATTTGTGCATATTTATGTAATTATCTGTATTTATTTCTACTTCATTATAATGTCATGTCAATATTTAATTTTATTTGAACTTGCTGAATTTGTTCGCTCACAGAAAGGTAACTATTAAAGTGAAGTAGAGATACTATTAAAAACCAATGTTTCTTTCATTTATAGTATTTACCGTAAAATATAATGTTCACGATTCACGAACCATCACGAACAAGTGCTTATTCTCAAACTAAGTTCCAAAACATCTATTTATACTTGTTTCCTTGCTAGTCAATCCTCTAGCTAGTTGATTTAGCGTGCAGAAGCATGTTTTATTGTATGGATATCGGAAGTGAAAAATGGAGGTCATATGAGAGAAGAGAGACAAGACATCTGCACTCCTGACCTTATCTTAGTTACAGTAGGACTAGTGCTGAGGGAGAAAACTGATACCTACACTCTGGAACACTTTGTTAAAAATAGTTTTATTGAATGAGATAATTGCCATGAAGAACCACTAACAGTGAAGTGAACACATTCACTTATACTACCACAGGCAACCTTGAAGTCCTGTTAAAAATCTCATCAACATGTCTGTGCTTTAATTAAGAAGATTACCTTTAGATTACCGGTTTTGGCTTTACACTAATTACAGTAGGAATATGGAAGTGGAAGTGGTCCATATAGTTAACCAAATCAACTATGGATTAGATAGGAAATTCTCTGCAAGTTCTCTCTGCAGAGAGCATTACTTGAGCTCTCTAACTGGTGTTTTGAAAGGGGCGTTTTCAGTGAATGAAAATGTACAAATCACTGAGCAATATCTCTGTTGTCTTATGAGGTCAGGGACCCAGTGATCTCTTTGAGCAATTATGATTTTTCTGTCTCTGCCAGAGTTCAATGCCTTTCGTACCAAGGTAAATCTTTATTCTCTGTAACACTGGCTAGAAGGACTCCCATTTACTATGCTCATTCCTAATGGCTGACATGTTTTTTTGTGCGCCTGACGACACGTTCTCTTTAACTACGTCGCCCCCTCATCCGCCTCTCGCCAGTCCCCCCCTTGCCCCTTTTCACTGGCGGGTTGATGACATTGTTCCGATGGCGGGGGGCCAGTGACAGTGACTCAAATGAGAGCCCGTCAGAAAGACAATACAGGAGTGCATTGGGGGTCAAGGGTCACGTTTGATCTGGGAGGGGCCCCTTCCCTGTACATCTAATCAGCATGGATGGGCTTCTGGGAAAGGGCTGTGATCCCAGGAAAAAAAGCCGGGAAAGCCCTGTTGTCTGTGGGGGCCCGAAAGGCCCTGTCGCCTGGGTTCTTTAGAATTCCAGGACGGAACACAGGCATCGGAATGTGGTGTATTTTAGGCACAAGTAGTGGTCTGTCAGAGGCCACTGTTTTATTTGACACTGTAATAAAAGCATCTGATCTAATGATAAAATAAAATTGTGTCTGAATGCGTGATAGTTGAAAATAGTGTGATAGTTGGAAATAGTGTTGTAGATTAAAGGTAGTTTTGTGATGATTACAGTTTACATTGACATGAAAGTATAAATTTCACTCGGAGTATGCTAAAATATAGAGTCTAGTTTATTAAATGGTGTGCACGTGGTAGGTTGAAGGGTAAATTCCAGCATGGAACACGCACACTAGCTAAGTACATGAAAGGAAGGTGTCTAGTGCATACCCACAGAATTTGTGGATATAGAGAACTGGTTGGTGATTTACTTCCCCAGTGTTGTAATGATTCCCAAGGTAATAGAACGTTATTGGTGCAGAGCAATATGGCTGGAAAGCTCATTTAAAGAGTATATCAAACTTTGAGGAATGGTCTGACTTTTAAAAAGCAGCAGTCTGGCTGCCTGCCCCTCATTGTAAATGCATTTTATTAAATGATTTAAACCTTTGTAAAATGCTATTTCTCCTAAATGGCCCTCCATGACCATGATCATAGCCTGTGTGTGTACTCTTCATGTCTACCTCACTCCAAATTCCAAACACCACTGTAACGTCTACTCATAGGCCAAGGGGTGAATCAATAGTATCACATTTTTTATGGTAACTAAAACACCATAGATGGACAATAACCACCTTAAAAGTAGAAGTGTGCTGCACGCTCTGAGGGTGTGTTTACTTACACAGGCAGCCCAATTCTGATCGTTGTTCCATGAATTGGTCTTCTGACCAATCAGATCAGCTGCTTTACCAATAATGGGGCAAAATATTAGAATTGCACTGCCTGTGTAAACGCAGCCTCAAGTTCTCATGCAGACTGATATCTGGCCTCAAGTGGTTATTATAAAGGAGGGCTAACTGTAACTGGTGACAGACTCTCACACTGCTGGGCCCCAATAACAGCCTCTAACCAGATGTATGCATGTGGGGAACATCTGGGCGACTAAGTCAGATTGCCTAAATGTAAAAAAAAACACATACAGTACAGAACATTTAAATGTTCTCTCTTATGTGTATTGAAATTCATTAGAGCAAAAAAATACAGCAAGTAATCACACATTGTTGGTGTTTTGGCTTCATTTTCGATTTGTTAATGGAATAAACTAACATTCGAATGAAGGTTTCATTTTCAATCAAGTTTATTATATGAAATTGGTGTCTGTGGTTAAACATGTAAAACAGTATCAATCCCTTAAATTAAATGACTTTAGTAACATTATATTTGTCATTCCTTGTCATTTTGTGCTTTTCTTTTCATTTGTTAATATAAAATGAAATGCCTATGATGTATATCCATTCACAAGGCGCTCACATCTCTACAGTCATTTCCGGGGGGGGGTAACTTCCTCCTTATTGAGCCATTCGTTGTCCTATGGGCTCTGGTGACATTTAGCCCCGCCCTCCCTCTCCTAAATGAGGTGAAAGGTCATTGTGGGTTCCTGTCCGGCGCGATCCCTCGCTGGGCAGCGCAGTGCCGTCATGCTGGGCTACGCACTCGTTCAACCCAGGGCCTGTCGCATCCTATCTGTCCTCACACTCTGAGACGCTTTGATTACCCAACCCCAACCCAACAGCCCCACTGAACTCACAGGCCTGGGAGCGCCTGACTGTGCTGGGGGGTGCTGGTGTGTGGGGTGCCTGCCTGTCAGACAGAGTTAGACCTGGGCCAGCTCAATGAACCTGGATGTGAACGTGGCTGGTGACTGTGTGCTGCTTGGCTCTCATGACTCTACCTTCTGTGGACTTCATCCGTTTAACAGAGGGGCCTCCGCTTCCGTCGCACATTTCTGTACGCTCAGCTTGCATTCACTAAAATCTAAAATGCTATACTGTAGAGATTGTTTTGTGTGTAAATGGCAGTGCATTAATATCTTAAGTCATGTCAACGTGCTAAATGTACGTTTCAAACCTATTCACATGATCTTATGTCCCACCTCATGTTACATACCGTATTTGCTAATAAAAATGTCACTAACCTTTTGTGTACTCTGAAGCCCTGTACATGTGATCTTGTTCTCAAGAAGAAGTAGACTGAAAAACTATTCAAGTGAATGATAAAAGTGTTCTATACTATACTCATCTGTCATCTAGTATTTTACATTGTTCTGGTATTTGATCTCTGTACACCCCCTATCTATAAACAATTTATTACATTTGACCTGCTCTTGACCTCCTGTTGCAGTGCTCTGCCGCATGTGGTAAAGGATCGAAGAACCGTAAGGTGAGCTGTGTGACCCGATCCGGTCGACCTGTTCCAGAGGACAACTGTAAACACCTGACCCAACCCAGCAAGGAGAGGAGCTGCCGGGGGCGCCGCTGCCCCAAATGGAAGACAGGGAGCTGGGGAGAGGTACTCTTTAAACCTGAAATAAACACTACATGCTACCACCACCAATCATGCTCCCAGTTCAGCACTCATTATTTTTCCTTTTAATGCTCATTAACTTTCTGATTCACTGGTGCACTGTGAGGTATGTGTCTGAGTTGGCATTTTTTCTAACATGCATGACTGTTCAGTAATATGTGTTCTGTGGCACCTAAAAATTTGGCCTGTCTTCTGGGTTGTAGCTCATCACTCTGGCGGTTTGAGAGGATCCCACACTGGGCTGCTATCTGGGGCAGTGGGAGGGAGGGATAGCCATGCGTCCACTTTCATCTGGGCTTGGCTGAGGTAGACTTTAGCCAGCATGAAGCTCCCCATGCCACGCTCCTTCCCTCCCGCCCGCCCTCCTATCCTATACCTCCCCAATTGGAAACATGTGTCAGAGGCTCCTCTTCCTCTACCCAGCCAGAGCAATCTGGTCTCATAGACTAGATGTAACATAGAAAATGAAAATCCATGACACTCAAATTAGTATGATATGTTACATTTGGTATGGTTACATTATTTTATTTATTTAATCTTTATTTAACTAGGCAAGTCAGTTAAGAACAAATTCTTATTTACAATGATGGCCTACCACGGCCAAATCCTAACCCGGGATGACGCTGGGCCAATTGTGCGCCGCCCTATGGGCATACCAATCACGGCCGGTTGTGATACAGCCTGGAATCTAACCAGGGTCTGTAGTGACGCCTCTAGCACTGAGATGCACGTCACCCGGGAGCCCAAAGACAGAAGACAGAAGGTTACTTAATGCAAAAACAAAAGGAGTGTGGTTGGTCGGGGTGGATGGGTCGACATATAACGCGACCGTCTAGCAACACAAAGGTTGCATGTTCGAATCTCATCACGGAATACTTTTGCATTTTAGCAAATTAGCAACTTTGCAACTGCTTACTACTTTTTAGCTACTTTGCAACAACTTTTTAGCGACTTTGCATGTTACCTAACCCTTGCCCTAACACAAACCTTAACCCTTTAACCTAACTCCTAACCCTAACCTTAACATCTAACCCCTAGCCTAGCTAACGTTAGCCACCTAGCTTTTATTTATTTATTTTACATCCACAAAATAATACATACTATACCAAATGAAACAAATCATCAACAAATGTGTTGTTCTGCCCCTGAACAAGGCAGTTAACCACTGTTCCTAGGCCGTCATTGTAAATAAGAATTTGTTCTTAACTGACTTGCCTAGTTAAATAAAGGTTAAATTTAAAACAATTAAAAATACTAGTCACGGATTTTCGTTTTCTATGTTATGGCTACCCCTGAATCCAGGTTGGCCAGAGAGACAATCCACTTACCACAGCAGGCCAGACACTTCCCAACATGCACCTCCCCAGCTGGAGAGCCTGGTGCTCTTTCCCCCTCTATTCCTCTCTGTCTCTTTCTCTTCCTCTCTCTCCACTGATCAGGGGCCCAGAAGAGATACACATCTGCCCTCCATACCTCAGAGGACTTGTTGTCTATCTCAAACAGCTCTATTGCATACATCTCCCTGACAATCATATTAATATAACCAGGTAACAGCTGATTTCACTGAATGTACTGTACCATCATTATTTAACAGACACTCTATGGTAGCAATGCACCATTTTACAAAATGTAAAAAATGCACACACAAAATTACATAAAAAATTGGCAAATGTTTTTTTTTTTTTAACACTCCACATGTTAACAACTGACATCCTACACATGTACCCACTTGTTCAAGGACAACACCGCTCAAACACTGTCTTAGTCCACTGTTGATAGTCCCAAAATGTTTTACATGTAAGCAATCAACTTTTGAAGATATAGAACTTTCAAAATACAGAAAGTGTCATGCAAAACGCATCATACTGTGACACATTCTGTATTTTGACAGTTATTGAGTGGTATTAGCCTTTAAGCCTTAGTGAGTAGTTCCTTCATAAACAATCAGCTTTATTTTGAATGTGATTATGAAATATGATGTTCAAGAAATCATTAGTCAATCGAAATATAGTCTTAAAGATAGACTCGGCGATATGATGTAGATGCAGAAAGTAAACACCTTTGTGTGTACATTTCCACAACAACTAAGAGCGTTGTTGCGTGAGGCTAAACTTCTCCCCTGTTTTGGTGCCCTGGCTACCACGCTGTGAACAAGCAGGTGAACCTAATATAAAATAAATCCAGTAATCACATTTAGTTTTTCTTGTTTTGAGAATTAAATTAATACACATTGTTGAAATATAGAGAGGATAGGTAGCATAAAGAGATGGGATGCTCATGGCTTTTAATGGTTAACATGCAACTAATTTAACAAGGTGATTTCTCACCTCTCGCTCTGTGAGCCTCAGGAGGGTATGGACATCTGGATGTGTTTACTGATCCACACACACACACACACACACACACAGTCCTCTAACCTTTAAGAGCATGTACAGTCGATTGGGTGGTAATAACATGTACACACACACACACACACAATAATATACACATTAACAGATAGACAAACTCACACACATACACAACAATATACACGTTAACAGATAAACAAACTCACACACAATAATATACACATTAACAGATAGACAAACGTACACACACACACAATAATATACATATTAACAGATAGACAAACTCTCTCACACACACAATAATATACACATTAACAGATAGACAAACACACACACACGCACACAATAATATACACATTAACAGATAGACAAACTCACACACACACACACAATAATATACACATTAACAGATAGACAAACTCACACACACACACAACAATATACACGTTAACAGATAAACAAACTCACACACACACACAATAATATACACATTAACAGATAGACAAACTCACACACACACACACACAATAATATACACATTAACAGATAGACAAACTCTCTCACACACACAATAATATACACATTAACAGATAGACAAACTCACACACACACACACACACACACAATAATATACACATTAACAGATAGACAAACTCTCTCACACACAATAATATACACATTAACAGATAGACAAACTCACACACAAGCACACGCACACAATAATATACACATAACAGATAGACAAACTCACACACACACACAATAGTATACACATTAACAGATAGACAAACTCACACACACACACACACACACAATAATATACACATTAACAGATAGACAAACTCTCTCACACACAATAATATACACATTAACAGATAGACAAACTCACACACAAATACTCACTCAAAAACACACCAATAAATGCACTTTATAATCAATTAAGACACTTTATAATCAATTAAGGCATGTGTAATAATGGTCTTCATGTGCCTTTACCACATAAAAGCTCCCTTAGGAAAATACACTGTTAGCCATTAATGTTGGTGCACAAAACCAATTCAAATGTAAGTACAAACAGTATCAGGATTAACAGTATTGAAAGTGGATCTTTTTCTTTTAAGACGATAAGCATACACATTAAACATATAAACATGATTAGATTTGCATTATTAATGTCATTTTATGTTTCTAATAAAGTATTTTTAAAAGACCTAGATAGGCATGCTGAACATGCACAAACGTGAGGAAAACAAGGAAGTAGTGAACATTACATTCTTAGAGAAAATGGTTCCAAAGGGGTTCTGCGGCTGTCCCCATAGGATAACCCCTTTTGGTTTCAGGTAGAGCCCTTTTTGGTTCCAGTTAGAACTCTTTTGAGTTCCATGTAGAACCCTCTCTAGAAAGGGTTCTACATGACACCTAAAATGGTTTTACCTGGAACCAAAAGGGTTCTACCTGGAACTAAACAGGGTTCTTTAAAGGGTTCTCCTATGGGGACAGCCGGAGAAAACTTTTTGGTTCTAGATAGCACCTTTTTTTCTAAGAGTGTACCCACCAACCAATATCATTCTTTCTACTTACATGTTGGGATTTTCCTCCAGATGTATTTCTGTTGTGTGCAGCTGTAGATTAAATTGATTAAATGTTTTACATTTCTTACATTTTTTAAGATAAAAAACTGGGTTAAATCAGCAAGACATTATACATTCAAAATGCAATGTCCTCAAGGCAGGGGTTCAAACTTGACTGTCTAGTGGAGAGAACCCCCCCCACCACTCCCTCTCCTCTCTCCCTCTCTCTCCATCTTCACAGAGGGTTGAAATCTGCTCTTTATTAACCCAGAGGAGCCGGGAACACACGTGTGTAAAGAACCCCAACCGTCTGGAGGGTTTTCACTGTGGTTACACTCTGCCCCACTTTTTAAGACACTTTTTTTAATTCTGCAAACACAACCTTGATTCAAGCTTACATTTTTCTTGCACACAACGTCCTGTGGTTAGATCTTTTGGATCAAAGCTCTAGACCCATACTTTTTGGAATAATACAATATCATGTTATGCAATGATTATGATGTGTTAGCTTTACTTAGAAGTATTGCTGTTGATATTGAGGCAAATTGTAGTGAATGATATTGAATTAAAATTGTAGTGGTACAGCAGTCAAAGGCTTAATAATAAGCTGTGTCCTTCAACCTGAAGCCAGCATGTAATTCTAAGTCAAGTTGTATTACATATAAACCATAGAGGGGTCTGGTGTGAGTCAACAAACAAAATGACAAACCATTTATGCCATTTAACTACGTTTCTACCTGTATCTTTCAAAACATTAGTTTCACAGGCACATGTAACCGAAGTGCCTTGCTTGTTAGTGTAGTCTCGTGCAGGGACATAACCTTATTGAAGACCTAAAGACTTATGCCAACTAACCCAGGTTAAAGGTAAGTTAAACCAGTGTGTGTGACTGACATCTTTGCTGTGGAAAGTAAGGAAGGTGGGTGTAGCGTAGCCTTGAATAATGCAACCACCTTCCCTGCATGTGGTTCCTGAATTCAATTCCACACAAGTCTAAAATGAGGGTAATAAACATAGAAATGAATAATGAAACTCTACAGATGTAGCATCTTAATCTGAGCCAGTTTGCTAGAGCAGGACAAGAAACAGGAAATGTGAATTATTATGTGGATTATAATTAATGGACATTTGTGTAGGGGTTGATACATTTTTCATAAGGGAAAATGGAGGCTGAAAGTGAAAATTATCAACTTCAGAAGTCTTTTTAAACATCAAAATACACTACAAAATAAAATTAAGATCCTACACCTGTATGTTAAAGAGTACATAATTTGCATATTTGGTTTCAACAAGTGTATAATTTTAATGTAGGAAGTAGTTGGCTCGACTAGTTGTTCCACTGGGACAGGTGATTAGAAGACACAATTAAAACTAAAGAGATAGATATTACACTTGTATTGCCATATATGATCCTTTGAGGTTATATCAATTGCAGAGATAAAAATAACAGTGCGTCTAATCATTTTTGTTTGAATTGCATTGAGTTCAATAATACATGATTCAATGAAATTCTGCTTCCTGTGCTTTTTATAGTCAATTCATATTCTGAAAAATAATAGTTCATATATTTAAAAAAATATCACACATTGATTTCATTTTTACAGTCAACTTGTACTCAAATAACTTGGTGATGATTGAAAAAAAATTGGTGGAGAGGAATGACATCCCAATCAAGTAAATATCAGACGTGTAGAGAATCGTTTTTAATACATCTTACCTTCTGTCCTGTTATGTTTCAGTGTTCAGCGTCATGTGGCAATGGAATACAGGAGCGGGAAGTTTTCTGTGAGGTTGGAAACCGGCGCAGCCCGGAGGAGACTGAATGCCCCCCATCCTCCCGTCCGGCCTCCAGCCAGACCTGCCGGGTCACTGACTGCCCCTCTCGGTACCGGTGGAGCAAGGGAGAGTGGCAATCGGTAAGTGCAACCTTGACGTCTCACTGGATAACCGCATTTGCATGTTCTCCGAAATAAACAAACAGCGTGCGCGTCGGCGTGTCCACTCAGTTGGCGCGTGGATATTTCGCGCACTGCTGTTTCAAGCGAGGTGTAGCGCAGCTGACAGACAGAGTGGGACCTCACGCTCGTCCCAGAGACATTCCCTGTAAGGAAGGGGCTGAGGGAGCTCCAGAGCGCGCAAAGGCGCGTATGTATCGAATTACTTTTGTGCCTGTAATGTCAAGCAAACCTTTTTAATTGAAGAACAACATTCTTAGTATTGCAAACAAAAATAATGATTTGGAAAACAAAACATTAACCAAAAGTATTGAGAGCAAAATAAATATAGCAAGGAAATCATTTTGAAAGGCAAGAACAAATTAATTGTAAAAACATGAATGCAAAAATATATATATATATATATATTCAGCGAAACATTTTCAATGATAACTCTTTGCTTGCATATAAAAAAAAATCTTTGGTTAACTTACCCTGCCATTTGCTTTCTCTGCCTTTTTTTTTTGCTTTTGCCAAGTTTTGCCACAGTCATTCCCTGTACATGTGGTGTAGAGGGAGGCATAGATGATGTGTCTCTATTGGTCAACCTTTTTTGGAGTGACAGTTCATCCTCATTTGTGACCACTGCCTTATTATGTAGCAACATTTGAAATTGTGTTTATTTACATTGAATAAAAGTAGAGACTCAGTGATAGAAAATGGTATACCATACACAGCAGTTGAGGAACAATGGGAAAGTAATTCTTCTTTGAAAGTTGATAAACTTGTAACCACACTTTTGAGAAAATGGCCCTTGAATGTTTTGGTACACCTACTGGAGAGCTCTTCTTTGTCTACACCCATTCAGCATCGTTCACACCCTCTTAAGCCTTAGTCCCACCCATCTCTTTAAGGATTCACATTTGACGCCATGTACTAAACAGAGTGAGTAGTTTAGTAAACAACCAAAGATTTCAAGACTTAAAGTTGTAAAAGTAGTAGCCTACAATAAGGAAAAACTCCAGGTAAAAATACACTTTATCTAGTCCTTAGCCTTATAACGACACAGGGCGAGTCCCAGATGCAGACACTGGAGGCAGATGGTTCGAATCTCTGATATTTATTGAAAAACAAGGGGCAGGCAAGAGGCAGGTCGAGGACAAGCTGATGTTCATAAACCAGGTCAGAGTCCAAAAGGTACTGGGCGGCAGGCAGGCTCATGGTCAGGGCAGGCTGAATGGTCAGGCAGGCGGGTACAGTGTCAGGGCAGGCAAAGAGTCAGAACCGGGAGGACCAGGATGTCCTGGTACTCTGCGGGAACGGCAGAGAAATCCGAAGCTTTACCTAAACCCGTAGGACGACAACCCGGGGGAGGTTGCGCCGCCTTAAGGCAATGTGAGTGGAAGAATGGGCTCCAACCCAGGATAGAACCAGTGGTCCACTCAATAACGGAGTTGTGCCTCAGGAGCCATGAAAATCCAGAGGGAGAAGCTGTATGGACTTACTGTGATTGCCTGATACCCGCAGGTTAGTGGGAACTGTGCTGTGCGTGACTCTGCCAATGGAGTGTCCGTCTAGTGCTCTGGTGTCCATGGGAACGGAGAGGAGTTGTGAGGAGATACCTAGGTTAGATACCAGAGTAGCGTCCATAAAACTCTCATCAGATCCAGAATCAATGAGCACCCGGAGAGATTTAGACCGGTCACCCCACACAGCAGGATAACATGAAAAGGAATATGGGTAATGGGAGTTAGAAAACTCCCAGTCTGGCCAACCAGTGTACTTGTACCTACTGATGAGCCTGGTCTTTTACTGGGAAGGTGGCTATGTAATGCCCCACAGCACCACAATACAGACAACTGTTGGAGCTCAGCCTACATTAAACGTTCCTTAGGCGATAATCTGGCTCTGCCCAGTTGCGTAGGCTCCAGAGTGAACGAGTCGCCCGTCCCCGATGATTTCCCGAGGGATCTCGGGTGGCTTCGGCTCCTCTCGGAAGTACAGACGTCGGGGACTTCTGGGGAGCTTTGCTGCACAGCTATTTTCAGGTCTCTCCAGAGATGTTCGATTGGGTTCAAGTCCGTGCTCTATCTGGGCCACTCAAGGACATTCAGAGACTTGTCTCAAAGCCACTTTTGCGTTGTCTTGGCTGTGTGCTTAGTGTCGTTGTTCTGTTGGAAGGTGACCCTTCGCCCCAGTCTGAGGTCCTGACCGCTCTGGAGCAGGTTTTCATCAAGGATCTCTCTGTACTTTGGTCTGTTCACCTTTCCCTTGATCCTGACTAGTCTCCCAGTCCCTGCCTCTGAAAAACATCCCCACAGCATGATGCTGCTACCACCATGTTTTACTGTAGGGATAGTGCCAGGTTTCCTCCAGACATGACGCTTGGCAGTCAGGCCAAAGAGTTCAATCTTGGTTTAATCAGACCAGAGAATCTTGTTTCTCATGGTCTGAGAGTCCTTTAGGTGCCCTTTGGCAAACTCCAAGCGGGCTGTCATGTGCCTTTTACTGAGGAGGGGCTTCCGTCTGGCCACTCTACCTTAAAGGTCTGATTGGTGGAGTGCTGTAGAGATGGTTGTCCTTCTGGATTGTTCTCCCATCTCCAAAGATTAACTCTAGAGCTCTGTCAGAGTGACCATCGGGTTCTTGGTCACCTCCCTGACCAATGCCCTTCTCCCCCGATTGCTCAGTTTGACCGGGCAGCCAGCTCTAGAAAGAGTCTTGGTTGTTTCAAACTTCTTCCATTTAAGAATGATGGAGGCCACTGCGTTATTGGGGACCATCAATGCTACAGACATGTTTTGGTACCCTCCCCCAGATCTGTGCCTCGACACAATCCTGTCTCTGAGCTCTACGGACAATTCCTTCAACCTCATGGCTTGGTTTTTGCTCTGACATGCAATGTCAACTGTGAGACCGTATATAACAGGTGTGTGCCTTTCCAAATCATGTCCAATCAATTTAATTTACCACAGGTGGAGGTGTAGAAACATCTCAAGTTGTAGAAGGAGGATCAATGGAAAAAGTATGCACCTGAGCTCAATTTCGAGTCTCATAGCAAAGGGTTTGATACTTGTAAATAAGGTATTTCTGTTTTTATCAGGATGTAACATTACTTTTAGACCAAACCAAATTGCTACTGCCTATGAGTAGAATCAGTGCCAAGTAAAGACTTGCAACCATAGAGTAAAATACTATATACGTGATCTACCTCTATGCTTGCAACCTCTACCTACTATCTATCCAAGTACTAGCAGGCCTACCTAATATAGGATAAATATTATCAGCAGGTATAGATGAACTCCATGAGGATTAGCTCCTACATTTGCTCACTACTGAGTGAAAATGCCCTCCACTGTTGCCCACCACCACTCTTATCCAGCCACATCTGGAACTACTAAACAGACAGACAGTCAGGCAGGCAGACAGACAGACAGGAGAGACAGATGGACACACACACACACACACACACAGCCAGTGTGAGAGCCAGGCCGAAAAAAAATAGACAAATGCTAAACAAAATTGTCTACAGTACAGTGTACTCTAATTAAAAGCTTTCAGATAGTAGTGCCCTAGCTCTTGAAAACCCAAGGCCATACAGCACTGGAGTCCCCTAGTAGTGCCCTTGTTCTTGAACAGCCACATACCGCGAGAGTAATTTCAGTGCATCATATCTTGCTTGCTGGCTGTGATAGAAATGATTTAATCATGCTAGTTAGCTAGGTTGCAAATTGTTTCAATACATTTTCTAAATGTGAAATTACAAGACACAAAAGACACCTAAGTGTGTTTCCCGATGTCCTCATTAATGTAAAGTTAATGCTATCTAGCTAGGCTAGTCAGTCCCAGTGACTAGCTAGTAGCCACTGAGCTCTTTTTATCCAAAATGGAAATAAATAAATAACAATCAAGCTTTTTCATACACGAGCTCACTAGTTAGCAGAAAACACTTGTGCCTCTCAGCATTGCCAGCTAGCTAGGTAGCTATCTAACATAGCTGTACTGGCCATTGTTTTAAGCTGCTAACTTTAGCTGGGATTTAAAAAATGAGGTTGAACGTTCACTCCAAAACAGGTTGACCAATAGATACACATCATCTATGCCTCCCTCTAAACCCACCTACACGGAATGATATGCCAAAACTTTTCAAATGCAAAAAAAGGCAGAGAAAGCAAATGGCAGAGTAACTTAAACAAATATAGAAAAAATTGCAGGCAAAAGAGGGAAGCGTTTCACTGAAAATGTTTTTTTTTGCATTCATTTACAATTCCGTTGTCTTGCCTTTCAAAAAGATTTCCTTGCAATACTATAAATTTTACTCTCAATATTTTTGGGTTAATGTTTTGCTTTCAATATCAGTATTTTTGTTTGCTGTAATAAGAATTTTGTTCTCAAATTCAAAAGGTTTGCTTGATACTAAAGGCACAAAAGTTAATCCATATGTGTGAGAGCAGTGCCTATGATAAAAATCAGATGACTCCATTTCTCTCATATTCCCCCTGCAGGATTCAACTCCTTTACAAATACAGTAGGCCCATAGAGCTGAAAACATACTGGATACGAGCTTTAGAGGCACACTGTGTTTCAACTTCTCAATAAATGTTTTATTGATCATAAGTACCTCAACCCAATCTGGTCTCATCAACTAATTTTCTTTAGGTAAAAAAGGCCCATGATCGCAAGTTATCAAACACTGCTTTCAGGCTATGTTGGTTGGGGGTAGTATTTTTGTTCAGGAAGCCTTAAATCTAGGTCAACAAGCAGCATGAAATCACTGCACTCAGAGGAGAGTGTAGCCTAATTAGTCGAGAGAGCTCGGCACCCCCTCACGCTGCAAACAGCTGGAGGTAATTATGGCAGTTCAGCTCCTGCTGCTGTGGGACGTTTGGCGGGTCAAGTTCAGTCTCAAGAACTCGACCCAAAGCAGTCACTGTTGCCTAGGGTCGGGTTTTCGTGACTAGGTCATGTTGCCTCACCTAATGCGGGAATTTCTTGTGCCTTTCTAGTCTGTTTAGCCACTGCTATACCTCAATATGCTTCATCCAGATCTACAATAATTGTATAGGTAGGGGGCCTACATCAAGCAATAGCTCAAACATGTGCTCTGACAGCTAGACACATGTTCATTTCTGCCATATCCTGTCGTTTTTAGGCCTAGTGCTTAAGTGGGCTATGGGTAGGGCCTAGTTTCTGGACCAGCCGATATGGCCAGTTAACCTGAGAGCTTGAGGGAAGGGTTTAGTGGAAATCTGTTCTTTATTTTTCTCACCATATATTGTAATAACAGAGGCTATGCCACTCATTCTAATAACTAGGAGTTGTAATATATCATTATATGAGCTAGGCTATGTTACTCTGTCCTTCTGTCCAGTATAGGTATTTGTAAGTATAGGCTACTTTGAGCTGTTCAAGTTATAATTTTATAATACCACATTTAGAATGTTTTTATATTAGCCCAAACTCAACAGCCTGCTATGGCAGGCTACATTCCACTAAGTCACACCATGGCTGCTCAGCTCACAACAATTCCAGGTATTTTAGTTGTTTGACAGCGTTGGACACATAAGGTAGATGAAGACCAGCTGGAGTGCATTCGTAAGAGCTGAGGTGTTTCTGACGCAAGGCAAGGCCTCTCTAAGCCCTTCCAAAAAAGCTTGTCGCTTGGATTACCACCATAACACAGTCCCACAGCGTCACAACACTTGAGTTACTACATACATCTGGATGTAGAGAACCAGGGTGACGGCCGGAGACTTCACTCAGCTTCAGTCAGTCCGGACTATAAACACATCACAACTGCTGTTAAGTCCATAGCACACTGCCATCGTGTTATTTAGTCAATTCTCACTCTTCATCCAGCATATTTGTCCAAGACTGTGTCAGATCAACAAGGTCACATACTGTAAGAAGTCTTACAGAAAGTCAAAAGAACGTGTTGAAATTGTGCAAATCCTAGTGTTGTAGTATTACCGTTAGTGGTCAGGCTCAGTAATGTTTTCCGCCTCCTATCTCCTGTTTTGATATCCATATTTGAAGTAGGTAAGGGTCTTAGATCAAACATAAAATAAATCTGTACATAAATCACCTTGACATTTGGAACCAACCTTTTTCTGGTGCTGAAAACAAACCCTAACCCCACCCCTTCAGTCTTTTCAACTCTGAAGACTCAGATAAGGGCTATGGGAAGGATTTTGGGGTTGTTTTCGACGACATTAACTTTGTTTTTCTCATTGTTTGTGATGTTCCCGCTTCCATTCCAGTGTAGTAAGTCGTGTGGGTCGGGCCACCGGCGTCGAGTGGTGCTGTGTATGGACCAGACAGGGGAGGAGGTCCATGAGATGTTCTGTGTGGATCAGAGAAGGCCAGATGACTCTGAGAGCTGTAATACCCATGTCTGTGAGTTCATCTGGATCACAGGGGACTGGACAGAGGTGAGAGTCAATGAATGGGCCTGTTTCAAAATGCAATCATGTCACTTTAATAATGTTATCTGACATTACTGTCCTATCTGATCGTGCTTGATTGCAGTGTTGTTATCTTATCGCATTTTCTCTCTCCCGTGGCAGTGCTCGGCCAGCTGTGGACAGGGATACCACAGACGCCTAGTCTCCTGCAGTGAGGTGCATGCTGGGAATGATAACTATGAGTATGGGCATCAGTCTTTGTCCAACTGCCCTGGGACCCCCCCTGAGAGCTACATGCCGTGTAGCCAAAGCCCCTGTCCTCCAACACACGAGTGGAGAGTTGGAGTCTGGGGACCTGTGAGTGGCTTCCAGTCTCTATGTATTATCAGTGGTACAGTATGTTTAGTGCTTTTTTCATCCTGGCAGGCTCCCTTACACCTGCTCTTCTCTCCCCCTCAGTGTTCAGTAAGCTGTGGAGGTGGGGTGATGGAGAGGACAGTGCAGTGTGTGTCTACTGAGGGACAAGGCAGTGACAGTTGTCCCTCAGACACTAAACCTGAAGCCAGCAAAGTCTGCAGCAGCCCTGCCTGTGAGTAGACATACAGTAGCCTCAGCCTCCACAGACTCCATAACTCCTGTTATACTGTATATGTGTGATAAACCTCTGTACCATAGCTATACCTCTCCTAAATATGTCCTTTGTTCTCTCTCTTAGGCCACCTGCCCACTAGCTGCAGTGACGTCCAGAGTCTGTCTGGCGTCCAGTCTGATGGTGAACAGTTTCTCAACGTACAAGGAAAAGCACTCAAAGTATGACTATGGTATCATCTTTCTTATTAAGTGCACTGTGCACCGTTTTATAACATTTTATATAGTGATTACTGACTTATTTTGCAAATGGAAATGGTAAATGAATAGAGAGAGTATCTATGACAATGTCAGTCAACAAAAACCCTGTTGGCCAGTGATCATGCTTGGCTTTACAGTCTGGTGTAGTCTCACTGACAGATGCAATACATTAGAAAATGATTGAAACTGAAGGGAAGTTCTTTAGTCTGTCTGTCTGTCTGTCTGTCTGTCTGTCTGTCTGTCTGTCTGTCTGTCTGTCTGTCTGTCTGTCTGTCTGTCTGTCTGTCTGTCTGGCTGGCTGGCTGGCTGGCTGGCTGGCTGGCTGGCTGGCTGGCTGGCTGGCTGGCCATTTGAGAAGGCCAACCCAGGTCAGGTTTAGAAATAGCGTGTGTCGTCCTGAAGAGGTTTTGATTTTAATTTCTGGGCGCGTTCCTCACTCCTTCCTCCTTCTCCACCTCCTCTTCCTCCTCAGGTCTACTGTGCAGGAATGCAGACTGACAGGCCGCTGGAGTACATCACCTTGACGACCGGAGAGGGAGAGAACTACTCTGAAGTCTTTGGCTTCAGGTAAAGCAACCTATGGGGCTGTGGATTACTTCATTTATCATCATGTAACACTGTCAAAAGTGTGGAGGACACATTTTATATGAACTTGGTGGCTCTTTTTCTCTTCAGACTGATAGACCCCACACAGTGCCCTGCTAACGGGACCAGGAGAGAGGACTGTGAGTGTAGGAGAGACTACACCGCTGCTGGCCTCTCCACCTTCACCAGAGTACGACTGGACCTCAGCAAGATGCACATCATCAGTGAGTGGGCCCGAATCAGCTGCAGAACACATTCAGCAAGGCCACATAGACTAGCCTACCAATTATTGAAACACACACACACGCTACATCAGATTTCATTACACTAACCTGAATGTCAATGCTAACCAGCTAGTGTCAGAGTACCATGCTTGGCTCCCCAACATGCTTGGAAGTCAGAGCCTCCTCCCCACTCCTCTCTATCCTCACATAGACATTTAAGTCCAAGCAGAGTGGGGTTAATGGGATCAAGATGTCTTTTAGGAGCACACAATTAAAGGGCCTGGGGGGATCAGTTTAAATTGCACTAAGTAGATGGAATTATACTGATATTGCCATTATGGTGACCCCTAAAAGCAAGACTGGATTCAGGTTATGTGAAAATGTACTAATTTTGGAAGATGTAGGCTGTTCTTTTGATGTTATATGAGCTGTCGTAGTTATGCTGACCAGTCAAACAGACCGAGCTATGTTCCCGACTCATTTTTCACCAAGCTTCTGTCATGTTTACTAATATGTCCTGCCATTGTTTCTCTCTCTTGTCGTTCAGCCATAGACTGGCAGTTTGCTTTCACACGCGACGGCCACAGAGTTCCCTTTGCCACAGCTGGAGACTGCTACAGCGCTGCCCGGTGTCCACAGGTAAGAACTGCATGGCCAGGGAGCCACTGGGAGAGAACTAGTGGAGAATAAAAAGGTTTGACTCAAGTCTTCACTAGGGCGTGAGTTCTGAGGTTAGGACTAAGGACTTGTATGGACTTAACTAGTCTTGGTTCATCTTGTTTACCAGCTGTGTCTTCGGTAGTGTGTCTGACCGTATAATTGTGCTGTTGAGTTCAATGTGTGCTTAGTTCCAGCAGAGCCTAATGCTCAAGAGTTTAGTCAGATGCTGAGTGTGGTGATACTGTGAACAGAGAGAGCAGGGGTGTGTTCTGTGAGTGGGGACCGAGCAGAGCAGACACACATGGCCTGAGGACAGAGAGAGCAGGGGTGTGTTCTGTGAGTGGGGACCGAGCAGAGCAGACACACATGGCCTGAGGACAGAGAGGCCCGTCTGTCTGAGGGGAGATTTGGAAACACTCCCTGCCTGTGCCAGTGTCTGCAGATCAGATCCTGTTAGTCTGTGAGAGGAGACGGCTGACACACACACACACACACACACACACACACACACACACACACACACACACACACACACACACACACACACACACACACACACACACACACACACACACACTGTCTACAGCTGGCAAACCGACACACCATGTGCTATCCCTCTACTCTCTCCCCTCACCACAGATGCTGTATGTGAGACTGTATTAGTCCCATGTCTTTCTGGTGTTGTGCAACGTCTCCCTCATCTGGGGTCTGCCCTCATATCAGAGACAGGGGAGTGTGTGAGGTACAGGAGCAAATGGAATGGTACCAAGCGCATGGAAACCATGTATTTGATGTATTTGATACCATTCCACCTATTCCGGTCCAGCCATTACCATGAGCCTGTCCTCCCCAATTAATGTGCCACCAACCTCCTGTGGTGTGAGGGAGTGCACCGGTACAAGGCTGTGGAGGGTGTCTGTGTGTATGTGTACACGTGTGTGTGCAAGCACAAGCTCCAGCCAGTGGAAGAAGGGGTTCTACTGTATGTGTATGTGTCACCTTTCCCACAGTCCCATCCAGCTCCCAATGTGCAGCACGTACAGTGCCTTCAGAAAGTATGTTGTTGTGCTGCAGCCTGAATATAAAATGGATTCAATTGAGATGTTGTGTCACTGGCCTACACACAATACCCCATAATGTCAAAGTGCAATTTTTGTTCATGACATTTTTGTTCATGAGTAAAAAATTATAAGCTGAAATGTCTTGAGTCAATAAGTATTCAACCCCTATGTTATGGCAAGCCTAAATAAGTTCAGGTTTAAAAAAATGTCTTAACAAGTCACAAGTTGCATGGACTCACTCTGTGTGCAACAATAGTGTTTAACATCATTTTTGAATGACTACCTCATCTCTACCCCACACATCTGTAAGGTTCCTCCGTCGAGCAGAGAATTTCAAACACAGATTTAACCACAAAGACCAGGGAGGTTTTCCAATGTCTCACCTAGAAGGGTACCTATTAGTAGATGGGTAAAAAAGAAAAAAACTAGACATTGAATATCCCTTTGAGCATGGTGAACTTATGCATTATGTCAGGACCCGGTGTGAGAAACAGTCACTAATAGTCGGCAGAACCCAGAAGATGAGGCAGACACAGCAGTACTAGAGACGGTGGTTTAATCAAGGTAAAAGAGCTTCAGGCAAAAATATAAATCCACAACGTCAAAAGTAAAGCCAAGAGAAAAAATGGATATCCTCCAAAATACAAAGAAAATCCACAAATTTGTAAGAACAGCAGGGAAAAAACAAACCTCAAAAGACTAATCAAAAATAAACAAGAACAAAACCAGAGAACCTCTGGAAAATCCAACAAGAGAAACATATGTTCACAGCATGGCTGGGGCTGGGTGCTAACATACAAACACAGCGCAAAGAACTGAGGAACACAAAGGGATTAAATACCTACAAGGAAATGACACACAGGTGCAAATAATAATTAGAACAAGGGAAAAACAAAAGGTTCAAAAAAGGCGCAATGGGGGCATCTAGTGACCAAAAACCTGAACAATCCTGGCCAAATCCTGACACATTACAATTTGGATGGTGTATCAATACACCCAGTCACTACAAAGATACAGGCATCCTTCCTAATTCAGTTGCCGGACAGGAAGGAAACCGCTCAGGGAATTCACCATGAGGCCAATGGTGACTTTAAAACATTTACAGAGGTTAATGGCTGTGACAGGAGAAAACTGAGGATGGATCAACAACGTTGTTATTCCACAATACTAACCTAATTGACAGTGTTTGCAATAAGGCACTAAAGTAAAACTACAAATATGTGGTAAAGAAATTATGTTTATGTCCTGAATACAAACCATTATGTTTGGGGCAAATACAACACATCACCAGAGTACCAGTCTTCATATTTTCAAGCATGGTGGTGGCTGCGTCATGTTATGGGTATGCTTGTCATCGGCAAGGACTATGGAGTTTTTTTTAGGATAAAAACAAATTGTATACAGCTAAGCACAGGCAAAATCCTAGAGGAAAACCTGGTTCAGTCTGCTTTCCAACAGACGCTGGGAGACTAATTTATCTTTCAGCAGGACAATAACCTAAAACACAAGTTCAAATATACACTGAAGTTACTTACCAAGACGACATTGAATGTTGCTGAGTGGCCTAGTTACGGTTTTGACTTAGGTGTGCAAATCTCGTAGAGACTTACCCAGAAAGACTCACAGCTGTAAACCCTGCCAAAGGTGATTCTAACATGTATTGAATTGACTCAGGGGTGGGAATACTAATGTAAATGAGATATTTCTCTATTGCCTTCTCAATAAATTTGCAAAAATCTCAGATTTTTTTCAATTCACTTTGTATAGTGTGTAGATGATTGAGAAAAAAACATATTTAATGAACTTTGAATTCAGGCTGTAACACAACACAATATGTAATAAATCAAGGGGTATGAATACTTTCTGATTGCACTGTATGATTTGTCTCCAGAGTGTCGCAGACTGCGGTCCTACATCCTTCAAAGACACCTGCTTTCCCCTCACTTTTCCTACCCTCTTCCGAGTCATTTCAGGAGATGTGTTTCCAATGACCCAAAAAGACCCCAATGAAAGCTATTTGCCAAAACATGTTGGTTTTGATAAGTTAATAAAGAAACATTCTATTGTTTGCCAAGAGTTAGTGAACATGTTTTTAATTTCCATCAACACAACACCACTTATCCACGCATTTAAATTAGCCATACACTACACCAGGGTTTCCCAAACTTGGTCCTTGGGCCCCCCCTGGGGGAACGTTTTGGTTGTTGCCCTAGCATTACACAGCTGATTCAAATAACCAACTAATCACCAAGCTTTGATAATTTGAATAAGTTGTGTAGTGTTCGGGCAAAAAACAAAATGTGCATCCCGTGGCTTCCCGAGGATTAAGTTTGGGAAACGCTGCACTACACCATGCTCTGTGAACTTGACTAATATTTATGCTTCCATACGGGAGTTTCAAGAGACACTCGACTGTAGATGCTTACCTCTGGCTGAATTATCTTCCCCCCTCTGTTTATAGCTGTTGGTACCGTAAAGCGTCTGCTATTTGTCACTGGGTTTTGTCTGGCTTATATCAGCTGGGCTTTGATGAAACGTAAATGCAGCTGCTGCATGTTAGTGAACTGCTCTCTACTGCTTTCTGTGGTTGGCGTGGTGTGGGGTGCTGATATCTCCCCCTCTCTCTCTCTCGCTCTCTCTCTCTTTTCTCTTTCTCTTCTTTCCTCCCTACTTCTATGGTTCCTCAGGGTCGATTCAGCATCAACCTTTCAGGGACAGGCTTCCAGCTAGCTGAGGAAACCAAGTGGATCTCACAAGGAAACTACGCAGTTGCTGATATACACAAATCCCAGGTAACAATATGATGCACATTCACGTAGCCTCATGGACGGAGTGATTTAGATTAGCGTCTTATATTCACATTCCTGGTTTCAGACAACGTCATTCTCCACTTTCCCTCCTTCCCTCCTTTCTTCTCTACCTCCCACCCTACCTCTCTCCATCCTTCCCTCCCTCTCCCCCTCCTTTGCTCTTGGCTTCAGAGGGGCCTCTGCTCTGGGCATTGGCCCAAGTGGACTCTGTATCCCAGACTCCCCTGGTGCCTTAATGCTGTTTTTCGACTGTAACACTAGTGCAGGGATCATCAACTAGATTCAGCATCGGGACGATTTTCCATAGCTAATTCTAACAGTGAGGACTTGTGAATAGCAAGGTCAACAACCTCTGCATAATCAAAACAGTTGCTTGGTGAGAAGGTGTTAAAGTTCACAGTTAGCCACTGTTATTTAAATAAAAAATGAAAAGTACCAGAGGCCTGGCTTTGGCCCCAAGTGAGGGCAGGTCCGCTGGAACCGTGGCCCAATGAGACAAAGGGGCTGGCCTCAGAAAAGTCTGAGCCTTTTGGGTAAACCACTGAGGTAAATCATGTATGGAAATGTGCTGTTATGTGACTGGTGAGAGAGGAGCCTTATTGGGCAGCTGCCGAGTGAAGTGGGCCCTCCTGGTTTTGTAATGGAGATCAGGCTGAAGACTGTTTTTGGCAGGGAGAAAAAGGTTGAATCTGTCTCAAAGCCAGTGGAGCTTTGGACACTCAAGGTTAGCTGAACACTGGTTGTTTTAAGTCAAGTGTGCTGGAGGGCACTCAAGATGAGAGTTGCCAAACTTCAGAGGAAATGCCGCTCCTATTCATTCCGTGCGATAGATTTCTGGGGAAATGTTTTACCTGTGTATTTCTAAACCTTTCTAAGCTGAGTGTTCTGCGTCTGTGCTTAGCTAATGATATTTTATTACTGTGTTTTTCCATGTAATTCATTAAGAGGCCCCATTTTTTTCACCTTTATTTAACCAGGTAGGCCAGTTGAGAACAAGTTCTCATTTACAACATTTTACATTTGTGTGTAAAACGTTTACAATGTAGTCACAGAGAACCTAAAAAATAGACCAAACCCTGAAATAACATTCAACTGAGTGTGCATGATATATGAGTGGATACATTGTGATTTGTGTTACTGTCACTAAACCATGTGCTATCCTGTTTACAGTGTTATCGCTTTGGTACTATTTTCACAAGTATGCGGTGAATTTTCAAAACTGTTGGTATAAAACTCAAACTGGTAGCACTTGTAACGCAGCCAGTCTTACATTCAAACCCTTTCATTGTGCATTCATTTTGTTTGCAGACATCTTTCACCACACAACCACACAACCAAATACAAGTTCATTGTGAAATATAATGAGTACATTGGTTTAATCACCAAACACTACATAATGATATCTTCTTAATGTAGTTATTTTAACAGCCAGTTAAAATCAAATAACAAAAAAAGCTAGATACATGTTTCAAAATTGTCCTTTGAATGTAGTATGCTACAGTGCTGTAAATTAGGCAATACACTTGCACTACCCATAAAAATATACTGAACATCACATTTTCATAATTTGTGTGATCAAAGTTGTGATCATTGAAGACTTCTTTCACAATATAATCACATGAAATAAATTAAAGAAACAATGTTTAGCAGGCACTAGTTTGCATCATGCCTGTCTTGAGCATTTGGCCATAGGTTCTCATCAAAATCGCAGTACATATTCTCATGGTTCACGCACCTGGTGAAAAACCTTTTGGCATGGCATACTGTAGGTCTGAACTGAAACCATTGCATGCCTCATCCATGGCTTCAAGGAGGGTGGTACGCTCATGTGGTTGTCAATCATACATCTTCCACCTGTATTGTGATTGTGTATTGTATTTTACAGTATTGTATTGTACTTGTGTAGTGGTCCTGTACGTGGCTTAGTTCATAAGAGCATGGCTCTAGCAACACCAGAGTTGGGTGTTCGATTCCCACTGGGGTCACATACCAAATGTGTGGACTTTTGTAACTTTGGTTAAAAACGTCTTCTACGTAAATGCAATATATTACGATATTACGGTACTGTATTGGCCATTGCAATTTTAACAAAGCAGTGTGAACTGAGTAGTTCTCAAAATCTGTAGTAGACAAACCGGTTTACATGTAACATCTACAGGTTTATCAAATGGCTAAGTGATTATCAATTAAGAGCAGTCAGATTAAGTAATAGTACAATTATTTTAAAGAGAAGAGAATCATATCAAAAGTAATGTGAGCATTGCATTGTGAAAGGCAATTACATTATATGAACATGTATTGCAATGTGAAACGTATTTCTAGATGAAACACTGACACTGTAAGTAAGCATTTCACTGTAAGGTGTACCTGTTGTATTCGGCGCGTGTGACAAATAACATTTGATTTGATTTGATTAAGTTTGGTGAAAAAGTGACTGTATGATTTTGTCTGTTGTACTTAGTTATTTCAAAACGTGCTTAAAGTTTTGAAACAACTGCCTTTTTGATGATCTGTTTTGAATTTTGTACTAAGAGTTGTGAAAATGTACCACATACTTTGCACCAAAGCGATAAATAAAAAACAACTGCATTATAGCCGAGTAAATATTGTTCCTCGTTTGTCCACAGGATGGCAGCAGAGTAACAGGAATGTGTGGGGGTTACTGTGGGAAATGCACTCCGTCCTCCGGCTCTTACCTGCTCATCACAGTGGCCTAAATCTACAGTGTTTAACCAGGTGTGTGTAATACTAACTATTCTTTAGAAATAGATCGTGTTTTATAGCTTCAGTCTGTTATTATATGTACCACCATACCCCTCCTCATCCTAAACATGTGTTTGTATAGTATAGTAAAGTATGTGATTTTGGCATCCCTTTCTCTCTTCACAGCTCTCTTCAAGCCAAGATGTCCAACCTCTCAGTGGTGCTACAGTAATGAGGATTCCATCCTCCAAACGACCTCTATTCCCTCCAATGTGTAAATATGTCAATAGAACAGGTGTAAGTACTGTACATAACATGGTAAATTACTTATTTATTATACTATATACTCAACATTTATTTTTGTATTGTAAGATAATTTAAGGATTGTGTTTTCTTTCTCTGCAACAAACACCATGGACATCTATTCGCATTGCATTAACTAGAACATAAAAATGTGCCTTAGAAATATTTAACATATTCACACAACATATTGTGTTTCTTGCGTTGTTGTTTCTCTCATATTGTGGCAGAGTTGCAGCCTGGCTCTTCTATGTCTTCTGAGGCAGAAGGGAGACTGTCAGTTTTGCTTCACGTTTGTGTGTACGGACGTGGGCACTTTGTATGTACTTCCTCTTTTACACTTGTAGCTGTGTTATGGTCTCGGCATTCTTCAGACCGGTTTTTCTTATGCCGTGTGGTGTCACTATCCAACCTTGTTCAGCGCCTGAGTGTTTATCAACCAGTGTAGTAAGTGCTACTGTATGTTCCTACCTGGGCCTTAGTGTGAAGGCTGTTTAGGCTGGTCTAATTACCTGGTCTACACAGTCGCCAGCGGTGATCAGTGGGCTGGTACATTAGTCAGGTGCTTTTGCTCTCTAAGGCAGATGGGAGAGACAGCCATGTACAGCTCTGGTACAGAGACGGTGTAGTGAACCGTAGCGCAGCGCGCTGTAAAGGTCGATCTGGGACAGCCAGGGGGAGTGCTGGTGCTGTCGAGGCTAGCACAGGCAGCTGCTGCAGAGGCAGATCCAGCCAGGTGTTTCTACCACAGAGGAACAACCCTGAGATGGGCCATATGCAGAGAGGAATGGGAATGAGTGCTTAAAGAGATAGCCATCGCTGTACAGTTGAGGAGTTCAATAATTCAGTAGGAGAGAGAGAGAGAGAGAGAGAGAGAGAGAGAGAGAGAGAGAGAGAGAGAGAGAGAGAGAGAGAGAGAGAGAGAGAGAGAGAGAGAGAGAGAGAGAGAGAGAGAGAGAGAGAGAGAGAGAGAGAGAGAGAGAGAGAGAGAGAGAGAGAGAGAGAGAGAGAGAGAGAGAGAGAGAGAGAGAGAAAAAACCCCTGCCTTGGTGCGACATACTTGAATATTTTTGCTGAGAGAGTGAAGTGAATGACATGAAAGTAGTGATGCAGAGCCTTAACGTTTCATACTTTTCCGTGGAAGTACAAGGTGTCACCCACCCAGAGGGAGTGTGTCAGAGGAATAGACAGTGGAGTGCCCCTGGGGGCTTTAAGGCCAGAGCAGAGACACAGCTAGAAGAGGAGAGGCTTGCAGGCTAATAGATCCAGAGAGATGTGCTTCAAAGCATCAGAAAGACTCACCTTTTGCTTTGTTTGTTCTGGGTCTCTCAGGTGTTGTGACAGGGAATAGCCGTTATTCCTTAGTTTTGAGAGAGAGGCCGTATTCCCATGGCTATAACTACATGAATCAAGCAGAGTTTACCTCAGGCCTACAACAACACCACTGCTCCATAGAGATTGGTTGATGCCTTAAAGGTCTAGGTGTCCAAATGCTGCCTCTAACAACTGCTTACTCTAAGAACTGCTGCCTCTAAGAACTGCTGCCTCTAAGAACTGCTGCCTCTAAGAACTGCTGCCTCTAAGAACTGCTCCACTCAAACAACTTAGCTTTTTTTCTCAGCCTTTATCTTATTGCCTTTCAACAGTCAGTCCATCATTTTGTTCTGTCTGATGTAAGTGTTTTGAGAATATCAGGGTACTTTCTGTTTGAATGTGTGTTTTCTTTATCTTATATACTGTTTGCAACCAATGCCCTTCATTAGAGTTTTTTATACGACTGTTATAGAAAATGAATGACAAATAATAAGAAAAACTATAATAATTTGTATGATTCTTTTGACATGATAAGATACTTATCCCAAAATGAATAATGTAAGTGACTGTGATGTTATAAGGAAGTTTAGTATATCAACTTACTGTACACATGTGAGGTTATTCTCGTGTGTATTTATTTGTTTGACAGGGTTTGGCGGGGTGGATGAACATTGGTACCTTAGATAGATTCAGAGGACAAAGCCATATTTGCTACATTTGCCATTTTCATAAATGATGCCTTGAGAATATCAGCAGGACATTTTCATGACGGTGCTTACTTTGTCATGGTTCCATCCAACCTTTCGCTAAAAGGGAATTCCACACCAATGTAACCGATAGCCATTCTGAATTTATTTTTGGAATCATATTAGTTTAGATTTAATTAAATGTAAAAAATTCAATGTTAACGTTAAATGTTTTATTGTCCAAATAATATCCTCCAGTGAAAAGGGATTGAAACTTTAGTCTGATTGTGAATATCTGATGATCCAGATTGTATATGTATTCTCAGGTGTTAAAATAAAGGGATTATTTGAACATTATTATATGTATTATATTTATGTAACAATTTAGAAACTCAGCAAAAAAAGAAACGTCCTCTCACTGTCAACTGCGTTTATTTTCAGCAAACTTAACATGTGTAAATATTTGTATGAACATAACAAGATTCAACAACTGAGACATAAACTGAACAAGTTCCACAAACATAACAGAAATGACAGAAATTGAATAATGTGTCCCTGAACAAAGGGGGGTCAAAATCATAAGTTACAGTCAGTATCTGGTGTGGCCACCAGCTGCATTAAGTACTGCAGTGCATCTCCTCCTCATGGACTGCACCAGATTTGCCCATTCCTGCTATGAGATGTTACCCCACTCTTCCACCAAGGCACCTGCAAGTTCCCAGACATTTCTGGGGGGAATGGCCCTAGCCCTCACCCTCCGATCCAACAGGTCCCAGACGTGCTCAATGGGATTGAGATCCCTGCTCTTCGCTGGCCATGGCAGAACACTGACATTCCTGTCTTGCAGGAAATCACGCACAGAACGAGCAGGATGGCTGGTGGCATTGTCATGCTGGAGGGTCATGTCAGGATGAGCCTGCAGGAAGGGTACCACATGAGGGAGGAAGATGTCTTCCCTGTAACGCACAGCATTGAGATTGCCTGCATTGAGATTGCCTGTGCGTTCCTGGCGTAACTCGGGCAGTTGTTGTTGCCATCCTGTACCTGTCCCGCAGGTGTGACGTTCAGATGTACCGATCCTGTGCAGGTGTTGTTACACGTGGTCTGCCACTGCGATGGCGATCAGCTGTCCGTCCTGTCTCCCTGTAGCACTGTCTAAGGCGTCTCACAATATGGACATTGCAATTTATTGCCCTGGCCACATCTGCAGTCCTCATGCCTCCTTGCAGCATGCCTAAGGCACGTTCACGCAGATGAGCAGGGACCCTGGGCATCTTTCTTTTGGTGTGTTTCAGAGTCAGTAGAAAGGCCTCTTTAGTGTCCTAAGTTTTCATAACTGTGACCTTAATTGCCTACCGTCTGTAAGCTGTTAGTGTCTTAACGACCGTTCCACAGGTGCATGTTCATTAATTGTTTATGGTTCATTGAACAAGCATGGGAAACAGTGTTTAAATCCTTTACAATGAAGATCTGTGAAGTTATTTGTATTTTTGCGAATTATCTTTGAACGACAGGGTACTGCAAAAGGGACGTTTCTTTTTTTGCTGTGTTTATATATATCTTATTCCACATTTCCCTCATTGTTGATCTTTTGATAAGTCTATGTATTTTTTCATTTTTTTCTACTTTTAAATGATCTTAACAAGTATTATAATAAGAAATCATACATGCTTTTGTTTAATATGCAAGTACTTATTGTACCTTTGAATCATAAATGATTATGAATTATAATGCAATTGTGACCTAAATAAAACATACCTCTTTATTACAAATCATACCACTTTATATGCTCCAGGCAAGCCATTTCTCCCAGCAAATGTTCATATTTATATGTCATGTCTGCATAATAAGTCACATAGTTTAATTCTACGATATGAAATGTATGATTAATGTATGAGATGAGATAAGGGAAGGATCAGAGGAAGTAAAGTCACTGACCCAGCTCATCCATTCCTATGAGCACATCTTATGCTAATACATCGTTTTCATACACAAACCTGACCTTGATGTAACAAGCTATGATGCCTATTATGCTCCAATCAATGAAAGGATATGTCTCTGCCATTAAGCTCACATTGCTTTCGTTATTGTCACTTTGTAATTATGGCACTTTCCCCACCATACCATAAAGAACTGGTTTATGCTGTGTGTATTTTTTTGTGGATCTAACTCTAACGCCCCCCATTCTTTATTGTTTAACTGCCTGTGTTTGGTTTGTCTATGAGGGTCTCAGCAATTACTGGTTGGTAGGTTTCTCTAAAATGTGCAGTACTGTGACCATGGTCTAGTCCAGCCTGTACTGTTGACTTCCTGTCATGGGAATACAAAGCCAATGTTATGACTGTGGGGCGCCATGAATATGCATTCAGGTAAGTAGTGTGCTGAGGCTCCAGCTAGTTTGTACAAGTCCTTTAATCTATATTACATTTTTGTGCCAACTCTCCGGTGTATTGTACAGAGCGAGCGGAATTATTTTAGCAATGACTGTTGTCAACAGATCCAGGGGGCTCTGTTAAACTCAAGAATGTTTCTTTAGTAGCATAAGTGAAGAGCGAGAGAGACAAAGAGAGAGAAAGTGGGAGAGCGCTATCATTCTACCAAGCGGAAGGATCTGACAGTGCCAAGCCAGAATACCTTGTGTTTTAAAAGTGCTGTTCCTGGAAATGACATGACAGATTTTTATGCTCACAGGGAAATGATTATTGGTAAGTACAGTAGATATTGCACTGTGTACCCTCAATGTAATAAGGTTGGTCTTGCCCCTCAGAAAAATTATAACCAAATGGAACCAGTTGTATTCGTGTCCAGACAGTTTGTGTTGTACCCATATAGTAGGTATGTTGGGGATCTAACATACAAGGACAGTTAATTTACCATGTTAGCATTTTATCTTTACAAAACCAATGGTGTTTGGCAGAGTATCCCTCATCACAGAAATAACATCAGATATATTGCAGCAGCCTACATGGACCAGATGTGTGGAAATTCCCCCAGATCTCAGGTTAAATTACATAGCCCACTAAATCTCATGTTTTCCCATGTAAGATGTAGATCCTCTGTAATATGTCACGGTCATTGGTTCAGCACTAATTGGATGCCAGAAAAACAGATCTATTCATATAGTGGTTATTATGAGCATTATATTGATTGTTTTAAAAGCACGGTGTTCACTGTTGTGTAATGTATTAACTACACCCTCATTGTCATTTAGATCGACATCTCTGACAGTAGAACTGTCTAGCGGGGTTTAAATGGTGGTAAGTTTGTTGCTTCTCTAATGTGGTCTGTTTGATGTGTGTGTGTGTGTGTGTGTGTTCTCTCCAACTCACCTGATTTAGTTACTGTTTACTATCTCCAAGGATCCCTCACGTAGGCGTGTTCTGTTTTAAACCCGGCAAACACCTGTTTACAGAGCCCAGGTGCTAGGAACACACATTGTCATTCACAACTCCAATTCCACGTATCACTGTTGAAAGAAGAAGAGCAAACAACTACTCTAAAAGGTAAGTTGACTAATTTTATTATCAGATGGAACTTCTTTCGGTAATGAATTTCTTATACGCTTTATGAGTTAGAATCGCTCAGTGGACATCTATTTACTTTATTAATTTGATCATTATCACACACATTTGATCTGTTTTCATAAGTGGTTATATTGAGGTGCTTGTATGTTATGGCTTGAGCTCAATCTTACCTTATCAACAATTCATACACGACTGCTCTTCCCTTACTCACTCACCTTTTGGCAATACTCAAGCTGGAGCAGACTGCTGAGTAGGTGTAAATATCTCGTTTTCATGGGAACTGTCCAGATAAAGTGTTTTGCCTGGGGGTAAGAATAGCCGCAGTGTCCCACCTGGACCATTGCCTCATGCCCTGTGGGCTCTTTCAGCGTCCCTGCACCCAATATCATCCACCGGAGACCTGTACCATGCCCTCTAAGTGGTGTCAGCCAGAGACAGATTACCCCTCTGTGGGCTTGGTACTAAAAGCACCTTTGTATGCAGGGTTCCATCTGCAAAGCTTTGACATTGCCCCCCTTTAGCAGTGCAGAGAGAGAAACCTCTGAATTATGCATTAGAGCAAGTGTAGCTGTTTCTTTCAGCTAACCTTGTGGAGCTGTGCAGACTGCACACTCATATTTATCAGAGCACATTTAGTTCTGGGAGTGGTTGGAGAATCTGTCACTGTGGAATATGTGTCGTGTGAATTATGTCAGGTCATCATCTTGTTCTGGATGCTATTTCAAATCAATGTAATTGAATTGGGTGTTATTCCATATTTGTAGGTTTGTTTTCTCCATATTTGCAGTTAATATCGTTGTTTGGAATCAGATGGGTAGTAATACAACACAGCCTCTCAATACACACACATGCACGCCCGCACATAAGCACATGTGCGTGTCCATGTGTCTGTCTGTGTCTTTGTCTGTATCTGTACCTGTGTGTCTGTGTATGCTTAAATCACTAAATACCAATCAATCAATCAATCAAATGTATTTTACATCAGCAGATTTCACAAAGTGCTTAAACAGAAACCCAGCCATGGTTTGTTCTCAGACACATTCCCAGACCTTCCCACACAGATTAAAGTAGTGACCTCAGTCCTTATAGGTCCTAGGTCTCTACTGTACTTTCCTAACACCTCTGACCTTCACACTAAGGGCATTTTATTTCTGAACACTGAAAATGTGAGGGTAATGGCATGTACCGGAAATAATAAGTCTATGTATGAGAAAAATAAATGAGATTCCTTTGATTTCAAACACAGCCCTACTTATCTGTTAACACTGGTGGGTTCTTGTAGTACTTGTCCATGTGTCTTTTCTAATCATGTAAAGGTGGCTACTATTAGACCCTCCTTAGGCCATGATGATCTCCAGTCCTGTATTTAGATGACATCAAGATGATCCTAAAACCAGCAACAGATAAAGTACCCTGTAGGACCACTCCCCTGGGTAATTAGACACAGACAGCTTTGAACTTACACTAGGTTTGATTAGCCTCCAGCTTTCTGTACACGCACAAACAATGTGGACTTTCATGTTTGTGTCTGTTGTAGTGTGTGCATGCGTGTGTGTCTCATCTCTCTATGTCTCATCTCTTTCGGCATATCTTTCTTCTCTCTCTCTCTCTCTCTCTCTCTCTCTCTCTCTCTCTCTCTCTCTCTCTCTCTGTCTGTCTGTCTGTCTGTCTGTCTGTCTGTCTGTCTGTCTGTCTGTCTGTCTGTCTGTCTGTCTGTCTGTCTGTCTGTCTGTCTGTCTGTCTGTCTGTCTGTCTGTCTGGCTGGCTGGCTGGCTGGCTGGCTGGCTGGCTGGCTGGCTGGCTGGCTGGCTGGCTGGCTGGCTGGCTGGCTGGCTGGCTGTCTGTCTGTCTGTCTGTCTGTCTGTATAGAGCCTGCTGATGTGGAACATTTTTTTTTTTTTTGTCCACACAGGTGTGAGGAAGTGTCTGAAGGTCACAGCTCTCACCAAGACACAGCAGAGAGTTATGTCACACATAGACACGTGTCTATCTTTATTTTCTCTACACTTCCGTTCATCAGTACTGCTTGGCCAAAGTAATTTAACCTTGTGTCACATTCAAAAGCTCCTGAAAACAGATGTGGGAAGCGAAGCAAGTTCAGAACATAGAAAGTTAGTGAATTCAGTGGTACACGAGCATGTCGAAGATAGAGAAAAGCCAAGAGGGAACTCAAAAAGTTGTGTAATATATTAGTTAATAATAGCATCCTTTGAAGGGTAAGAGAAGAATATACATAATAGCCCAGTAAAGTGAATAGAGCCCTGAGCATGGAGATTCTTGCTGGGATATTCTTAACATGGCTCTGTTCTCCTTGAAGAATTCTCCTTTGAGAGGAAAGGCCTTGGGACTCAACGCTCTCTTGAGTGCATTGAGCCTGTCTGTCTGTCGAGATAATGCTGCAAAGCTTTTCTCTGGTGATAAATGGCAAGCACTTGTTGGGGAGCCAACTCTGTCTGCATTACCTCACAGGAAATTGAAATGGGAAATCCCTGAGTGGGAGGTAGAAGTCAGACGCTTCATCAAACAAATGGGGGTAGAATTAATCATTTCTGTCCTCGTGTGATTTAGCACTCAGAGAGACAACACTGTACAGTGTCCTCAGTATTGTTTGAAAAGGGGAGTTTCTCCTGGTAACCTGGTAACCTTGGGGTTGGCTTGGTTACAGTTTAGTGATGAAGAATTTGCAGGGCAAGATCTCATGAAGGATCAAGGCAATGTCAAAGTTTCTCAACTAATCTACTGTTTGGTTTGTTTCATACTCTAGGCCTACATGATAGAACAACTGCTCTTCAATTTTAGAAAAATGCTCTCTGACAATTCACTTATGTCACTTATATTTTGATTATACATAATGAATGTAGTGAATATGGATAACACTTTACTTTTACAAATGCAATTAATAAGGACAGTGTAAAGTTAAGTGTTACCTGCAATATGTTACTTTCAAGATTAACATCGTCTGTGGAATTAGCTGATTCTATTGGCTGAAAGGCAATAAGGTGGAGCTGGCACCGTCGGTCGTATCCGGAAACCGCGCTCCTTCATTCATTAATGAAACGGGGTAACGGGATAGGACCGCGAGGGCTCTGTTTGGTTGAGGAACGTCGAGCGCCACCGTGGGGATTTGTTTACGAAAGTGCGTGGACACTCTCCAAGTGTCCCTTTTGCGTTATTGGTCTCAGTTCTCAGCCCACTGTCCTGGAACAAGATTGTCATGTTCACTCGCAGCTCCAAGAAGAGAGAATCCAGCAGATCGGTGAGTGATACAAATTGTAGTTTTTTTGCAAAACATTTTTTTTGCAAAACATTTCTGCAAAAACGTGGTACAGTACGGTTGCATGACGCGCGCGCGACCACGGCGTGCTGTTTAATCCCGGTGTCCAGATACACTGCTGTGGTTTAAGTCTATATAAATTACATGTTATTTTGCTGTCTGTGGACTTTGTTTCTTAATCGGTAAAGCAGTAACGTTAAATTCCTAGTCCTCTTCGCACTTCTCATTTGATCGGGAGAGAACGCATCCACCAGTACAATTCAAAGGCTCATTCCACAACATTATCCCGCTGATGTAAGAATAGTTAGTTTTGTATTCTACGAATCTACCCCAATACGCATACTTTGTTAAGCCTTTCAGTTCACTGCACCAGACATTTCTTTCATAAGTGTTTGCCCTCATTTGTGTTCCACACATGTACCCAGAGGCAATGGACTATACTGAGTTCTGTATTTAGTTGTTACTCTTTAAAAAAATAATCTGGGCCAAGTCATATATAGGCTTGATGTCATTGCAATGTCTCATTATTTCAATGTTTTTTAGGTTTGATTATGACTAATTATGACTCTGAATACTTTTTTTCCTTCTCTAAATAGTTAGACTTCTGAATGTGAATTGTCATGTGAGAGACAGCATGTGTTTGATGAATCCAGAAGAGATGAGCGATAACAGCAGGTATCATTAACTATATAGGTTCTTCTCTCCATCACTAGCTGAACACCCTTGATGAGCCGGAGAGAGGACAGCCGTGTAACGTGTGTGGAGACCAGTGTCCCGGCTTCACTCTGCACAAATGGAGGTAGGGTCCCTCTCTCTCCTTCTCTATCTTTGCCCTTACTGTGGCTAGGCATCCCTCCGCCCCTCCCAGCCAAAAACTTCAGTCCACTTAAGTTCAAAGTTTCAGTGGTGGCAGTTGGTACCGTGGAATGCTATTTGCTCCCTGCCTTAGAAAACGTCTTAAGGAAATTGAATACGTACAGCTCTTGAGTAGTATGAACCATGTCTCTATGCCAGTTTGATGCAGTGGACACTTCCCCCTCTGCAATGCACTGGTCTGGAGGACACCTTTTGAGGGTTACTGAAGCCATCCTGTTTTTGCTAAATGGACTCAGCCGTGCATATCAGAGTCGGCAAGACATTGTTCAGAATCTGTGTGCCCTAACTCAACAGTTTAGCCATTCATGCAATATGAGAGATTTAAGCAGACATTCTACACACGCTCTCCACTGCTGTATTTGCTTTAGAGTGAAAGGAAAGAGCGCTGGGTAGTTTGTCTTTGATATGCTGCACATATAAGCTGTGTTTGTTTGATTCACTCTTAGAGAGGCTATATATTTAAGACAACATGAGTTTTCCAGAACTGTTTACAAGAGTTATTACTAAAACATGCATTGCCCTGAATATGGCAAGTGAAAGCTGCAGTGGTGTGGTCCAACCTGGTCTCAGAGCATTTCGTATTATTTTGTACGTAGGTCCGCGAGACTCCATTTAGTATGATATGTTAGGTAAATCAGGGTACTCCTCAATTATGAATACAGTTTCTAAATTGAAAGCAATTACTTTCCCCTACATCATGATTTTGTTTCCTGCAAGAAAAAGTACGAAGTCCCTCTGTGTCACCTCCACTTAAAGAGTCATCTGTAGCAGCAATGTAAGCAGCCCTAACGAAAGCAAAGCCTGGTCTGTCTAAAGGCGTCCTCATGATTCCCAGCTGAAACAGTTCGGTGGAGTTCGTGCATACATTATGATGACATTTAGTGACGTTTTGGACTTCAACAAGTTTTGGGGGGGGCTGTTCGGGCACACAAAGGGCAAGCCGAGGTTCGGAGCCTAAGTCTACCACCCTCCGTCGGTGATTGGCCAACGGTAGAGATTCTTCAATAAAGTTTTTGTCATTCAACGAGAGGCGACTCTTTTTTATGCACATTTTTTCATTGAAAAATACTCCAAACATCTTAGTAAAATGTAAAATCACGCGACCAAGATCTCTTCAGCAAAAAACGTAAACATTTATGACAAATTTCTTGAGTTAGATTAATTCAGACTATTTTAAGGAAGTGTATACTGGCTACGGCGTCTGAAAATGGACAAACAGAACTATTGCCATTTTTCAAGCGAAGGTCTTTTAAGGGAGTATGTGAGTAAAATCATTCGGCTAGGTGCCAGCCGAACTGAAGCATGCGATCACCATAAGCGAATCTACAATGAGAGAGGGAGGAGGGGAGGGGCTGGCATGTTAGGCAGAGGATCATCATGATTCAGGCCTCCATTCTGTAAACCATTACGGGACAACAGTCAACCTCTGGAATGTGCCTTTAATTGCCTTTGCAGTGCCACAATAAAAGTAAACTTCTTCCCGAAAAACCACCCCTACAGTGGACATTTCTTACAGACGGGTCGTGGAAACCCTGCTTTGTGTTTAGAAGCTGGAACGGTATGGGGGAACTTTATGGCTACAAACATCACTGAACCCCTTTGTTCCTTCTTGGAAAGAAAATGCTCCAACCAGTCTCTTCCTCTCTTTCTCAGGAAAGCCTGTTTTCATGCCGATTGATACAGATATGGGTGTTTTATTTGGAATGTGGACTTTAGCTGACCTCAGTGTTGTAGATGAGGGAATCAGAGAAGGGAGTGCGTACATTGTAGGTTGGCTACCATATCAACCCTGCTGTTTATTAACTAAGAGTGACAAAACAACCGTTTCTATGTCAACACAGGGACCTGCCAGACTGCCAAAATTAGACCTTGAATTGTCTCCTTGGGAGCATTATTGATGAGGATCATGGTGTGTTTGTGTGGGAGGGGATCGTGACTGTTTTAAGTTCTCTATAACCGGATGAGCTCTTTAAACAGCCACAGTTTTAAAGGTTGCTGATGTCAGACATGTAATTGCACAGCAGCACACACTTTGATGACATGCAAAATGTGAGTCTGAAGGTAAGCCAGGGAGCCTGGGAGAGCCAGGCCATTTAAGAACTGGGAAAAAATAAATAACTACAGTAAAAGGGACTGGGTTAAGTAAGCGCTGAGACCAACATCCCCCTACCATTCCCTACACTTTAACATGTGTGTATGGCTCTGAATTCTCTAAAATATTCATGTTTTTCGAAATATTCAGGAGCTTGAGATATCAGGAAGAGATGGTATGTTTTTTTCCGTTCCTCCCTTCTTCCGCGCTATATAAAGAAGCTTCCCCTAAGCTGGTGTCTTGGGGGTTCATGCCTACTCTTCCACTGTGGTTTTACTGTGTTTGCTGGCTCCATTCAGCTCCTACTGAAAACCCAGTCAAGTGTCATCCATTTAAAATCACTCGGGCCTACTACTGACCGTATTCTCCATCCACCACTGTTGAGCTTTCATCCAACCAATCACATTTGTTCCGCCCTCAGAAAAAGATGAACTAAGGAAAACTCCAATGAGAGAATTTGTCACTTTTTTTATGACACGATTTGATCTCAGAAAAGCAACTTGTGTGAACAGTAATATAATATGTAATGAGCTACTGTGAGCTTCACTATTGTAAATAGACAAGTGTCTGCCTAGTTCGTGGTATTGATTCAGAGGATTGGTCTGATTGCCTCTGACTTCAGACCAATTCAATCTACCTATCTTTTCAAGACTGGCAACATTCTGCTGAAGAGTAGCAGCATGTTACTAACCCCACTGCCAGTGTGTCAGAGAGCCAATAGTGCTGTGTAAACAGAGTTGTCAGCTCTAGGCAGGATAGGATAGGGAGAGACAGAAGTGGATTTAACTTGTGCAACGCGCTCCTTTGAATTATTAATGCTAGCCGTTGGCTTGATTGATTTTCTTTGTACTAATGAGACTCATTACAGAGCTTATTAACACGAACGGTGTGTGTGAGCCAGATATCTGATCAGCCTAATCGTGTGACCCACTTAACTCTGCACCTGTATGTTTTAAAACTGAATTCAATAACTCGCCCAATGATAATGGTTTTTGAATGTTAACACTTGACCTGTAGTTAATATTGGGGTAGGTTTTATGTAAAATTTCCTGTTAGTTGATTTCTGTAAAATGTCCCCATTTGCACTCATTTCCTTTTGCCAGCACCTTAATTTGCACTGTACAGTATGCAAGTGATGGTATTTGCAATACTGTTTGGACAAAGCCTGCTCTTGTATGCACCAAGGCCTAAATTGAAATCCAAGCTGGACTAAAAGCAGAGGAGAGGGGGGTTGGCGGGGGGGTTTTGGGTTGAGTTGGGCTGAAAGCCCACTGACGTCTGTCCTCACAGTAACCTGACCTGATCTGCATAACACAGGCCCACCCTGCTATTCAGCATGTTAACAAGCAGCCCAGTCAAATAAAACTGTCAGACTGGTTTGGCATATGAATGGCCCTTTAAAAGGGAGTCTCTCGGTTTAGTACTGAAGAGGCCACAGCCTATAAGGGTGGGGGGGAGACCCTGGTGACCACCACCACACAATAGGCCTGGTGGATTTACCAATGTTCTTCTCTGTACTAGCATGGAGATAGAGGCCAACCTCCAGTGAAAGCAGTGGACAGGTTTACTGGTAATGGGCCCAAATCATTATCTCCTCCAGTCCACTCCCCGTGACCTTTGAAGTGGAAAGCAGCAACATCTGTGCCGCATGGTAACACTCATTTGGGTCAGGAGGAAAATGAGATGTTGGGGGGCTTTTTATCGTGTAAATGGAATGTTTTGTCTTTGTCGTTTAAGAGGGTCCATTTTGAAAGGGTCTGTGTTTTGACAGCCCCAGAGGGTTTTTTGATAGATGACTGATGCTCAGCAATAATACAAACCCAGAGAACTCTCTAATCCTGATATAAATCATAGTTTGACATTTACAGATCCTCTGACAGGTCCCTTCCTCTCTATCTCTCTCTTACTCTCTCCTTTTCTGCATCAAAGGCTGGTCCAAGATCAGTTGCTTTTTTGGCTTCTCTATGAGCTCAAGAGGGAGAAGGAGAGTCTTTGATTGGCTGTCTTTCAATTATGGATGGTGGTCACGGAAACGGGAAGCGGGGCATATGCATGTGGTAGCCCGGTGAGACACAGAGGTCCAATCGGACGGCTCATGATTTCAAATGGAGTGGCATTTCAAAAGTCGAGATTAGCCAGGGTTAGCTGCCTCTCAGACAGAGGTCATTGTGGAAGGATCCCTCCCCAGATAACAGAGCCTGTTGTTTTAGTTTTATCCAGGGTCTCTCCCATCCAGCGCTCTCCTTTGATACCAAGTGATATTGACATATTGTGTCTGTCAGAGCAGCTCTTTATGGTCTTTCTGTGTTTGTCTACCTTGAGAGGGGAAATTCTATCTGATTATACCTCTGTAACAGATGCTGAACGCAGCTCGGGGAGATGAAACTGCATGACGAATGTGTTTTGTATTCTTATATGCACTATGGTTATCTGATGACTGTGTTGTGTCTTTGTCATAGGGAGAGGGTTTTCCTATTCACCAGCCGTTGTATGGGGCATGTAAGAGGAGAAGCGGTCATAGGTGTTGGGTTGCTCTGGTCCAGTGTGGCTATCATCTCTTTTCTCAAACAGAAACTACATATCTTATGTCATTAGTATCATGTTTTTCACATTCTTACAACCCATCTACTTGCATCTTGTTCTTTAATCCTTAAGAGTCTAAGCTGGAGATATAATTTTGCATGGGCTGCGTCTCAATCCACCGCATCCGCCTATGTCGCCCTTCTGCGGTGGGAGGTGGCCGAGCTACAGCGGTGTTTATCAGACCATGAGACATCCCGAAAATCGGTCTTCTAATGAAAACGTCTGTAGTGTCCGAGTGGTTTGGCCTACATGATGGTGTTCTCTTTTTGCTCTACGACCCCCACAAGTGTCCCGGGACTCGTCTGATGGTAACCCATACAAATGTATGGAGGTAGTTTTGTGCCAACAAAGTGAGCTCTATCTTTTAGAGGTTAAACAGCCTAATAGCTCAATTGAAGTGGTATTGATTCAAGTCTTGGCCCGTTCAGACAACAGAGGTACTCTCTCTACCCTGACTGTGACTCTGTGGAGTAGAGGCAACCTCCAGTGTGCCAGTGCCAGAAGACCCACACAATCAGAGAGGCAGCCCAGCAGTCACTTGCCAAATGGGCTCTCTCTTTCTCTTCACGCAAAAGTGACTGCACATTCAGCGATATGATTTGCATTTAAAGTTTATACATTCCGTGTTCAGGTGTAACTTTCCTTGTCATCTAATTATATTAGACCAAGCTCAAACGAGCCTTGTTCAGTTGTTTGTGTTTACTGTCCCGGCGGTGAAGCGCTTCTGTTTGTCCACAGGAAGGCGAACATACTATTCATAGATTAGATTAGACTAGAGTAGAAATCCCAAAGGGAAATTTGTTTGCAGCAAGTAGACATCAGGTATGGATGTCCAAAATGGAACAGTCACCCAGCTTTTATCACTTGTGTGATTGTATTATTAATTGTTGGTACTGATAGTGAGCTGCAATGACAATTTTTTGCAAAAATCAGTATACTCCTTATGGCACTGCGTGTGTTCGACAGCTGACCCCTGAACAAAAGCATAGTCATCTTGTGCCAGACTAGAGGCATCTCTGTGAGTCTCCTGTGATAGTTTAAGTCTACAGCTAAGTCTGATCCCCATCTATTTTCCTAGACTGTGTTATCAGAGGTCATCCTGAACAGGTGCCAAAGCACTCTGGGTAATGGACAGAGACGGATAGGCATCAGAAAACCCCTCTTTGTCCCTGGGGAAGTGGCAGAAGTCATACTCACCAGATAGTGGTGTAGTAGACCAGCTTATCCACGTTATGTAGGGAGACTGAATCAAGTTGTACAGTTAAGACTGTCTTTTGTATCTATAGTCATATAATCTCCGCTATAATGATTGCATGTATCCACAAGCACGCACATCATTTTGTAGTTTCTGTCTCTCATAGATTTGAGACATATTATTTTTTATCAGAGAGAAGCTCAAGCTGATGGATATAGTTGTCTGTATGTGTGTCACTCAGCTCTTCCATGGGTGGGTACTTACCATGGTCAAACTAACATGTGGTTCTGGTGGAGGCAGCCTTTACCTAGGGGATAGAGTTCAGCTAGAGTTTAAGGCAGGGAGCGAGAGACAGTGGGAAAGACATGGAAATAGAGAGGGAGAGTGAATCCCAATGGATGGAGAAGTGCATTTGGTATTTTAAACATCGATTTGTAACAAACTTTCCAAGGACATTGGATAACTGTAGAAAAACATTCTTCCTCATGATTTTGTAGAAAAAAGGATTTTGCTTGCAACCTTGCTGTTGCTGTTTACATCTTTGTTCCACTCTGAAATTAGGAAAAGGTTCTGTTGATCAATGCACTCTCCCCCTTGATGTGAATAAACCATGGCTTTGCCTGAGAGTTCCACTCCCAGGAGTTTCCAGCCATGCAGACAGCGCTCTGCCCCGGTGCTGATCTGGCCTTAATGAAGGCTTAGCATCCAGAGCTACCTTTGAACTGTCACCTGGAATAAAGGGGGGAGTCTCACAGCCGTCATCCCCACACTGACTTTAACATTCACTACGTACTACAGCCTACAATTCCCACCCGCCCACACTTTTTAGGGTTTGTATTGTTCATTCACGTCACTTTACATGTTCTTCTGTTAACATTCCTCTATGCAATTAGACTGTGGATATTCTATTATTTCTACTCATTAATTAGAATTCAGTGGAACTGCAGGTGATTGCTTTTTCGAGTGTTAAAAGATGTCACCATTATATCAACAAATACTGAACAAAAATATAAGCACAACATTTTTGTGTTGGTCCCATGAAATAAAAGATCCCAAAATGATTCCATATGCACAAAAAGCTTATTTCTTTCATTTTTTTTGCACAAACTGGTTTACATTACTGTTAGTGAACATTTCTCCTTTACCTAGACAATCCATCCACCTGGCAGGTGTGGCATATCAAGAAGCTGATTAAACAGCATGATCATTACACAGGTGCACTTTCTGCTGGGGACAATAAAAGGGAGCATGCAATTGGCATGCTGACTGCAGGAATGTCCACTAGAGCTGTTGCCAGAGAATGTTATGTTAAGTTCTCTACCATAAGCTGCATTTTAGAGAATTTGGAGAAGTTTTAGAGAAGTTGGAAGTACGTCCAACCGGCCTAACAACTGAAGACCACGTGTAACTACGCCAGCCCAGGGCCTCCACATCCGGCTTCTTCACCTGTGGGATCGTCTGAGACCAGCCACCCAGACAGCTGACGAAACTGTCTGTAATAAAGCCCTTTTGTGGGGAAAAAACTAATTCTGATTGGCTGGGCCTGGCTCCCCAGTGGGTGGGCCTGGCTCCCAAGTGGGTGGGCCTATGCCCTCCCAGGCCCACCCATGGCTGCGCCGCTTCCCAGTCATATGAAATACATAGATTAGGGCCTAATGAATTTATTTAAATTGGCTGATTTCCTTATATGAACTGTAACTCAGTAAAATCGTTGAAATTGGCCCATGTTGCGTTTTTATATTTTTGTTATATATCAGTATATATCAGGTTCATTGCTGGACAGTTGGAGTTAGACTATATTGATGCAGAGGATTTGATATCCCACACAGTACTTTCTAGTAAAATCTCATATTAATAGAGCTATGGTTTCAGTCCACAGACGTCTGGCCTGGGCTCAGGTTCAGCCTAGCACAGTGGGATGGCAGATAGTCACTCCCAGATTAGCTGCAGGAGACACAGTCATGATCTGTATGTCCCTTTAGGCCAGGGTCAGACATTAACACTGAAACACACACTGGATCAGATACACCAGACACACACCACACAGCTGTGGAGGTCTCTAACTCCTCACCCACCAGCCCATCTCCTCTCATCACTCTAACTTTTATGTTAACTTCCCATGACTATACGGTATGAAAGTGACAATTCCTGGATCCTTGTTTTGTAGGCTAAGAATTAACCTCAAATTTGCGTCCTCAGTCATAAAAATGTGGTTCATTTAAGATGTATAATAAATGTATGCGGGTTTCCGAATGAATTTACTTACCACATGCCGGTTTTCAACGTATTTTATGGTCAAGAAGAAGCACAAAGCTGAAAAGATACAACCGTTTCAATTGGAACTACACACATGAACTACAACTCCCACCAGCTTTATATGTCTCACTTTCAACGGCTTGCCGGTCTACAAAAGAAATAGAATATTAAACACATCAAACAGCCTGTAACTGATGGGTTCTTACAGTCCTATGAGTCCTCAACCCGAGCAGGCACACTCCAGCATGCTAACAAGGCTGCAGCAGTTCAAATAAGGCATCGGGTATGAGAAAATCAATACACATACATTAATATAATGTTATATGTTTATATAATCTTGAAGCCTAGTTGAGAGATTATAGGACATGACCCAGAAGTATGACGTAGGAACGTATTACTTTCATATCGTATTGGCACATTCAGCAGTATAATTTATACCTTCTCAATCCCTTTCATTCATCCATGCATCCCTTTCTCCCTCCATCCCCTTCTCTCTCCATTCCTCCATCCCCTTCTCCCTGCATTCCATCTCCCTTCTCTCAATCCCTCCCTCCCTCTGTCCCACCCTCTCTCTATGCACCAAGGTGCAGTGTTCAGGTAGCCAGCAGACTGCAGATTGCAGTGAGGCCTTCAGTTGGAGCAGTGCACCGCTTCAAAGACTCCTTTGATTTTGTACTCTTTTTTTTCTCCTCCTCTCTCTGTTTCCCTCTCCAGTCACATGTTCCTGTATGGGAAGAGAACCCCACACCACCACCACTACCATAATAGAGAATGTTACTGCAGATTAGAATGTTGTATGCCATTCCAGATGAGTTGTCTGCTTTTAGGAATTTTTGGAGAGGTTTTGATGATTCTGTGTTTCTGCTCAGGAGAACTTATAAGTCCTTTAACGTGTCTGATGATGAGTTTACTGTTACATCACCCCTAGATTTCTTGTTGCTGTTCAGATTTTTCGGAGACGTATCAGCTCCAGAATCACCAGCAGAGGTCAGTGTTGTATCTGACGTTATCGCCTGACATTTTCAGCATCAATATGGCTAGAAGTGTTTTTCTCAAAGTCGTTTCATAAATATAATGCGTAAAAAAATCCCCTTTACAGACACCAAACATTCTACATTATTCTACATCTCATATCAGAAGATGTGGGGACTAAAAGACAAAACAATAGACACGTTCACACTTCGTTTATCCTTTTTGTGCAGAACAGTTTGAAATGTCCTATTTTCATTATTTTACTGAATCCCATTGAAACAGTATTCATTTGTTTAGCCAATAAAAATTGGCTTGATGACACAGCAGACATTGTTGAGGTATTTGATTGGTTTATTGATTTAGCCAACTGCCTTTAGGAGCATATTGATCTGTGAGCTGTTTTCCAACTCAGTATTCATCATTGCCTGTACCAGGGCCAGAATTCAATCTAACCTGCACTGTGGAAAATCACATTGTTCCTTCTCTTTTAAAGTATGATTCACATTTGAGTGATGCAGTTAATTCAATGTTTATTAGCTAAAACTCAAATGTTCTGGTGTGTGGGTTTGATTTGTATCTGACCCAAGATGTCTTGCAAGCTGTGTTGTATCTATTCCCTCATACTGAGGCTCTGCGTATTCTCCGTCATCAGAGGAGTGGGTGAAGTGTTATTTTTATCCCAATCACATCCACAGCTCACAATGACTCAAAGCACACAGCAGAATCCATTAATGACGCAGCTCAACAACAAAACAGACTAAGCTTTATTATACATTTTAGTCATTTAGCAGACACTCTTATTCAGAGTGACTTACAGTTAATGTGTTCGTCTTAAGATAGTTAGGTTGGACAATCACATATCGCAGTCATAGTAAGTACATATATCATCAATAAAGTAGCCATCAGCAAAGTCAGAGCTAGTAAGGGGGGGGAGCCAAGTACGAGTATTAGTTCATGATGAAGGCATGGATTAACAATGGGGGGGGGGGGGTTATTTAAGACCAACTTCTTGAAGAGGTTAGGGTTTTGGAGATGGGCAGGGACTAAGAGGTGGCAGAACAGATTGCTCGGGTTGGGGTGTAGGGTTTAGGCATAGCCTGAAGGTAGGGAGGGACAGTTCCTCTTGCTGCTCCGTAGGCAAGTCCCATCGTCTTGTAGTGGATGCGAGCTTTGTCTGTAAGCCAGTGGAGTGTGCAGAAGAGCGGGGTGACATGGCAGAACTTAGGAAGGTTGAACACCAGTAGGACTGCAGCGCTCTGGATAAGTGGGGAGCCCATCCAACAGTGAGTTGCCGTAGTCCAGCTGACAAGTGCCTGGATTAGGGCCTGCACCACTTCCTGTGTGAGGTAGGGTTGTACTCTACAGATTTTGTAGAGCATGAACATGCAGGAGCGAGATGGTGTTGAAGCAGGTAGGCCTTCCCCGGGAGGAAGAGCAGCTCCGTCTTGTCGAAGTTGAGCTCGAGGTGGTGGGCCGACATCCAAACTGAGATATCTGCCAGGCACGTAGAGATGTGTGTCGCCACCTGGGTGTCAGAAGGGCGTAAGATGAAAAGTAGTTGAGTGACATCCACAGAGAAATGATAGGGGAGACCATGTGAGGATATGAAGGAGCCGAGTGACTTGGTGTGTAGAGAGAAGAGTGTACGTGGTGCAGACACAGATCCTCTCCACGTCGCCTGGTAGGAGTGGCCTTCAAGTTAGGATGCAATCCATGTGCAGAGCCTGAGAAGCCCAGCCCTGAGAGGTGTGGAGAGGAGGATCTGATGGTTCACGGTGTCGAAGGCAGTGGATAGATCTAGGAGGAAGAGAAAGGAGAGCGAGAGACAGCTTTAGCAATGCAGAGAGCCTCTGTGACACAGAGAAGAGCAGTCTCAGTTGAGTGACCCCTCTTGAAGCCTGACTGGTTAGGGTCAAGAAGATTGTTCTGAGAGAGATAGCGAGAGAGTGTTTTGGAAAGAAAAGAAAGAAGAGACACCGGTCTGTAATTTTTGACATCAGGAGTCGTCGAGTGTTGGTTTCTTGAGGAGGGAAGTGACTTGGGCCATAGTGAAGTCAGAGGGGACGCAGCCAATGGTCAGGGATGAGTTGCTGAGGGAAGTGAGGAATGGGAGAAGATCTCCGAAGATGTTCTGGAAAAGGGAGGAAGGGAAGGAGTCGAAGGCAGGTTGTCGGACGGCCAGACCTCACTAGTCGTAGGATTTAATCTGGAGATAGAGGGGAGAAAGAGGTCAAGGCCTAGGGTAGTTCTGTGTGAGTGGGACTAGTGGACTCAATAGGCTGAGTGAATGAGGAGCAGATGTCGTGAACCTTCTTTTCAAAGTGGTTGACAAAGTCGTCCGCAGAGAGGGAGGGGGAGGGGTGGAGGATTAAGGACGGAGGTAGAAGCTTGAAATTTAGATAGGATTTAGAAAGGGGACAGTGCGAGTCCTAGGATGTAGAAAGGGAGGAGAGTAGGGTCAAGAGGGAGAATCAGGAGACCGGAGGGAGAAAGATTTAGCAGAAGGCAGAGATGATAGGATAGAAGAGGAGAGAGAGCAAAGATTGCGACGGCGGGGGGTTGCAGCGAGATTTGTAGGCCTCTAGTAAAGACGAGGTCAAGGTTATTGCCTTGTGAGTGGGAGGGGACTGGGAAAGGGTGAGATCAAGAGGCAAGGAGGGGAACGAGAGAGTTGGAAAGAAATTAATCGAAGGCAGACATCAGGAGGTTGAAGTTGCCAAGTACAAAGAGCGGTGAGCATCATCAGGAAATTAGCTTATCAAGGTGTGAAGCTCATTGAGGAACTCTCTAAGGGCAGCTGGTGGGTGATAGATGACAATGTTAAGCTTGAGTGGACAAGTGGCAGCATGGAATTCAATTGAGGAGAAGGACAGGTGAGTGAGGGAGAAAAGGGAAAATCTCTACCCAGGAGAAATTAGTATCTCCCTGTGCCACCACCATGACGACCAGATGCTCTGAGGCTATGAGAGAACCCTGAGAACACCCTATAGAACACTGCTACTCCAGAGCAGCAGTGTTCTCTGGGGTGATCCATGTCTCCGACAGGACGAAAAAGTCAATGGACTGAAGGGCAGCATAGGCCGAGATGAACTCTGTGTTCTTGACCACAGATCGTCAGTTCCAAATGCTGCCAGAGACCAGGAATTCCACATGGGTTGTGCGTGCAGGTTACACTAAATTAGAATGGTTGCAACCAAGGGGTGGGGAGCGTCTGTAAAGCCTACAGGGAGAGGAGCGAACACGTATATAAAACACACACATAGTTGCCAAAGCTACAAAAGAGCAAAACAAGATCTGAAAAATCACTAGGTGATATACTCAAGGGAGATAGTGGTGTGGAGATGCCTTCTCTTTCCTTCCTAGAATAACTCTGCAGAACAACTCAGCAGGACCGTCTTTCTTTCGGTGACGGTTTTAGTTTTGCGACGAGACCGCCGCTGACACGGCTGCCATTGAGAGAACAGGGGAGACTCAAGTACTAATACTAATTGATAATTGCCTTGCAAAGTGAAGAGCACACCTCCTGGTACTAATTGCTGATTGCCTAGGAGAGGAGAAACAATTCCTCCTCCAATATGAAGATTACACAACAGAAAGCTAAAGACAGTTGCCAGGCTGTTGGTTTGTTTGAAACTGCGTAGAAAGTGCTGTTCCACATTAGTGACACTACATAAGCATCCAGAGATAGGATGGAGGTGTGAGAGTGATGCCCTATGATGTAGAACCCCTCCTCCATGATGTCTCAGTCACCAGTGAGCCTGCAGTCTTCTCCTGGTTCACTTCAACAAAAGGCAACCTGCATATCCCCCATGTCACTCTCCCGGGTCGGTATAGTGATATACAGTACTAACCCTTACAATAACCTGTGATACCATGGACTGACAGAATCTGGTCACTAGATATGACATTGTGTGAATAGTCAAAGCTAATTTGAACACTTTCAACTTCAAACTGAGTGAAAGAAGAACGCTTCCTGTTAGCTCAAACTACAAGAATATCAGGTTGAGTGATAAATCACTGAGTGGCCTTGAAATGAAAGGGAACCTTCCTTGTTACTTATATGGTCGCTTATTTCACAAGACACAAGGCCCTAAACCTTTCAAATGTAGGGCATACTTTATGAGTTTAAGCATTCTATGGGACTCTGCTACACTGGAAATACAGACAAAATGCAGGTAATTTATTTACATAACTATCAACCCCTCAACAGCCCAATAAAGGTTCTGGTTGTCATTCTGCATAGTCAATGTCTTTTGTGTTTAGGAAGGGACACTTACCGGATGTCAAATACTTGGAAATGACTCTCTATACCTCACAAAGTGCTTCATTCTGACTTGCCTAGTAAAATAAAGGTTAAATAAAATAAATACTTTTGAACTTGGTGGCACTTATCTTAAGACACAACAAAAGAAGATCAAGGTAGAAGATGCAAAACATTGATATGGTTAACTGTATTCATTTCAGTTAACTCAATCCAAGTTCCCGTCTCAGCCTCAACTTTACTGCAGTACGCTATGGACTCAAACCGTGCAGCAGCACTGAGCTGTTCTCAGACATGCAGTGTAACTAACCAGACAAGGAGGACAAAACAAGCTCACTGGAGTCGAAAGCCAATTACATTCACAAAAGACCTGTGTTTCTCTCTCTTCTGTAGCCTTCCTTTCTTTCACTGTTAATCTGGTTGTTGTATAGGCCATGCCTGTTGGCTCTCTGACCATTTGTAACCCTACTAATGGTAATGTCTCTGTTATTCTAGCATGGCTAGTTGTCAAGATACCAGCCGACTCTGATCACTCACACACATCTCCTTGGCAACTAGTCAATTTACACAAATAAACTTGGCCGTACAAGAGCGAGCATGAGTGTTGTGTTTAAATATGCAGTGCTATATGGAGCTGCTGGAGCAAGAGTTCTGGTTGCTATATGGAGCTGCTGGAGCAAGAGTTCTGGTTGCTATATGGAGCTGCTGGAGCAAGAGTTCTGGTTGCTATATGGAGCTGCTGGAGCAAGAGTTCTGGTTGCTATATGGAGCTGCTGGAGCAAGAGTTCTGGTTGCTATATGGAGCTGCTGGAGCAAGAGTTCTGGTTTCTATATGGAGCTGCTGGAGCAAGAGTTCTGGTTTCCATACGGAGCTGCTGGAGCAAGAGTTCTGGTTTCTATACGGAGCTGCTGGAGCAAGAGTTCTGGTTTCCATATAGAGCTGCTGGAGCAAGAGTTCTGGTTTCCATACGGAGCTGCTGGAGCAAGAGTTCTGGTTTCCATACGGAGCTGCTGGAGCAAGAGTTCTTGTTTCTATACGGAGCTGCTGGAGCAAGAGTTCTGGTTTCCATACGGAGCTGCTGGAGCAAGAGTTCTGGTTTCCATACGGAGCTGCTGGAGCAAGAGTTCTGGTTTCTACACGGAGCTGCTGGAGCAAGAGTTCTGGTTTCTACACAGAGCTGCTGGAGCAAGAGTTCTGGTTTCCATTTGGAGCTGCTGGAGCAAGAGTTCTGGTTTCTTGTGCAATGATTCTCCTCTAGGAATGGAGGATTTAATAGGGTGATAAAGGCTTGAGCCTGATTTTGGCAGGGCCCACAAACCCCACATGGTGCTCATTCTGAAATATTCTAAGTGCTGCCTCCTATCTCCTTTTCTCTACCGCACGCATGCACACAAACTCTTTAAAAAAAAAAAGTTACATCCATAAACACGGTGTAGAATAGTATTTTGTTTTCTCAAGTTTCAGATGGAAGACCTTTACAGTGCCCAGTGGTGCCCTTACTTTCGGACGTCGTTACGTTTTTATTTGTATTTATTTATTTATTTTAATCTTTATTTAACTAGGTAAGTCAGTTAAACCCTTCCCTAACCAGGACGACGCTGGGCCAATTGTGCGCCGTCCTATGGGACTCCCGATCACAGCCGGTTGTGATACAGCCCGGGATCAAACCAGGGCCTGTAGTGACGCCTCTAGCATTGAGATGCAGTGCCTTAGACCGCTGCGCCTCTCGGGAGCACTGGTTACACTCAGCAGAGAGAGAGAGTGTGTGTGTGTGTGTGTGTTTGTTGGCCTGAGTGTCAGGGAGTTCAGCGTCTCTGGATGCTGTCCGTTGTTCTGTCTCTGATCACAGGAAGTTGGCAGTGCCTCCTCTCTCCTGTTAGGGCCCACTTCCTGCCCTCTCTTTTAAGATGCATTGATAGGCAGAGCCCAGAATGGCAGAGCAGCTACTCTTTCATCCATGAAATACAGGGCTCACTAGCAGCCTCCTGGCTATTAATACATACACAGTCACATAAAAAGCATGGACACACACACAGTCGTGCAAAGTATGGACATACTCACACACTGCTCAATATGCATATGCAAGAGAAAAATACTTCTACAGTCCATTCAGAAAGTATTCAGACCCCTTGACTTTTTTCACATTTTGTTATGTTACAGCCTTATTCTAGAACCTACACACACAATACCCCATAATGACAAAGCAATAAAAGTGGAAATATCACATTTACTCAGTACTTTGTTGAAGCTCCTTTGGCAGCGATTACATCCTTGAGTCTTCTTGGGTATGATGCTACAAACAAGGCACACCTGTATTTGGGGAGTTTCTTCCATTCTTCCCTACAGATCTTCTCAAGCTCTGTCAGGTTGGATGGGGAGCTATTTTCAGGTCTCTCCAGAGATGTTTGATCGGTGTTAAAGTCCGGGCTCTGGCTGGGCCACTCAAGAACATTCAGAGACTTGTCCCGAAGCCACTCCTGCGTTGTATTGGCTGTGTGTTTCGTGTCATTGTCCTGTTGGAAGGTGAACCTTCACCCCAGTCGGAGGTCCTGAGAGCTCTAAAGCAGGTTTTCATCAAGGATCTCTCTGTACTGTGCTCCGTTCATCTTTCCCTTGATCCTGACTAGTTTTCCAGTCCCTGCCGCTGAAAAACATCCTCACAGCATGATGCTGCCACTACCATGCTTCAACGTAGGGATGGTGCCAGGTTTACTCCAGACGTGACGCTTGGCATTCAGGCCAAAGAGTTCAATATTGGTTCCATCAGACCAGAGAATCTTTCTCATGGTCTGAGAGTCTTTAGGTGCCATTTGGCAAACTCCAAGTGAGCCGTCATGTTCCTTTTTACTGAGGACTTTCTTCCATCTGGCCACTCTACCATAGAGGAACTATAGAGGAACTCCAGAGCTCTGTCAGTGACCATCGGGTTCTTGGTCACCTCCCTGACCAATGCCCTTCTCCCCCAATTGCTCAGTTTGGCCGGGCGGCCTGCTATAGGAAGAGTCTTGGCGGTTCCAAACTTCTTTCATTTAAGAATGATGGAGGCCACTGTGTTCTTGGGGACCTTCAATGCTGCATAAATGTTTTGGTACTCTTCCACAGATCTGTGCCTCGACACAATCCTGTCACATGCTCTACGGACAATTTCTTTGACCCCATAGCTTGGATTTTGCTCTGACATGGACTGTCAACTATGGGACCTTTATATAGACAGGTGAGTGCTTTCCAAATCACGTCCAATCAATTTAATTTACCACAGGTAGACTCCAATCAAGTTGTATAAACATCTGAAAGATGATCAATGGAAACAGGATGCATAGCAAAGGGTACACTGACTCTGTACTCCTTGTATATAACCTCATTTTATTGTGTTGCTATTTTCTTTTTATCTATTAGTTAATTTTCATACATTTTAACTGCATTGTTGGGAAAGGGCTAGTAAGTAAGCATTTCACTGTAAATCTACACTTGTTTAATTCAGCACATGTGACAAATACAATTTTATTTAATGCTGACAATATTTTACTGCATGATATTTCTAGTATTATGATTGTTATTTGTGCTTTACCTTAGCTTAAACTTTATTATACAACATGTTTCTGTAACTTTCCAGTTTAAGTGTTTCCTCATGCTGTCCACACCTGGACTGCTAAATGTTCAGACTAACCGCCACTGTAGTCCCCTTGACTCTGGGTCTGTGCTCTTGACTCACGGCTCTGTGCTGCATACTTTTAGAGTCACTTTATCTCAGTTAACCTCTAACGAGCCTCAACCCCGGATCCGGGATCACCCCCCCCCCCCCCCCCCACCCCCCCCACACTGATTAGCATTGCTAGCATAGCGTCACAATTAAATAGTAGCATCTAAATATCATTAAATCACAAGTCCAAGACACCTAATGAAAGATACAGATCTTGTGAATAAAGCCACCATTTCAGATTTTTAAAATGTTTTACAGGGAAGACACAATATGTAAATCTATTAGCTAACCACGTTAGCAAAGGACACGATTTGTTTACTCCCAAAAGTTTTTTCATGCGTCAGTAGCTATCACTAATTCGACTAAATAAAAATATATATAGCCACTAACCAAGAAACAACTTCATAAGATGACAGTCTGATAACATATTTATGGTATAGCATAGGTTTTTTTTTGAAAAATGTGCATTTTTCAGGTATAAATCACAGTTCTACATTGCAGCTGCAATCTGAAATAGTGCTGACCCAGCCAGAACAATTACAGAGACCAACGTCATATAACGAATTACTCATCTTAAAACATTTCAGAAAAATACACAGCGTACAGATATTGAAAGCCCAACATCTGGTGAATCCAAACAATATTTCAGATTTATTAAATGTTTTATAACGAAAACAAAATGTAGCGCTAAATTAGCATAGCTATACCAGGCAGATTCGGCTAGGCGCCCACGGCCAGTTCACATGCACAACAGATATGATATAACATCGTAAATTGGGTCTTACTATGGCTGATCTTTCATCAGAATGTTGATCAAAGTGTCCTTTGTCAAGATGAGTCGTTGGTTCCGTTCAGAATTGTTCCTTTCCCACTCCATTTAGCACAGGTACTGGTCGAGTGGCACGGATCTCTCAAACGTAAATAAAATCAGACAACGGAACACCACAAAACTCCCGAAAAAATTCAAATAATCTGATTAAACTATATTGAAAAAACATACATTACGATGATATGGTCACATGTATCAAACAAAATTCGACACGGAGATAGTTTTCATCCATAACGCCAGCAAAACAGTACACAATCGCAGCTCCAACTCGTGCGAATCAGAAAACCGGAAGTTGTCGGTCACGCCAAAGAAATAGGTCTTATTTCACGTCAGTACCAGATAAACAAAGAATTTCTCCTCTGACGTCCTCTTGACACCCAGAGGAAGGCGAATGAAGTGTGTTTCTGGTCATAGGGGTCATGACCATATATAGGCAGAGCGTTGAAGCGAGCATAGACTTCTTGCATTCTACTTCTTGGTCAGGGAAAGTGCTGTCAAATGACTTGTGTATCACTCAGAGACAAAATTGAAACGGTTTTAGAAACTAGAGATTGTTTTCTTTCCAATGGTATTATTTATATGCATATAGTAAGAGCAATAATTGAATAAGAGGCAGTTTAATCTGTAGAGCAAATTATGCTAATGGGAAAATAGCACCCCCTGTATTCTCAAGAAGTTAAACCCTTCTCTGTAAAGCAAGCCTCAGTCTATATCATCTCTCACTCTCACACACACACACACACACACACACACACACACACACACACACACACACACACACACACACACACACACACACACACACACACACACACTAATTTCTGTCTGTAGAGTGGCTCTTTCTCAGTCAGCGCAGATATCAAAGGCTCACATATTTATCAGTCTTCTTGGGGTGTAATTGGTTTCTAGTTTGATTGTAACAAGAGCAGGCCTGATCTGGTTTTATTTATTTACTCAAATTCTCCTCTTCCATATTTAGCCTCTTTCATGTCTTTGCCGATTGAAGCCAAATAGACATACTGTATAATGAATGCTGTATGCGGAGTAAAATGTCAACTGTTTAGGTAGAGGGAGTGATGCATAAGACATAAAAAGGCCGTTTTTGACCTATGGAAAACCGTCCTGTACACAGCAGTGTGGGAATCTTCTGTCATGTCATGTGGGGACACATCGCCCATAAACAGTGACTTAGCCTCAGCAGGCCCGTATGGGTTTCAAGGTGCATCTGGTTTGGATCACAATCCCTGTGATTGTTTGTCTTTTGATGTGTTTAAATAGTGATGCAGACTATGATTACTCCGACTGTGGATCCAGAGCATTGATGCATGTGTAAACGTTCTGGTGTCCGCTCCTGGCTGAGACGACTGCATAGTCCCACATTTCTCTTTCTCTCTAGATGGTCACGGAAGAGTGAAAGTGATATATTTCAATGTAGGGACGTTAGGGCTTGTGTTGGCAGGGGAGGTGTGTGTATGTTTTCAGAAGGATAGGCATGTGGTCTGTGACATCGTCTTGCTCCTCTCCTGTCTGAGGTGTCCCTGAGTGAGATTGTGTTACAGCTCTTTGTCTCAGTCTCACAGGTGGGGTTGGGAGGTGTGTGTTTGGCATCATGGTGTAGGGTGGGGTGCAGGCTGGGGGTGGGAGCAGGTGCCAGATGCCTGATACTCTCCTGTGACAAAGGGATGCCCAAAGGCTTGTGTGTGTGCCTCCAAGTTAGTAGGGGATTTGTTGACACGTGTCCTCTATCAGCTTGTGTATCTATCCATTCATATGGTCCAGTTTGGTGTGTTTTGATGGATGTTTATGGGAGCCCCAGACAGACTGTCTGACCTGTAGAGACTTTAGGCCTGGGTATGAATGTCTGTGTTGTGTAAATGTGATGCTGGTCTTCAGAAGAACAGTGGCCTTGCCTGTGTCTCAAACTTGACATTTTATTATTAAATCTAAAATGAATCCATCTCAATCAACTGATGACTGAGGTTGATATGTCCCATCTCTCTCACTCACACACACACACACACACACACACACACACACACACACACACACACACACACACACACACACACACACACACACACACACACACACACACACACACACACACACAGACTGTGTATTTGTTCCAGGGGTCCAGCTCTGTAAGGGTATAAGAGCACTCCCATGGTGAGTGTTAAGGCCTCAGCCTCTGTCTACGCCAGTGACGGACATCATGTGACATACATCATATCATGTGAAGCCTCAGTTATGCAGACCACGAGCAAGATATTCTTCCTCTATTTCACTCTCCCTCCCTCTGCCTCTCCACTTCTCTTTATATGGTAAGTCAGGCATGTCCTGTATGTGGATTGGTGCCACAGCCTCTCTCTCAATGCAGAATCAGCCTCTGCCCTGTTTGAACTCAAACTCAGGCAAGCTGTGCACCTTTAGAAATACTGAATAATGAATTTGGACTAGAAGGAGAATGTTTGATGTGCGTGTTGTGAGTTTGTGTGTAGGCCAGGTGGTGACGATTTTAATGGAATACATAACATCAAGATGGGCCCCCGCCTTCTCTCCTACTGGGACTCACTGTGACAATTCCTAATTTTACTAACAAGGATCAATATTTGTCAATCAATGGAGATTTGAAAGAAGTCCATAAAAGAGGGATTGTGCGGGTGTGTGCGCAAGCGTGCATATGCCTGTGTGTGTCAGTAAGGCCTCATTGTATTAGCCTTAGGTAAAACCAGTGCATATATTAGCCCGAGACGATGAACTGTCGCATGTGATTAATGGCGTGACACAATTGAGTGGAGAGTGGACATGCCTTCTGCCCAAACACAAAGAGTCTGTCTCTACACCCACAAAGACCCTGGCCCAATACAGGCAGCTTCATCACTGAGACAGTCATTATGGCCTGGCCTGCTGGAATTGGATTTGGAGCAGCCAGCACCTGTGAACCCCAGTAGGTTTGAATGACGAGGGAGAGACCAATACACCACAGTCCTTCTGTATTGGAAATGGGCCCCGAAGGGCCACAATCATAATATTAATTCAGAGGGGCTGCTCAGGCGTTTGTGTTTAGGCTGACAGCTCTAAGTGATCTTCAGGGTCTTCCGCTTGGCTGTGCAGTCAGCGTGCTTCGCTAAGAACCGTGGGGATTTCAGAGCTACAGTAGTGCTGAATGGCAGCCATAATTCATCGCTGTCTGATGAAAACCTCGCAACTCCATTCATGTACTGAAAGCAGTAACTCCTCTAAATGTACTCTGAACATTTCATGACACTAGGTCCAATAAAATGTATTCACAATAGCTTCTGAATATTCATAATTGTATGTTCGTTAATGGGAAAATAGGTATGTTTTCCATTCCCTGAAAAGTGTATTTTGGAGATAAGAGGTATACAAAAGTAAAATGGAACAAAGGTCCTACACATTATACAGTAGCTATTGCTCCCATACAACATTTCTACAATGGTTTGGTCTGTGTTTTTCTGTTAACAACACCTTCGTGCAAAATTATGGGGCGTATGACAATGCTCATTTCAAAACCATTACAAAAGTGTAATAATTTGGTCCTCTATTCTTTTCCCCCACCTATTGTTGAGGCCCTTTGTACTTGCACAATACCAGGGTGAGGGCTATTCATTTGTGCATCCTTCAGTCCCATTTCAATGAACCTCTGAGGCTGACTGTTTACATTGATTGACCTTGATGTTCTCAGCCAGACAGGTTGTTGTGGTGGTCTGTGTGTGTTATAACCAAGCCTCTAGTGCTGTGTTGTCCATTAGTTTACTCCAATTTGAGGAGGAGTGGTAGGGTTAGGGGACAATACATTTATATTTTTTATATGCAGTGTGTGTATTTATTTACAAAAAATATGGGGAATTGGAAATGATGCAGACAATTACATTGATGGAAGCCACAATCTATCTACAATATTAAAGCTGATCAACAAAAAAAAAAAGTAAATATATATATATTTTAAAGCCTCTAGTGTTGATGATCAAACCCGTCGTATACGGTTTGATAGCTGTGCTCTCGGCACCCTGGGAATGATGGCTTTCTGAAGAGGCCTCTTTCTCCTCAGAGCTCAGAGCTGTGGATCTAACCACTACATCAGACGCCTTCTGTGTCAGACCCCAAATTATCAGGCTATTTTCAGACAGCATGATTCCCCTCTTTCCCCTGTTCAAAGGCTTATCCCTCCCTGCGCCTTCCTTTCTTCCTGGTGCGATAATGCTCTCCAATTGAGGGGGCTCAAAATATTTGTAATCTTCATAAAGAGCCGCAAATGGAATTATTATTTTTAAATCTCTGTGACCGATTATCAGGCATTTGATTGCGTAATAATGGGTTTCATAGCTTGAGTAGATCAAATTTGGTGTTTGGTTATGATTTGACATGATATGCAAGGGTGTTGGGAGGGTAAGCCTCTGCTGCTGCTGTGCCAGCCAATCCCAGATCCTTGCTTTCTAAACATGAGTATATGATTAGGGGTCGCTAAACAAGATTACATGATGAGAGTTCTGCACTGTAATTTGGAGGGTTTCTTTTACAAGTTGCTTTTCAGATGTTGCCTTTCTCTCTGTACACACACACGCACACACTAGGTTCCATACAGTTCAGTAATGCATGAGTAGCTTTGTGATTGCGCTGCAGACCTGTGCTTAACTTAAACTTGACTGTGACAGAGTTTGCAGTAATCCTTTGCCTGCCATCTGTTGTTTGACCTCCTCCTGGTCAACAGAGAGCGGATGAGGAACCAGCTCTTTAAGGCCCCGTCTGGCTGGCTGTCTCTGTCCGTCAGTGTGTGACTGTCAGTCAGTGAGTCAGCTGAGCTGGGACCAGGGATGAGGCGTCATTAGTAAGCCCTAGTGTAGGCCTTGTTTTAGGTAAATAGGGTCAAGAACTTGCCCAACGTCCACATGTGGAAGCTATTTTGGTGTGAGTGGGCATCAGTCATACTCAGTTGTCAGAGCAGATGCACACCGTAGCAATGGCTGGAGGATGTGACTATTATGGATCTGAAATCATGATGAAAAACAGACTTCATTCAGTCTCCACATGCCCTTAATGGATAGCTTGTAGGACAACAGATTATTTTACATAGGCCTAGGTCATTTGACAAGTTTGAAAAGTCATTACCTATTTTGATTGTCAATGAATACGTACGTTTACATGCACACTAATAATTGGATATTAAACTGATTATGGCAGTAGTCATGTAAAACCTTACTCTGCTTATCTTAATCGAAGGAAGGTCAAAATCAAAGTAAGCATATGACGATTTAAAACACCTGGTTTCAAATTCTTTCAAATTCTTAGGACATATAAATGGCTTAATCGGATGTGGATTTGATCAGCACATATGCCAGCACCGGAAAAACTGAAAGTATTCATCTTCGAAATAGTTTTCACATACAAACTTTATATAAAATAACATTGTCAATGAGGTAGAACGTTTATTTTGTTTGTACATTTCCTGCATTTATCAAAAGTCCCATTAAGTAACCTGATCTCAGATTTGTCTTTGTAAATCGTTCTTCTTGCAAAGCATGTAGCTGTTTAAACAAACTATTATATTAATCCTATCCTCAAGAATCTTATTATTGTGTGCATGTAACCATGCTCAATTACAAATTGTAGCTTAGTCTGACCTGTTTTTGTCTCATTGGCTTGCTGGCTACCAGGGTCAGTTATCAGGAGTCTGTATAAGGCTGTAGGACCCCACAGTGAGACCCTGTCCAGAGCTCTCATATCAGGACCAGTCATCACTCTGCTTAGTCATACCAGTCAGATCCCTCCACAGCCCAGTCCAGGTCCAGACCTACTCAATGGCCAATCAGACACATTCATCAAGCCACTCTCTTTCTCCCCCCACTGAGCCTGAGCACGGTGTGTTTTGACTCACATCAGATGGAATGAGTTCATTATGAGCTGCAGTTCTGGTCTTATTATTGGTGGAGTGCGGGGGTGTTGGGTCATTATGAGCTGCAGTTCTGGTCTTATTATTGGTGGAGTGCGGGGGTGTTGGGTCATTATGAGCTGCAGTTCTGGTCTTATTATTGGAGGAGTGCGGGGGTGTTGGGTCATTATGAGCTGCAGCCCTGGTCTTATTATTGGTGGAGTGCGGGGGTGTTGGGTCATTACGAGCTGCAGCCCTGGTCTTATTATTGGTGGAGTGCGGGGGTGTTGGGTCATTACGAGCTGCAGCCCTGGTCTTATTATTGGTGGAGTGCGGGGGTGTTGGGTCATTACGAGCTGCAGCCCTGGTCTTATTATTGGAGGAGTGCGGGGGTGTTGGGTCATTACGAGCTGCAGCCCTGGTCTTATTATTGGTGGAGTGCGGGGGTGTTGGGTCATTACGAGCTGCAGCCCTGGTCTTATTATTGGAGGAGTGCGGGGGTGTTGGGTCATTATGAGCTGCAGCCCTGGTCTTATTATTGGTGGAGTGCGGGGGTGTTGGGTCATTACGAGCTGCAGCCCTGGTCTTATTATTGGAGGAGTGCGGGGGTGTTGGGTCATTACGAGCTGCAGCCCTGGTCTTATTATTGGTGGAGTGCGGGGGTGTTGGGTCATTACGAGCTGCAGCCCTGGTCTTATTATTGGTGGAGTGCGGGGGTGTTGGGTCATTACGAGCTGCAGCCCTGGTCTTATTATTGGAGGAGTGCGGGGGTGTTGGGTCATTATGAGCTGCAGCCCTGGTCTTATTATTGGTGGAGTGCGGGGGTGTTGGGTCATTACGAGCTGCAGCCCTGGTCTTATTATTGGAGGAGTGTGGGGGTGTTGGGTCATTAAGTTCTCTGTAGTTTCTTTTTAAAGAGAACCGATTTGATTCAATTGAAGGTAGCCAAAATAGTATTTTTCATAATTTGATTGAAGGAGACATTTCTACAGAGATATTTCTGATACTGGAATTGATTTTTACATCTAAAATGTCTCAACCTTGTTTTATTCTTTCCTAGTGGTGTTTTTTTTAACTGAGTTCGGTGGAGAAAGGTTCTGCACTGCATGAGCCTTGTAGTGCTGGATATGCTATGTGCTTTTCAGAAAGCTAAGTCCTGCTCTTGTGCCATCTCACGCATGGACACACATATGACACACATATGACACACACACACACACACACACACACACACACACACAGTGTAGTCACACAAATGCACAATGCCGCCGACCTGAAAGCCAGGCTAACTTTGTTGAGTTCTTTGGCAGGCTCAGCCCAGTGGTTCCTTCCAAGTTCTCACTGAGATGGTAATGAATTAGAAAGCCCAATCAGTTCATTCCTAATACTGCTGTCCTAAAACCTCATTAAGACACAGTGATGGGTATGAGCTTTCCTTGCCTTTCTCCTGCGTCAGCATTGTTCAAATCCCAGAGTTAAGGAGCACCGAAGCCAAGAGCTCTGCTCAACAGACTGAACTACTTAGTGATTTGTGTTGCGATTAATGCATCTCCCATATGCTGCTGCACACAAACCCTGCCAGAGCAGCAGCATAAGCCAACCCCTCACTTTTATATGAGTTTACCTTCCAAGTGACTCAAATGAAATGGGCTCCACCACATGGACTGTGGATTTGTGTAGAGCCCCACTTGTTTTGAGCCCCACATCAGTTTGCAAACAATGTAAAAAAATAAATAATAATAATTGAGAATAAAGCATAAAGCCGCATACAAACATGGTCTCTTTATTTTGTTGCTATCTTGAGTAAGGCAGCTCCAAAATGCAGGTGTTTCAGCCTAGCTCAGTGCTTTCTGTGGTGGTGGGGCAGCCAGCGGAAAATACAGAGCAGGGGTTGGTAATGTTCTCTAGTTGCACCGTGATTGGCTCAGTGTTCTGTCACTCATGGGGACACTACGTCACCGCCAAATATAAGGGTAGATGCTCGAAAACTCAAGCCCCTTGGGTGCTGCCATAGAGTTGCATCCAAGAAGGCTCAAGGTCATTGACCACAGATAAAGTGACGTCAATTCACGTTATAGCTACAGTAGCTTTTATTGGACTGATCATGTCAACGTCATACTTTCCAAATCTTAGCTAGCAGTCATCATTGTGAATCAAGTCGACAATCTACTGGCAAATCCTTTTAATTCTTGTCATATGAAGAGAAATAATGAAGAGAAATTATAGATAAAACGTATCAGTGCTCATCAGCCATTGGACATGAACGTTACACAACAAGTTGGAATTCGCAAATTCAACAATGAGTGGTTTGGAAGGAATCAATGACTAACTGCAAGCGTTGCAAAGCAATCACTAGCCATCTATTCAGTGGTGGCTGTGTGGTCCCAAGTCTGGGTTTAAGAGTTTATTTTCCGTGCTTAAAATTATAAACATTCAACATTGGCCATGCTGTCAATCCAGCATGATTTCTGTCGCGCTCATAACAAGTGTTAACTCAGAACTGGGAAATCTGACTTCAGTGAGAAGACAACTGGGAACTGGGGGGGGAAATTTGCTCCGACTTGGAAAATACTTTTTAAACGGTCAGGCAACTTGGAATTGCAAGTTGGGAACTCAGGCCTCTTTCTAGAGCTACAACCTGACAATCACTGACATCATTATGATTCAAGCTTGTTTTTTTCCGAGTTCCCAGTTGTCTTGAAAGCAGCAATAATCCAGAAAATGCCAGATGACAAAATTTGACCAAGAAGGACTGCCACGCTACCTTCCTGTTCATGTGAGCACAGCACAACAAGGTGAGTCCAAAAATGTATTGTATGCTGCTGCTTAAGTGATGTAATATGCCAGGGAGATATGTATACTGTAGCTAAGAAAGTAAAAGTGTATGTTGTGTAGTAAGCTGTTAGTAGCCCATGTGCCTTATCCTAATTATTTGGTATATTTTCCCCTCTTAATTTCACCTACTGTTCTGACTTGGTGGTGCACATGTAGCCAATAACCTGTTTTAGAGAAATGTAATCATATTGTAAGAGCTTTAATTGTCTGCTTATATGCCACCTTTATTTATCCTACGGTTCTGACTTGGTGTACAGTCTGTCACTGTACATTTCAAAAGTGCTGAACAAATAGTTATATTGACTACGTCCGTCCTAGCTCGCTCATTGATGTCTTATTCGAAATTACAGATTGCCTCTTATCCACTCGTCTTCCCCTTATGCCATAGTTTGTACATCTCAATTATCAGTAGAAACCACATTTGTTTAACTTCTTATGGCTGCAGGGGCAGTATTGAGTAGCTTGGATGAAAGGTGCCCAGAGTAAACGGCCTGCTCCTCAGTCATAGTTGCTAATATATGCATATTATTATTAGTATTGGATAGAAAACACTCTGAAGTTTCTAAAACTGTTTGAATTATGTCTGTGAGTATAACAGAACTCATATGGCAGGCAAAAACCTGAGAAAAAATCCAACCAGGAAGTGGAAATTCTGAGGCTGGTCAATTTTCAACCAAGATCCCATTGAAATCACAGCAAGATATGGATGAGTTTGCACTTCCTACGGCTTCCACTAGATATCAACAGTCTGTAGAACCTTGTCTGATGCCTCTACTGTGAAGGGGGGCCGAATGAGAGGGGAATTAGTTAGGTCTGCCATGACCTGACCATTCTTTGACCATGCGCGTTCACATGAGGGAGCTCTGTTCCATCGCTCATCTGAAGTCAATGTAATTCTCCGGTTGGAACGTTATTCAAGATTTATGTTAAAACATTCTAAAGAATGATTCAATACATCATTTGACATGTTTCTACGGACTGTTACGGAACTTTTGGACATTTCGTCAGGTTTTAGTGAACGCGCTTCCCTGACGTTGGATTTGTTTACCAAACACGCTACAAAAATAGCTATTTGGACATAAATGATGGACATTACTGAAAAAAACTAACATTTCTTGTGGGAGTCCTGGGAGTGCATTCCGACAAAGATCAGCAAAGGTAAGTGAAGATTTATAATGCTTTTTATGAGTTTTGTTGACTGCACAATTTGCCGGGTATCTGTATGGCTTGCTTTTGTGGCTGAACGCTGTTTTCAGATTATTGAATATTGTGTTTTGCCGTAAAGATTTTTGAAATCTGACACAGCGGTTGCATTAAGAACAAGTGTATCTTTAATTCTATGTAAAACATGTATCTTTCATCAAAGTTTATAATGAGTATTTCTGTTATTTGACGTGGCTCTCTACAATTTCTCCGGATATTTTGGAGGCATTTCTGAACATGGCGCCAATGTAAACGGAGGTTTTTGGATATAAATATGAACTTAATCGAACAAGACATATATGTATTGTGTAACATGAAGTCCTATGAGTGTCATCTGATGAAGATCATCAAAGGTTAGTGATTAATTTTATCTCTTTGTGCTTTTTGTGACTCCTCTCTTTGGCTGGAAAAATGGCTGAGTTTTTCTGTGAGTTGGTGGTGACCTAACATAATCGTTTGTGGTGCTTTCGCTGAAAAGCCTATTTGAAATCGAACACTTTGGTGGGATTAACAACAAGATTACCTTTAAAATGGTATAAGATACATGTATATTTGAGGAATTTTAATTATGAGATTTCTGTTGTTTGAATTTGGCGCCCTGCACTTTCACTGGCTGTTGTCATATCGATCCCGTTAACGGGATTGTAGCCGTAAGTCAGCCATATCAGCTATATATTTTTTTAAACGGCAGTAAATGAGGCTGAATTAACTGTTTCGCTGCCAGAGAAGGCTCCGCTGATATCCAGGTGTAGCAGTGGTAAGGTGCTGGAACTGCTGTTGGGACAGCTTTATGTAGGCCCTAACAGTTTGTGGACACCGTTTGGCACCGTTATAGTGCAGTTAGTGTATTGTTTATTGTGTAGAGTCTTTGCTGGCATGCATCCCCGCAAAATGTGTTGGTTTGCGCCATAAAATCGCCACTGGTGTAAGTAGAGGGCAGGTTGGCTGTTCTCCTTCACCAGTCATAATCTGACTATATTAGATGTAATGACCCATATGGGCTTCCTCTGCCATCTCCCTCTCTGGACAACGGGTCTGCCTGGAGTGGGAGGGCAGGAAGCCTGGTGTCTCTGTGAAACCTGGGTGAAACAGGGAAGGCAGCATGGGTGAGGGTAGGTCTGCGTGTGATATGCCAAGCGGGTGGTGTTAGCTTTATTAGAAGTAATCTTTAATTAGACCACCTGGCTCAGAGGAGCCAGTCTGTCCAGAACAGAACCCACCGCACCCCCATGCTCTAGTCTGAAGGAAATGGATTCTGACTGCAGGTCCAATGGAGGAGAATGTAAATCAGTTTTGAAAAGTTTGTGTTCTGGACATTTCACCACCTTAACAGTAGCTACTTCCTAGAGAAAAGACAGGCTTTGCTGGTGTGTGCGTATGCCTGCATTCGCGTTTTGTGCGTGTGTGTCAGCTCTTGTTTCCAAGTGGTGTAAATTGGCTGTTAATAGCGGAGTCTGGGCCAGTCTCCATGGGAGGTGGATTTAGAGATGACCTGTTGCAGGATCACCAGCAGGGATGATTATCTCACCAGACCAACACTTTGAAGTTTTGCCCTCCTTCTGTTTATCTCTCACTCGCATTGATTTACATCTGCTAGTTGCTAAGCTTTGTAGTGCAAAAAGAAACCCAGCTTCACGTTTCGCTAATGAGCTCCCATTTCCAGAAATGAATATCTTTTAGGAATGAGGCGGACCTTTTTCAGGTGAAAAATATGCAATGCTAGTGCAATGAATCTTTTTTTTGTGAAATGGGGCCATCTTCTTGAAGTTTGTTCATCTGTAACTTTTTGTCATCATGGACTACTGTTTAGAGAGCGGTGTACTGCAGCACTGTGACATCAGTCTGTCTGTTTGAGCTTTGAAATAGACTTTCAGTCAAGTGTCATCCTTCCTTTGTGTGTGATGTATGGTCTACTGGGACATCTAGCTATGTCTATTGATCTTTTCTTTTCAGATACAGTATACAGCCTGGGGTTGGCAGAGATGGGCAGATAAAGAGAGTGAAGGAGAGAAAGAAGGTCTGTGAGAGGGACAGTGAGACAGACAGAGAAAGATAAAGGGATTAAGATGGAGATGGACAGGGAGCCTGAGAAAGATGGAGAGAGCGAGTCAGGGGAGCCTGAGAAGGAAGGAGGTAGGGAGGTGAATCTATCCTAAATGCTTGTTTCCACTTTCTGTGGTTTGGATGTGACTCATTACAGACGTGATTCAGGATCAGTACAATAACAGCCATCTCGCCTGAGCCCATGTTCTCCCTCTGTCGCTCGTCCCTTTTCACGACTCTCGTCTCTGCTCTCCACTCATACCCATCAGTCAGAAAGAAAACAGATGGAGTATTTAACATGAAAAAACATGTTTATCTTCCAAGATAGCTATAATTTGTCCGACATTGTGGGTTTCAGCAGTATAACTTTTCTGTTATGTGCTGTATAAACTGTCAAGCTGTGAAGAGAAGACTAGCCTGTGGTCTAACACCACATGAAGAGAAGCAAGATATTGACGGTAGAGTGTTTGCGCCTGGTACCGTATTTATCTTCCACATCTGCTCTGCATACAGTGCATTCTGAAACTATTCAGACTCCTTGACTTTTTCCACATATTGTTACATTACAGCCTTATTCTAAAATTGATTAAAATGTTTTTTCCCCCTCATCAGTCTACATAAAATACCCCATAATGACAAAGCAAAAACAGTTTTTTAGAAATGTTTTAAACTGAAATATTATATTTACAATAGTATTCAGACCCTTTACTCAGTACTTTGTTGAAGCACCTTTGTCAGCGAGTATAGCATCGATTTATTCTTGGGTATGACACTACAAGCTTGGCACACCTGTATTTGGGGAGTTTCTCCCATTGTTCTCTGCAGATCATCTCAAGCTCTGTCGGGTTGGATGGGGATCGTTGCTGCACAGCTATTTTCAGGTCTCTCCAGAGATGTTTGATCGGGCTGGGCCACTCACAGACATTCAGAGACTTTTCCCAAAGCCACTCCTGCATTGTCTTGGTTGTGTGCTTAGGGTCGTTGTCCTGTTGGAAGGTGAACCTTCGCCCCAGTCTGAGGACCTGAGCACTTTGGATCTCTCTATACTTTGCTCCGTTCATCTTTGCCTCGGTCCTGACTACAGTAGTCTCCCAGTCCATCCCGCTGAAAAACATCCCCACAGCATGATGCTGCCAGGTTTCCTCCAGATGTGACGCTTGGCATTCACGCCAAAAAGTTCAATCTTGGTTTCATCAGACCAGAGAATCTTGTTTTTCATGGTCTGAGAGTCTTTAGGTGCCTTTTGGCAAACTCCAAGCGGGCTGTCATGTGCCTTTTACTGAGGAGTGGCTTCCTGTTTGGCCACTCTACCATAAAGGCCTGATTGCTGGAGTGTTGCAGAGATGCTTGTTCTTCTGGAGGAATTCTAGAGCTCTGTCAGTGACCATCGGGTTCTTGGTCACCTCCCTGACCAAGACCCTTCTCGCCCGATTGCTCAGTTTGGACGACAAACTTCTTCCATTTAAGAATGATGGAGGCCACTTTGTTCTTGGGAACCTTCAATGCTGCATACATTTTTTGTTACCCTTTCCCAGATCTGTGCCTTGACACAATGCTGTCTCGGAGCTCTACGGATAATGCCTTTGACCTCATTAGTTTGTTTTTGCTCTGACATGCACTGTCGACTGTGGGACCTTATATAGACAAGTGTGTGCCTTTCCAAATCATGTGCAATCAATTGAATTTACCACAGATGGACTCCAAGTTGTAGAAACATCTCAAGGATGATCAATGGGAACAGGATGCACCTGAGCTCAATTTCTCATAGCAAAGGGTTTGAATACTTATGTAAATAAGGTATTTCTGTTTTTCATTTTTAATACATTTCCCCAAATTTCTAAAAGCCTGTTTTCTCTTTGTCGTTATGGGGTATTGTGTGTAGATTGCTGAGTTAAAAAAAAAATGTATTTAATCAATTTTAGAATTTTAGACATAACAAAATGTGGAAAAAGGCAAGAGGTCTGAATACTTTCAAAAGTTCATTCGATTTTCACAGGATAATTGAATGAACTATTAATTTGAGTCATTACGTTCATCAAATCAAATAATTCAATTTGTTTGTAAAACTCCCTTGCGGCAGGACAAAGCTTTGTTTTATCCTTGCCGCTGTCTCGCTCTCTCTCTCTCCACCAGAGGTTTGTCCAATGTGATTGTGAAAATGATTTGTGGGTGAGAGAGGGAAAGACTGAGAGACTGAGATGGAGGGACAAGAATGAAAGAGACGATGAGGGCATGATAAGAAGATAATCGTATTTTCTCTCCCTCCCGGATTATATATATATATATTTCACTTTTTCTGTCTCCAGAATGTATCTCGCTCCCCTCACATGTTTTTGTCGTTTTAGGACAGCTTTAGTGCGCACTGTGCTACTAGTATCAAAAACTCGACCCTAGACAACACCCACTGGGCAAAAAACTGTTGAATAAATGTTGTTTCCAAGTCATTTCAACAAAAAAATTTAATCTGATTTTGAATCACCGTGGACAACGGATTTTGATTTGCAAAATGTCATCAATGTAAGCAATTTTCATCTTAATTATTATTATTTTTTTACCTAAGTCCAGTGACATGGTGAATTATTTTGTTGAATTCACGTTAGTTGACAACTCAACCAAATGTAAATCGAAATTAGACATTGAACTGGTGTCTGTGCCCAGTGGGAAGTGACTAGGGTCTGGTTACAATGATGGACTCTTTTGGCATAGAGGAACTACCTCACTGCCTATGTTACTAATTTACAGTGGCGACCCGTCATTCAGAGCAGAGCCGCACCTGATTTGAGCCCCATCTTTTTAGCTATAAAAAATAATAAACATTTGATTTTGTTTTTGCCTGGTTTTCATGTTATTTTGCCATTAATACGTGTTGCATATCAGTTTGCCAACAATGTAAAAAATAATAATAATTGAGATAATAAAGCCGTAGACAAACATGGTCTCTTTTTTGCTTTCTTGAGTAAGGCAGCTCCAAAACGTAGGTTTTTCAGTTTAGCTCAGTGCTTTTTGTGGTGGTGGGGCAGCCATCAGAAAATACGGAGCGTAGGCGTTGGTAATTTTCCCTAGTTGCACTGTGATTGGATCAGTATTCTGTCACTCATGGGGACACTATGTGACCGCAACATCTACGGGGAGAGCTAGAAAATTCAAGACCCTTGGGTGCTGTCATTGGACTGATCATGGCAACATCATACTTTCAAAATCTTAGCTAGCAAGCTAGACAAGCAGTCATCTTCATGAATCACGTTGACAATCTACTGGCAAATCCTTTTCAATCATATGAAGAGAAATTATAGATAAAACGTTTCGGTGCTCATCGGCCATTGGACATAAACATTACACAACAAGTTGGAAATCGCAGATTCAACAATGAGTGGTTTGGAAGGACTCAGTGGCTAAATGCAAGCGTTGTAAAACAATCACTAGCCTGCTATTCATTGGAGAGGGTTTGAGGTCCAAGTCTGAGTTTAAGGGTCTCTTTACTATGCTATATTGACTATGTCCATCCTAGCTTGCTCATTAATGTCTTAATCGGAATTACGGATTGCCTCTTATCTGCTCGTCATGTCCTTATGCCATAGTTTGTACGTCTCAAGTATCAGTAGAAACCACGTTTGTATAAGCAAGTCATTCATATCATCTAGGTTTTTTTACAGGCAGTAAATGAGGCTGAATGAACTATTTCGCTGCCAGACAAGGCTCCGCTGATATCCAGGTGTAGCGGTGGTAAGGATTCACTACATGGTGCTGAAAAGAAAGTTCTGTTGTTTGGATAGCTTTACGTAGGCCTTAACAGTTTGTTGGCACCGATTGGCACTGTTATAGTGCAATGAATGTATTGTTTCGTGTTGTGTAGTGGCTTTGCTGGCAGGCATCAGAAAACATTCTGGGGAGTTTGCCCCACCAAGATTTACATGCAAAAAAATTGCCACTGCTAATTTATCTGCTTGAATAAAATACAACGTAGGAGCTAGCAAATGGAGATTACTGAGGTTATTTTTAATGAGTGCATTTCACAAGTAGAGCATCAACTACCTTCACTAAAACCACTGAAAGAATTTTGCCTGCAAACTTTGGTTTTGAATGTAGACATTCTGGCATGTCTGCCTTGTAATTTGTTAAGAGAGTTGTCTGTCTGAAGGCAGCCCACCCTTTTTTTGCCAATATAGTCCATAATTGTAACCAGACCCTAGTCACTGTTGCCTAGGGTTGGGTTTTCGAGACTACTGTGCTACCAACATATAGGAGGACCTAGCCAGAGGCAGAATTTCAAATCTAAAATGTATGAATTTGTATTTCTCCTCATGTTCAACCTTCACTAGGGGCAGAGTGGTGTTAGCAGATTTTTTTTTTTACAGCCAAGGAAAAAGCAGCTCATCTGAGAGATTTAGAACCCCCGAACCATGGACAGCTAGACCTGGACACAGATAGGACACACCGTGTGTGTGTGTGTGTGTGTGTGTGTGTGTGTGTGTGTGTGTGTGTGTGTGTGTGTGTGTGTGTGTGTGTGTGTGTGTGTGTGTGTGTGTGGTGTGTGGTGTGTGGTGTGTGGTGTGTGGTGTGTGGTGTGTGTGAGAGGGAGTGTGTCATATCACTGTCACCTAGGTCCATAGAGAGACGCCAGCCTCGCGTCAGCTCACTTGGTGGTGTCTCAACTGTTGTCTGTCGGCCCAGACCTTAAATCTCACAGCTGACACTCATTACAGATATTGATGCCTATTTGAGAGTCCTTCTTACGAATGACATACAGGGAATTCAAATTTTTTCGGTACAGAATATTTGTCTTGAAATATAACAGTTGTTCATAGACCAAATTAATCTTCATATTATAATTAATTCAACAAAATCCAACCTATTATGTTGGTGATAACAATATGCTCATTTAGTAATGTCATGTAGAGTAGATTTCTGTCTCGCAGCCAGTCAAATTCCTCTTATGAATTCATTCTTCTCTTTGAGAACCAGCTCTTTGATTTATGACTCATATTCCCATTCCATCTTCCATCCAGCCCTCTCCTTTTAGACTGACATGTACAGGTCGGCACCAGCAGATCATATAATGGCTCATCTGACAACCACTTATTGTGCCATGTTCTATAAATACGCCAGAAAGTAAAAGAGCAATTGAATAGCCTTTTATTGCAGAAGTGATTTAGCTCACTGCAAATTACTTTCTGTATTGTATTCCACAGAGAACTATAAGAGGGAGAGTGAGAGGAGGGAGGGAGGGGAGGCTGGTTGGCTGGCTGGTGTAATTGTCAAAGGGGGGGTAGATGGATACAGTAGCCAGGTCACATTACAGTGAAGTGACCCCACACTGTTACTGCTGCTTATTATTAAATAATTCCCGAGGTTTCTCCTTTTGTGTTGTGTGCTCTTTTATATTCATGTGTGTTGGGCACATGGAGTGTGTAGGGCCTGCTGACCCTCTCCTCACTTCACAGACAAAGGCAGCCTTTGAGCGCCTGCTTTCCATGGCCCTCAGATCATCCCTTTGTTCCTCTCCTCCCTGTCTGCCCAGAAGACCAGAGGGAAGGTCTGTTGGCTCGCTCCTGCTCTCTCCCTACCTCCCTACCTCCCTTTCTGTCTGTTCTCTCTCTCTCCCTACCTGCCTACCTCCCTTTCTGTCTGTTCTCTCACTCTCTCCCTACCTGCCTACCTGCCTACCTCCCTTTCTGTCTGTTCTCTCTCTCTCCCTACCTGCATACCTCCCTTTCTGTCTGTTCTCTCTCTCTCTCTCCCTACCTGCCTGCCTACCTCCCTTTCTGTCTGTTCTCTCTCTCTCTCTCCCTACCTGCCTACCTCCCTTTCTGTCTGTTCTCTCTCTCTCTCTCCCTACCTGCCTACCTCCCTTTCTGTCTGTTCTCTCTCTCTCTCTCCCTACCTCCCTTTCTGTCTGTTCTCTCTCTCTCTCTCCCTACCTCCCTCCCCTTTCTCTCTAACTGAAAGGGGGTTTGTTTGGCTTCCTTGGAGAGTATGATATATGACATCTGTTTGTCTGGTCGTCCCTAGTGGCACATGGAAATGCATCTCCGGTATTTTCTCTGTGCTGTCTAAGCGGAGGGATGAAAAGGGATGGCGGGGTGTGGGGAAGCCTCTCAGTGTGAGAGGCGAGAGGAGGACCTGCTTTTCTGAGAGATAAAAATCTCTCATGTGGAACTGGGAGAGGAGCTGACACTGGCTTCATGAAGTTTACATGTTGCTGTCAGAGAGCTTATTGCCTTTTTCATCCCTTTGATAGACTGTGTAAAACTGCTGTCTTCCTCTGGAGTGTAGTTTCACCCTCTGCTTCCTGTCCAGTTCAGCTCCTAACCTCACTAATGGCTCTGCCTCAATCCACATCTTAGCAGCTCTCTGTCAGAAGGAGACATTACCGAAACATATATAGGTCTTCTGTGATCTCATTTTCAATGTCATTTTATTTCCAGCATCTCATTTTCCCTTAAATACTTTTGACCCATTTGATATCCCCTTCTTTAAACAGTCATTACATTATGCATGCAAAGAAATCATAGTAAATTAAATATTCATAAGGCCATACACAGTGGCCCCCAAGGAAAGGATAATTTTGTGCTATCTGATTGGGTTAGTGGCCAGGATCTATAGATTGAGCGTGTGAGGAAGAGAAGAGATTAAATGAAAAGGGAGAGATAAAGGAGAAAGATGTGGAAGAGACAATGATGGAAACAGAGAAAGGATGACATTTTTTTATTTATTATTATTATTATTTATTTTTTTATCCCATTTTCTCCCCAATTTTCGTGGTATCCAATCGCTAGTAATTACTATCTTGTCTCATCGCTACAACTCCCGTACGGGCTCGGGAGAGACGAAGGTCGAAAGCCATGCGTCCTCCGAAGCACAACCCAACCAAGCCGCACTGCTTCTTAACACAGCGCGCCTCCAACCCGGAAGCCAGCCGCACCAATGTGTCGGAGGAAACACCGTGTACCTGGCCCCCTTGGTTAGCGCGCCCTGCGCCCGGCCCGCCACAGGAGTCGCTGGAGCGCGATGAGACAAGGATATCCCTACCGGCCAAACCCTCCCTAACCCGGACGACGCTATGCCAATTGTGCGTCGCCCCACGGACCTCCCGGTCGCGGCCGGCTGCGACAGAGCCTGTGCGCGAACCCAGAGACTCTGGTGGCGCAGCTAGGGGGGGGGGGGGGGTTCAGCTGTTGTTGGGCTGGGCCACGCGTGGATCTGGAGGGAATGTTAAGGCAATTTTATATTGGAATATGGGAGCATTTGCCTTTGTTTGGGACACTTTTCAAATCAAATGTTATTAGTCACATACGCCGAATACAACAGGTATAGACCTTACAGTGAAATGCTTACTTACGAGCCCCTAACCAACAGTGCAGTTTCCCAAAAATATGGATAAGAATAAGAGATAAAAGTAACAAGTAATTAAAGAGCAGCAGTAAAAAATAACAAATAACAATATGTGCGGGGGCACCGGTTAGTTGAGGTAGTATGTACATGTAGGTAGAGTTATTAAAGTGACTATGCATAGATGACAACAGAGAGTTGCAGTGGTGTGGAGAGAGAGAGGGGGGGGGGTGGCAATGCAAATACTCTGGGTAGCCATTTGACTAGAGGTTCAGGAGTCTTATGGCTTAGGGGTAGAAGCTGTTTAGAAGCCTCTTGGACCAAGACTTGGCGCTCTGGTACCGAGAACAGTCTATGATTAGGGAGGCTGGTGTCTCTGACAATTTTTAGGGCCTTCCTCTGACACCGCCTGGTATAGAGGTCCTGGATGGCAGGAAGCTTGGCCCCAGTGATGTACTGGGCCGTTCGCACTACCCTCTGTAGTGCCTTGCGGTCGGAGGCCGAGCAGTTGCCATACCAGTCAGGATGCTCTCGATGGTGCAGCTGTAGAACCTTATGAGGATCTGAGGACCCATGACAAATCTTTTTAGTCTCCTGAGGGGGAATAAGTTTTGTTGTGCATGCTTCAAGACTTGTCTAGTTGTGCTTGGACCATGTTAGTTTGTTGGTGATGTGAACACCAAGGAACTTGAAGTTCTCAACCTGCTCCACTGCAGCCCCATCGATGAGAATGGGGGCGTGCTCGGTCCTCTTTTTTCTGTAGTCCACAATCATCTCCTTTGTCTTGATCACGTTGAGGGAGAGGTTGTTGTCCTGGCACCACACGGCCAGGTCTCTGACCTCCCTATAGGCTGTCTCTTTGTTGTCGGTGATCAGGCCTACCACTGTTGTCATCTGCAAATGTAATGATGTTGTTGGAGTCGTGCCTGGTCGTGCAGTCATGAGTGAACAGGGAGTACAGGAGGGGGATGAGCATGCTCTCCTGAGGGGCCCCTGTGTTGAGGATCAGCGTGGCGGATGTGTTGTTACCTACCCTTACCACCTGGGGGCAGCCCGTCAGGAAGTCCAGGATAAAGTTACAGAGGGAGGTGTCCTTAGCTTATTGATGAGGTTTGAGGGCACTATGGTGTTGAACGCTGAGCTGTAGTCAATGAATAGCATTCTCACATAGGTGTTCCTTTTGTCCAGGTGGACAAGGGCAGTGTGGAGTGCAATAGAGATTGCATCATCTGTGGCTCTGTTGGGGCAGTATGCAAATTGGAGTGGGTTTAGGGTTTCTGGGATGATGGCGTTGATGTGAGCCATGACCAGCCTTTCAATGCACTTCATGGCTACAGACATGAGTGCTACGGGTCGGTAGTCATTTAGGCAGGTTACCTTAGTGTTCTTGGGCACAGGCACTATGATGGTCTGCTTATACCCTGTTATGGCTGCAAGGGAAATTATTGAGTAGCCAGAAAAAAGGTGCCCATTTCAAACGGCCTCGTACTCAATTCTTGCTCGTACAATATGCATATTATTTATTACCTTTGGATATAAAACACCTTCTAGTTTCTAAAACAGGTTTAATTATTTCTCTAAGTGAAACATAACTCTTTTTACAGCCCATTTTCTGGAAAAAGTGAATTTTCCAAGAAGCTATGTCTCTCTTCAAGATACTCTCTATAAAAGGCCTTGGCACTTGGGACTGTACAAACACGTCACACATCTTCCCCTGGTTGTCATGCGGAAGTGAGAGAAAAAAGGACTTGATTATCTCTGTCAGGGACTGAAAGGAACCTCTTTGAGTGATAAGTGCGCACTTTATAATTTTTTCTGGGCGCGAAGTAGGAACTGGACCGCGCTCCTGGAAAACACTCGTTATAGGTGAATATGACCTCCAGCTTCGATTTTCTTTGATACATGTCACAAAATCATCCTAAAGTATGTTTTTTCAATATACTTTAATTATATTATTGAAATTTATTCTGGACTTTAGACGTGATGCGACGCAAGAATTTTGTCAAGACGGAGAGGTTAGCATGGCATGGCCAGTGTGTCATGCTAATTCAACAGGGACATCGTTCGTTCTAGGTCCAAATGAACACGGTTCTGAACAAAGGACCCTTTGGAGAACATTCTGATGGAAAATCAACAAAGATAAGGACCCAATTTGGGATGCTTTTTCATATATCTGTCGAACTGTGCTATCGCTAGCGTTTGACTAGAATCAATGCTGCTGTGTGCTAGCTATTGTAGTAAGCTAATATAACGATATATTGTGTTTTCGCTGTAAAACACTTCAGAAATCGGAAATATTGTCTGTATTCACAAGATCTTTCTCTTTCATTAGCTATCCACCATATATTTTTCTGAAATCTTTTCTGATGTGAAATTAGAAGTAGACGTTGGTGTCTGTTTTCTCTGGCTACTGCCGTGCGATTTCTTACTGTAGCTATGATGGTAGCAGTAATGTAAAACTGATTTATAGCTAAAATATGCATTTTTTTTGAACAAAACATAGATTTATTGTGTAACATGTTATAGGACTGTCATCTGAGGGAGTTTTTTCTAGGTTATTTAGGTTAGTTCTAGGTTAGTTAGGTTGGCTTTGCATGCTAGCTGCATGCTAGCTGCATGCTACCGGTGCTGTGAAAAATATGTCTCTCTTTTTGTATTTGGTGGTGAGCTAACATGAATATATGTGGTGTTTTCGCTGTAAAACATTTAAAGAATCTGAAATATTGTCTGTATTCACAAGATCTTTCTCTTTCATTAGCTATCCACCATATATTTCTCTGAAATGTTTTCTGAAGTGTAATAAGGTAGTTGACGTTGGTGTCTGTATTTTCTCTGGCTACTCCCGTGCGATTTCTTACTGTAACTATGATGGTAGCAGTAATGTAAAACTGATTTATAGCTAAAATATGCATTTTTTTTGAACAAAACATAGATTTATTGTGTAACATGTTATAGGACTGTCATCTGAGGTAGTTTTTTCTAGGTTATTTAGGTTGGTTCTAGGTTAGTTAGGTTGGCTTGTGCATGCTAAATGCAGCCTACTTGTGCTGTGAAAAATGTCTTTCTGTCTTTTTTTATTTGGTGGTGACCTAACATAAATATATGTGGTGTTTTCTCTGTAAAACATTTAAAAAATCGGACATGTTGGCTGGATTGACAAGATGTTTATCTTTCAAATGCTGTATTGGACTTGTTAATGTGTGAAAGTTAAATATTTTACAAAAATAGATTTTGAATTTCGCGCTCTGCACTTGGACAGGCTGTTGTCATATTGATCCCGATGTCGGGCTTGCAGCCTGAAGAAGTTAAAACATGTTGGTATTACACACTCGGACAGGGAGTGGTTGAAAATGTCAGTGAAGACACTTGCTAGTTTGTCAGCGCATGCTCGCAGTACACGTCCTGGTAATGCGTCTGGCCCTGCGACCTTGTGAATGTTGACCTGTCTAAAGGTCTTACTCACATCGGCTGCGGAGAGCGTGATCACACAGTCTTCCAGTACAGCTGGCGCTCTCATGCATGTTTCAGTGTTGCTTGCCTCGAAGCGAGCATATAAGTAGTTTAGCTCGTCTGTTAGGCTCGTGTCACTGGGCAGCTCTCGGCTGTGCTTCCCTTTGTAGTTTGTAATGGTTTGCAAGCCCTGCCACATCCGACGAGCGTCAGAGCCGGTCTAGTACAACTCGATCTTAGTCCTGTGATGACGCTTTTCCTGTTTGATGGTTCGTCGGAGGGCATAACAGGATTTCTTATAAGCTTCCGGGTTAGAGTACCACTTCTTGAAAGCAGCAGCTCTAGCCTTTAGCTCAGTGCGGATGCTGCTTGTAATCCATGGCTTCTGGTTAGGGTATGTACATACGGTCACTGTAGGGATGACGTCATCGATGCGTTTATTGATGAAGCCAATGACAGATGTGGTGTACTCCTCAATGCCATTGGCGGAATCCTGGAACATATTCCAGTCTGTGCTAGCAAAACAGTACTGTAGCTTAGCATCTGCTTCATCTGACCACTTTTTTTTATCTAGTCACTGGTACTTCCTGCTTTAATTTTTGCTTGCAAGCAGGAATCAGGAGGATGGAATTCAGATTTGCCAAATGGAGGGAAAGCTTTGTATGTCTGTCTGTATGTGGAGTATAGGTGGTCCAGAGGTTCTTTTCCCTCTGGTTGCACATTTAAAATGCTGTTAGAAATTTGGTAAAACTGATTTAAGTTTCCCTGCATTAAAGTCCCCGGCTACTAGGAGTGTCGCCTCTGGGTGAGCGTTTTCTTCTTTGCTTATGACGGAATACAGTTCATTGGTATGGTGGTATGTAGGTGGTATGTAAACAGCTACTAAGAATACAGATGAAAACTCTCTCGATTGGAGGCACGTGAAACGTCTGCCTTCTGCTCCGGCACCATCTTAAATATTTTGAGGGAAGCAATGGGTTTTAGATGAGAGGAGGAGGGAAGGGAGAGAGCATGTGTTTCGCGTCATTGTGGATGGGCTTGCTGATGAGAGGGGAAAGCATTTCATGTGTTTACACCCCAGGACTTCAGAAGAAAAAACTTAGAATTCACTCTCTGCCTGCCAAAGAAAAGACATCTTGTGTGGAAGACAAACACGAGACAAACACTCCAGACACTTCTACATTGTAGAATAGCAGTGAAGACATCAAAACTATGAAAAAACACAGTATGGAATCATGTAGTAACCAAAAAAGTGTTTTATATTTGAGATTTTTCAAAGTAGCCACCCTTCGCCTTGATGACAGCTTTGCACACTCTTGGCATTCTCTCAACCAATTTTATCATTTAGTCACCTGGAATGCATTTCAATTAACAGGTGTGCCTTGTGAAAAGTACATTTGTGGAATTTATTTCCTTCTTAATGCGTTTGAGCCAATCAGTTGTTGTGACAAGGTAGGGGTGGTATACAGAAGATACACAAAATGTCAAGAACTTTGAAAGTTTCTTCAAGTGCAGTCGCAAAAAGTGTGCAAAGCTGTCATCAAGGCAAAGGGTGGCTACTTTGAAGAATTTCATATCTAAAATATATTTTGATTTGTTTAACACTTTTTTGGTTATTACATGATTCCAGATGTTTTGATGTCTTCACTATTATTCTACAATGTCGAAAATAGATCAAATAAAGAAAAACCCTTGAATGAGTAGAGTAGGTGTATCCACACTTTTGACTGGTACTGTATAATAAAGGAGGCTGCAGTGATGATGCAGTGAATGGATCATGCTCAATTCCCATCCTGTGAATGTGTAGCAGATGGGCGGTCTATAATCAGAGGCAGCAGAGGTCTGTAGCTCAGCTGTGATGGGCGGGCTGGCTGGCTGCATTCTGTGGTTTTGCAGTCAGTGACTCCATCCCGCTGAGAATGAGTTACAGATGGCTGATGCTGCAAAGCCGCTGGCTGCCGGGAACTGACTCAGGAGTCACATCCCTATGACCCTCTCACCTCCTGTTCACTGGGGGATTACACTCCCAACTCTATGGATAGACCAGGGTTCTAACATGACTTAGTCTTGTTTTAATTTCCTTTTGGTGGCCACAGATCTGAAAGAGGGCTGCACTGGATAGAACAATATGCTGTAGCTTCACCTACATATGTATGGCTCTCCACCATGTTGAATAGCTCTGACCTATCCTATCAGGTAATGTATATGACCAGTAGCCAGAAGACAGGGGGAAGGAGATGAGACACCCAGGCTGTATCATCACTGTCTATGGAGAAGAATTAGGATGAGGTCAAGGCTCCCTCAGTCTCTCTCTGTCTCTCTGTGTAATAACAATCACGGCTACAATGGGCTACTGTAAAGCTGTCGCTTTCAAGGAGAGGGACACTAATCCTGCCGTCACAGACTTGTGCGTGAGCCTGTGTGTATCCAACTATCCCTGGAGAGAGGGCATGTCTGGATGGGAGGAGTAGATGAACGGCAGAGAGTAGGAAGGGTGAAGGGAGGGATGAGAGGATAGGCTTGAGCCTTCTGTAGCAGTGGCTTGATCCTCAGCTCTGATCCCAGTCCCCAGAGTCTATGTTCTGTTCTGGAGTCTCCAAACTGCAGGTTTGAATTTGCATGGGCTTTCTGGAGAGGGAAACAGCTGGGCATTGTGAAACTAAATCCATCCTCTAAGTGGCAGGAAGTCTTTTCAACATCATTCATCTACTGTCTGCTCTCATCTCCGTCCGTTCAGAGAATAAACAGATCGAAAAAGAGCTGTCAGAGACAAATCTGTCTCCTCTCTGCCGACCCTGGCCCCTGACCTCTGCTAACTTTGTACTGCAGTCATACTGTAGATATGTCTTTCTCTGTCGCTCTCTCTTTCCTCTCTCTATCTCCTCTCTCTTTCCTCCTCTTTCCTCTCTTCTTTCCCCCCCTTTCCTCTCTCTCCTCTCTCAAATCAATTTCAATTTAAAGGGCTTTATTGGCATGCGAAACACATGTTTACATTGCCAAAGCAAGTGAAATAGATAATAAACAAAAGTGAAATACATTACACTTACAAAAGTTCCAAAAGAATAGAGACATTATCAGAACTCAGGATAAGACCCATATGCAGACAGTTCAAATCACAGAAGATGAGACAGAGGGCTGTGAGATAGAGGTTTAATCCTTGATACATGTCGTGACTTTACTTTCATTAATCTGATAACTGTTATTTATTTAATCCACTAACTATGTTTAATTGCTACCCAAATTAAATGAATTATGTAACAAGTAACTCGTTAGGAATTTGGGGCACCACGGAAGAGGTTGTTTAAAGAGTTACCATCTCACGGATTAAACTCTATAAGGTATATATCTATTACATCGATAAACAGTCACTCTTATCATATCATCATTCTGAACAGTCGTAACCTCATGCATCTGCAAAAAAAACAGCCTTACTCACAATTCAGTACTACACAAATTGGTTTAATTATTTATTTACTAGCTAACTAAATAATAACACAGAATAAACATACACCCTTTACATGAGACACATGTCCCTAGTGGACTGACTAAAATATGACAGATTGTTACAACGAATGAAGAGTGCAGAGGGAGAGCGAGATGTTCACTCTGGAAGATAGCTAGCCAGCCGTGTCGACGGTTCCCATTGGTGATGATAGTTGGAGAATACGGTGATTTGAGAGTAGGATGGGATGGTTTGAAGTGTAGTAGGATGGTCCCTCTTAGATTCACTTTCCTTGATATCTGACTCAAGACAGCTAATCAGCTGTCTCAGTGATTGTCTGGGAGGTGAGCTTCTCGCCTACACCTCGTTGATTATTCAGGATTTGGACCACAATGGACATGAGCTGCAGCTCGCCGTCTCTCTGGTCTAAAAGAATGCGAGTTTATTTCTTCACCTCGTGTTGAGGTTCAAAGTTCCAACCATTTTATTAAACATGTAGCTACCGCTTCACGTTTCCTGGTCTAATGTTAATTTTGTTGGCAATGGTTTTTATGCACTCTCGTCAAAAGGGGATTGTTCCATCAGTCTGACACGCTCTCCGACCTCACTCAGGGCATGGCTACTTACTTATACACAGGTTATAGGAGATACAGTTGAAGTCGGAAGTTTACATACACCTTAGCCAAATACTTTTCAACTAAACTTTTCACAATTCCTGACATTTAATCCTAGTAAAAATGCCATGTCTTAGGTCAGTTAGGATCACCACTTTATTTTAAGAATGTAAAATGACAGAATAATAGTAGAGACAATGATTTATTTCCGCTTTTATTTCTTTCATCACATTCCCAGTGGGTTAGAAGTTTACATACACTCAATTAATATTTGGTAGCATTGCCTTTAAATAGTTTAACTTGGGTAAAATGTTTCGGGTAGCCTTCCACAAGCTTCCCACAATAAGTTGGGTTAATTTTGGCCCATTCCTCCTGTCAGAGCTGGTGTAACTGAGTCAGGTTTGTAGGTCTCCTTGCTTGCACACGCTTTTTCAGTTCTGCCCACACATTTTCTATAGGATTGAGGTCAGGGCTTTGTGATGGCCACTCCATACCTTGACTTTGTTGTCCTTAAGCCATTTTGCCACAACTATTGAAGCATGCTTGGGGTCATTGTCCATTTGGAAGACCCAAGCTTTAACTCCCTGATTGATGTCTTGAGATGTTGCTTCAATATATCCACATAATTGTACCTCCTCATGATGCCATCTATTTTGTGAAGTGCACCAGTCCCTCCTGTAGCAAAGCAGCCCCAGAACATGATGCTGCCAACCCCGTGCTTCACGGTTGGGATGGTGTTCTTCAGCTTGTAAGCCTCCCCCTTTTTCCTCCAAACATAACATGGTCATTACGGCCAAACAGTTCTATTTTTGTTTCATCAGACCAGAGGACATTTCTCCAAAAAGTACGATCTTTGTCCCCATGTGCAGTTGCAAACCGTAGTCTGGCTTTTTTATGGCGGTTTTGGAGCAGTGGCTTCTTCCTTGCTGAGCAGCCTTTCAGGTTATGTCGATATATGACTCGTTTTACTGTGGATATAGATACTTTTGTACCTGTTTCCTCCAGCATCTTCACAAGGTCCTTTGCTGCTGTTCTGGGATTGATTTGCACTTTTCGCACCAAAGTACGTTCATCTCTAGGAGACAGAACGTGTCTCCTTCCTGAGCGCTATGATGGCTGAGTGGTCCCATGGTGTTTATACTTGTGTACTATTGTTTGTACAGATGAACATGGTACCTCCAGGCGTTTGGAAATTACTCCCAAGGATGAACCAGACTTGTGGAGGTCTACAATTTATTTTCTGAGGTCTTGGCTGATTCCTTTTGATTTACCCATGATGTCAAGCAAAGAGGCACTGAGTTTGAAGGTAGGCCTTGAAATACATCCACAGGTACACCCCCAATTGACTCAATTTATGTCAATTAGCCTATCAGAAGCTTCTAACGCCATGACATTTTCCAAGCTGTTTAAAGGCACAGTCAACTTTTGTGTATGTTAACTTCTGACCCACTGGAATTGTGATACAGTGAATTATAAGTGAAATAATCTGTCTGTAAACAATTGTTGGAAAAATGTATTGTGTCATGCACAAAGTAGATGTCCTAACCGACTTGCCAAAACTATAGTTTGTTAACAAGAATTTTGATGAGTGGTTGAAAAACTAGTTTTAATGACTCCAACCTAAGTGTAGGTAAACTTCCGACTTCAACTGTAGATTCTCTCATACCTCCTAAAATCACATTCCTATCTTAACAAAATACGAATAATTTGTCATATTATATGCACAATGTAAAAGATGGAGACTTCATACCTGTAGTGTAAATACTTTTCAAGCTACAGTATTTCTTTTATACCAGTATTAATGACATTACAAAATATAAAACAATATGACATTAGTTTTCTATAGCTTCACATTTCCACAAACGTCAAAGTGTTTCCTTTCAAATGGTATCAATAATATGCATATCCTTGCTTCAGGTCCTGAACTGCAGACAGCTAGATTTGGGTGTCATTTTAGGCGAAAATTTATCCTTAGTCTGATGGCCTTGAGATAGAATCTATTTTTCCATCTCTCGGTCCCAGCTTTGTACCTGTACTGACCTCGCCTTCTGGATGATAGCAGGGTGAACAGGCAGTGGCTTGGGTGGTTCTTATCCTTGATTATCTTTTTGGCCTTCCTGTGACATTGGGTGCTGTAGGTGTCATGGAGGGCAGGTAGACTGCCCCTGGTGAATTGTTGGGCAGACCACACCACCTTTAAGAGAGCCCTGCAGTTGCGGGCAGTGCAGTTTCCGTACCAGGTGGTGATACAGCCCGACAGGATGCTCTCAATTGTGCATCTGTAAAAGTTTGTGAGGGTTTTAGGTGCTAAGCCAAATTTCTTCAGCCTCCTGAGGTTGAAGTGGCGCTATTGCGCCTTCTTCACCACACTGTCTGTGTGGGTGGACCATTTCAGTTTGTCAGTGATGTGTACGCCGAGGAACTTGAAGCTTTACACCTTCTCCACTGCGGTCCCATCGATGTAGATAGGGGGGTGCACCCTCTGCTGTTTCCTGAAGTCCACGATCATCTCTTTTGTTTTGTTATTGTTGTGTGAGAGGTTATTTTCCTGGCACCACACTCCCAGGGCCCTCACTTCCTCCCTGTAGGCTGTCTCGTCATTGTTGGCAGTCAGGCCTACTACTGTTGTGTCATCTGCAAACTTGATAATTGAGTTGGAGGCGTGCGTGGCAACGCAGTCATGGGTGAACAGGGAGTACAGGAGGGGGCTGAGCACACATCCTTTTGGGGCCCCAGTGTTGATGATCAGCGAAGTGGAGGTGTTGTTTCCTACATTCACCACTTGGGGGCGGCCCGTCAGGAATTCCAGGACCCAGTTGCACAGGGCGGAGTTCAGCCGCAGGGCCTCAAGCTTAATGATGAGCTTGGAGGGTACAATAGTGTTGAATGCTGAGCTATAGTCAATGAACAGTGTTACATAGGTATTCCTCTTGTCCAGATGGGATAGGGCAGTGTGCAGTGTGATGGTGATTGCATCGTCTGTGGATCTATTGGGGCGGTAAGCAAATGGAAGTGGGTATAGGGTGTCAGGTAAGGAAGAGGTGATATGATCCTTGACTAGTCTCTAAAAGCACTACATGATGACAGAAGTGAGTGCTACGAGGTAAGTTACCTGTGGCGCTGATGTTTAGTTTTTTGTGTGCTCTACGGCAACAGTGTCTAGATGGAATTTGTATTTGTGGTCCTGGCAACTGGACCTTTTTTGAGATGCCATTAGTTTGTACTGTCAAGGCCCAGGTCTGACAGAATCTGTGAAGAAGTTCTAGGTGCTGCTCTAGGCCCTCTAGTAGGGTGAGGCCGGGTTCTGCAGACCGTTTTAGTCCCCTTGACAATTCGTTGATTTGTATGTTTAAGAGGGTGGGGCTTAAGCTGCATCCCTGTCTCACCCCCCGGCCCTGTGGAAAGAAATGTCTGTATTTTTTGCCTATTTTAACCACACATTTGTTGTTTGTATTCATGGATTTTATAATGTTGTATATTTTCCACCAACACCACTTTCCATTAATTTGTATAGCAGGCCCTCGTGCCATTTTTTGAAATCAACAAAGCATGAGAAGACTTTGACTTTGTTTCTCTCTCTTTTCTCTATCTCTGTTTCTGTCTATCTGTTGCACTTTCTCTTTCTGCCACTCTCTCTCTCTATCACTCTGTGTGTATTGCATGAAACTTGTTCCAAAGTTTCAGTGTTGGTTTAACCTTGCTCTCTCCTCATCTGTCATTTTGGATCCCCCCCTTTCCACCCCCAGTATTACCCAGACGCAATGGATACCAGAGGGCCTGCCAAAAGGCTTGCTGCCAGGCCAGTGCAGAGATTAGGGGAGTGGTCTCTCTCTCTTTCCCAACTCTTTCTCCTCTTCTTTCTTCACCTCCCCCTCTCTCTTTCTCTCTCTCCTCATATTTGCTGATGGTCAGCCTGTGGTCTAAGCAAGCCTATCCTCCCATCTGGGGTCTGAAAGGGGAAACCTAGGCATGGCAATGTACCAGTGAGTTGACCGTCAGTGCCCGAGCTGACAAGGTAAAAGATCTGTTGTTCTGCCCCTGAGCAAGGCAGTTAACCCACTGTTCCCCGGGCGACGAAGACGTGGATGTCGATTTAAGGCAGCCCCCCGCACCTCTCTGATTCAGAGGGGTTGGGTTAAATGCGGAAGACACATTTCAGTTGAAGGCATTGTCGTACAACTGACTAGGTATCCCCCTTACCCATTTCATAATAAACCCAGTGTTATGCCCAGTGTGGATAGCCTGGATCAGAGCTCCCATCCTCAGCTCCACCCTTGTTGTTGTGGTTGGGCTCTGCATCAGGATACTACTCTCAGACAGGATGCTGCTCTATATGAGTCCTCCTAATACTCTACTACAGGCTCTGTCTAGACTCATGCTCATTGGCTGAAGCATTGGGGTTCTTTTGATACTCTATTGAGAAGTACCATGTCAGATGAAAGATTTTTTTCTCACTAAATCAGGATTCCTTTCTTCCTCACTCTGCCTGCCAGCCGTCCCTCTAATGGCTTCAGAGTCAGAGAAGAAAGCAGATTTCCAGCGAGAGACAGATGCCGCGGTTTTGATCAAGATGACTCTATTATGTGTATAAGACAATTTTCTCCGTGACACAATTTTTTTTTATTTTATTTTACCGTTATTTTACCAGGTAAGTTGACTGAGAACACGTTCTCATTTGCAGCAACGACCTGGGGAATAGTTACAGGGGAGAGGAGGGGGATGAATGAGCCAATTGTAAACTGGGGATTAATTAGGTGACCGTGATGGTTGAGGGCCAGATTGGGAATTTAGCCAGGACACCGGGGTTAACACCCCTACTCTTACGATAAGTGCCATGGGATCTTTAATGACCTCAGAGAGTCAGGACACCCGTTTTAACGTCCCATCCGAAAGACAGCACCCTACACAGAGCAGTGTCCCCAATCACTGCCCTGGGGCATTGGGATCTTTGTTTAGACCAGAGGAAAGAGTGCCTCCTACTGGCCCTCCAACACCACTTCCACAATACTGTGTGGAATGGAGAGATTACTTGACAGTCTCTCTTGCTGAGAAGATTTATTCAGATATGTAGGCAACTAACCATCCTGTACCAGTTCTACATTTCCTCTGTCACCATTGATGACCTTTGCCAAGTTGCCAAAGCAGCATTATGTCTGTTTATTTCAAAGACTCTTGATTAGTAGCCTGTGAAATGTGATTCACTTTCATTACACTGTACCATGCTTTTTATTTTTGAATGTTATAATAAATAGTCATGTCTTTTTTTAAGTGTCCTTATAAGGGAGATGGTTCCTGATTGGAGAGAGGAGCAGCTCAGAACTGGTTGTGATAAACACATACTCACCTTTCATTCAGGTAGTTAGCTTGCCACCTCTGTCACTCTCTGTGTGTGCTGTTGGCCCAGGTTCCCCTCTCTCAGTGGGACTGTGGGATTGATTGATCACTTCATTTAGTCCTGGGGGGCAGACTAGTTAACCTCCCCGTAGGCCGGGGGGTGGAGGGATGGGGTGGAGTAGGGGAGAGTCACACTGACCCAATCCAAAGGACCTCTAAACCCTACGCCTTATGCACCCGTGGAGATCTGACAGGATTTGATTGGTATAAGCAATATGGTGAAACTTCCACTTCGCCTATCAGAGGGCTTTCCTCTACATGACCACGTACAGTATCATCCACATCTTTAGACTTTTCAATATGAACATCGGTTAAGACATCAACACATCTTTCAGTGTTTTTCCAAATGTATTCTTTACTAGTGATCTCAACATGTTTTGGGCATTAGCTATTCCTCTGTATCATACATAAATTATTATCCACTTTAGGAGGCGGCTCTCCATAGTAGCAAGAAGTAGCAACATCTGAGACATTCTTCAGGGTGAGTGTGGCTCAGTGCCTGCTACTGGGCTAATGTTAGGAGGGATACACGTGCCACTGGAGAATGTTTATGGCTGTTCAACATGGCATTGTGCTCTCTGTGTGTGCGTGTGCGTGCACGGGATGGTCAGAAAGAGAACACTGGCACTCATTGTCATGTATAATGATGTGTTGCTCTCCTGGCGTGATTCCTTGTTGTCTTCCACCACAGGAATCCATATGGATTTATGGGAATGAATCAGTGTCCTGCTGCCTGTGGAACAGTAGTTGTACAGTGTAGAGCGCTGCTGTACGACAGATCATATTCTACCCACTGCTGACGGGTCCAGAAACCTCCCTCTGGCTCTCTGGTGATAGATGGCTCTGCTCTAGCCTGTACTCACACGCCCTACAGGTCCTGTATCCTCTATTTATGGGGATGTGATTGGCATGGGGAGCGGGGGTGACTGAAGAGGGGGCAGTTTGGAGAGAGAAGAGGTTTAGGTTTGGCTCGGAGAAGCCTATGGTGAGTTGAGGCCACACTCCATCTGTATTGATTTATATGTCTGTAACTCTCTGCAGGTAAATCAGTGGACAACTACTAGCTGCACATCACATCGGATCTGGCTCTACAGAAAGTACTATAGCAGATGTTTCCATCCAGTACAGTGCAGTTCAGGGGGATGTTTGGAAGTCGAGAGAGACTACAGTGAAAGGATGCCGGCAGTCGCGGTACCCTGTTTCTCTACACTGCTTGCTTTTCCAGTGTTTCAGTAGGCGGAGGATAGACTGTAAAAGACTGACATACCACAGTCCAACTTGAAGTTAATCTTCTATTGTTGTCCATTTAGATTTCACATCATGTTCATGATTCCTCTTTTCCCTTGCTCTTCACTTTGGTGCTCTAACTAACCTCCAAGCTAACTGGACACCCTAATGAATCTAATCAGGGTCTAGTTGCTAAGCTGTGATAGGCTTAGAGCTGGTTACTCACACCTTTATGGGAGATAAGGGGTGTGGTTAAGTGTTTGGGGTGTTTAGGGGAGTTCTGGCTACGGAGGCTGCCTGCTCAGCTCTTAAATTGGTGATCAGCCCTTATCACATTCCTCTGGTGGGCAGCTCTTTCTCTCTCTCTCTCTCTCTCTCTCTCTCTCTCTCTCTCTCTCTCTCTCTCTCTCTCTCTTTCTCTCTCTCTCTCTCTCTCTCTGCCTCGTTCTCTCACTTCACACATCCATATGGTTGTGCCACCAGCTGCAGTCTTCAGCTCAGCAACACATTCAATGCTATCATCTCCATGTCAGTCTCTCTCCCTCGTCTCCTGGTCATCTGAGAAAGGAACAGACTTTTTCAATTACAGAGACGTTGAAAGTGTTTTCTTCTGGGTATGGTGCTGCAATGATTATCCTCTGAGAGGCTCTGTTGTTTGACCGTGTGTTCCCCAGTCCTTGCTCAGCCAGCCGGAGGGGAAGTGGTGAGTAACTTTTACATATTCATAGCAAACATGCCATTTCACACACAGACTGACTGACAGCCATGGGATCTCCGCCTGGATACAGTCATGTTAGTTTGGTAGCTTCTGTCATGAATTAAGTATTTCAGCGCCTTTTTCTCTCTATTTGATTAAATACTTTCAGCTTCAGTGATTGACTGCCTTGTGTTTCTTTAGGCTAGTTTTGACACAACTTGTGTTTTTTAAGTCGATTTAGAATATTTACATTCAATTGATTTCTGTGTCTATAAGCCTTGTCATGACAATTTGTAGGATTCTGCTTTCTTGTGTGCTACACTATAGTATGGTAGCTTATGACATTTTGTGATTGAAACATCTTTGGAACCATGTCCTCCCGTTTCTTTTGCGCTGCTCTGTAGAGCCTGCCAAGTAGGATGTTGGGAGTGGGGGGCTTCATGTTTAGAGAGAGAGCGATGGGGGATAAAAAAGAGAGGGGGGGGGGGGGGGGGGGAGAAGAGGGAAACATTGAGAAGAGAGAAAAGAGCAAAAGAGTGAGAGAGAAATAAAAGGAAAGAGAGTGAGAGAAGGGAAAAGGCAGTGTAGAGGCAGTCTCCTGTCATCTCAGCTGTTGTGAATTAAGTGGACTGACAGCACACATCTCCCTGCATCTCACAGCTGTGCCACATGCCTTCCACTTTATTTTTAACTCCACTTATATTGGGCTACGGCAGGGACAGGGAACAGCCTATTGTCTCTCAGGAATGTGGGCACGGTGTGTGTGTGTGTGTGGGTAGTTGGCTCTGCATATCAGGGGAGTCTAGGCATTTATACCTAAAGCTGTTGGTGGGTGTTACGCGTCAAAAATCATGTCAGATATGACAAGTTAAAGTACAGTTTATATCTGAGCGGTTCACTGCTGGGTCTGCTGTCTTTATTGTGGGTGTGTGTATAAATTGCAAGGTTCATTCCACAATAGACGTGCTGCATGCTCTGTTTATGGCACCCGGGTCTGAGTGGCTGGCCCTGGCCTAGTAGGGAAAAGAATAGGGTTTGACACATAACAGGTTGTGGCTTCCTGAACACTCCTCTATCTTTCTGTGCCACAGTTTCTCTATACCTGCACCAAAGCAGCTCCATGCCCAAAATGGCCTCCGTGTTGACATTTAGAGCCAGTGGTTAAACCAGGCACAATATAACAGATCATCTTTGGAGGGAAAATGACATGTATATCAATAGGGATCTTGGAAAATAAATCACATTTTCAGGTCCAACAAGCCATTTAAACCTTTACTAGTCACCACATACTGAAGGCTAGTGCTGACTGTCCCTGCATCCATCCACACAGACCCAGAACAAATAGCCTCCTCTCAATACAATACTCTCAGGAGGAGAGGGTAAGGAGCGAGGGATCTGCTGAGCCCAGAGGAGGAGAAAATGAAAGGAGAGAGGGAGAGTGAAAGACAATAGGTTGGATGGATGGGGTGTGTTGTGTGGATCCCCAGGCAGTGAGTGTGCCCATTTATTTAGAGAGTGAGTGGGCGTGTGGTTTGCCCCCCTACTGCTGCCAACCCCATTTCCTCCTCTAACGCTGTTAACCGATCAATGTCCTGGACACAGCTCGCAACGAGCCACACCAGTGGGGAGATTTCATCGCTAATCATATGTAATCTCTAACACTGGTTTAATGTTGCCAATCATCCATCTTCAGCTTGTTTTACTGTTGTAGCTCTTCCTGTTCTAGTATAACAACATAACCACATAATGCCAGTCAACTGTCCACTGACGAGTTTGAACAAGAAAGACATGAGTGATGTTGATATGCAACCAAACCCCTCAGTGAGCTCTATGCAGACTGCCTTTGGGGTGAAATCACAGCGTAAGCCTACAACTTGTAACTGGGTAGGGATAGGGAAGCATGGTAACTGGGTAGGGATAGGGAAGCGTGGTAACTGGGTAGGGATAGGGAAGCATGGTAACTGGGTAGGGATAGGGAAGCGTGGTAACTGGGTAGGGATAGGGAAGCGTGGTAACTGGGTAGGGATAGGGAAGCATGGTAACTGGGTAGGGATAGGGAAGCGTGGTAACTGGGTAGGGATAGGGCTGCTTGGTAACTGGGTAGGGATAGGGAAGCGTGGTAACTGGGTAGGGATAGGGAAGCGTGGTAACTGGGTAGGGATAGGGCTGCTTGGTAACTGGGTAGGGATATGGAAGCGTGGTAACTGGGTAGGGATAGGGAAGCGTGGTAACTGGGTAGGGATAGGGCTGCTTGGTAACTGGGTAGGGATAGGGAAGCTTGGTAACTGGGTAGAGATAGGGAAGCGTGGTAACTGGGTAGGGATAGGGAAGCGTGGTAACTGGGTAGGGATAGGGAAGCTTGGTAACTGGGTAGGGATAGGGAAGCGTGGTAACTGGAAAGGGAAGCGTGGTAACTGGGTAGGGATAGGGAAGCGTGGTAACTGGGTAGGGATAGGGAAGCGTGGTAACTGGGTAGGGACAGGGAAGCGTGGTAACTGGGTAGGGATAGGGAAGCGTGGTAACTGGGTAGGGACAGGGAAGCGTGGTTTTGGGACACTGTAAAGTCCATGGAGAATAAGAGCACCTCCTCCCAGTTTCCCACTGCACTGATGCTAGGAAACACTGTCACCACCAATAAATCCATGATAATCGAGAATTTCAATGAGCATTTCTCTACGGCTGGCCATGCTTTCTGCCTGGCTACCCCAGCCAACAGCGCCGCACCCTCCGCAGCTACTTGCCCAAGCCTCCCCAGCTTCTCCTTCACCCAAATCCAGATAGCAGATTTTTTGAAAGAGCTGCAAAACCTGGACCCGTACAAATCAGCTGGACTAAACAATCTGGACCCTCTCTTTCTAAAATGATCCACCGCCATTGTTGCAACCCCTATCACTAGCCTGTTCAACCTCTCTTTCGTATCGTCCGAGGTGGTGACACTCTAGACCCAAACTGTTACAGACCTACAGTATATCCATCCTGCCCCGCCTTTCTAAAGTCTTCGAAAGCCAAGTTAACAAACAGATCACTGACCATCTCGAATCCCACCGTACCTTCTCCGCTGTGCAATCGTGTTTCCGAGCTGGTCACGGGTACACCTCAGCCACGCTCAAGGTACTAAACGATATCATAACCGCCATCGATAAAAGACAGTACTGTGCAGCCGTCTTCATCGACCTGGCCAAGGCTTTCGACTCTGTCAATCACCGCATTCTTATCGGCCGACTCAACAGCCTTGGTGTCTCAAATGACTTCCTCGCCTGGTTCAACAACTACTTCTCAGAGTTCAGTGTGTCAAATTGGAGGGCCTGTTGTCCGGACCTCTGGCAGTCTCTATGGGGGTACCACAGGGTTCAATTCTCGGGCCGACTTTTCTCTGTATATATCAACGATGTCGCTCTTGCTGCGGGTGAGTCCTTGATCCACCTCTACGCAGACGACACCATTCTGTATACATCTGGTCCTTCTTTGGACACTGTTAACAAACCTCCAAACGAGCTTCAATGCCATACAACACTCATTCTGTGGCCTCCAACTGCTCTTAAACGCTAGTAAAACTAAATGCATGCTCTTCAACCGATCACTGCCCGCACCCACCCGCCCGACTAGCATCGCTACTCTGGACGGTTCAGACTTAGAATATGTGGACAACTACAAATACCCAGGTGTCTGGCTAGACCGTAAACTCTCCTTCCCGAATCATATTAAACATCTCCAATCCAAAATGACATCTAGAATCGGCTTCCTATTTCGCAACAAAGCCTCCTTCACTCATGCTGCCAAACATACCCTCGTAAAACTGACTATCCTACCGATGCTCGATTTTGGCGTCATTTACAAAATAGCCTCCAACGCTCTACTCAGCAAACTGCATCCAGTTTGCTATCACAGTGCTATCCGTTTTGTCACCAAGCCTCATATACCACCCAACACTGCGACCTGTATGCTCTCGTCAGCTGGCCCTCGCTACATATTCGTCGCCAGACCCACTGGCTCCAGGTCATCTATAAGTCTTTGCTAGTTAAAGCTCCGCCTTATCTCAGCTCACTGGTCACCATAACAACACCCACCCGTAGCACGTGCTCCAGCATGTATATCTCACTGGTATGTATATCTCACTGGTATGTATATCTCACTGGTATGTATATCTCACTGGTATGTATATCTCACTGGTATGTACAGTGGGGAGAACAAGTATTTGATACACTGCCGATTTTGCAGGTTTTCCTACTTACAAAGCATGTAGAGGTCTGTAATTTTTATCATAGGTACACTTCAACTGTGAGAGACGGAATCTAAAATAAAAATCCAGAAAATCACATTGTATGATTTTTAAGTAATTAATTTGCATTTTATTGCATGCCATAAGTATTTGATCACCTACCAACCAGTAAGAATTCCGGCTCTGACAGACCTGTTCGTTTTTCTTTAAGAAGCCCTCTTGTTCTCCACTCATTACCTGTATTAACTGCACCTGTTTGAACTCGTTACCTGTATAAAAGACACCTGTCCACACACTCAATCAAACAGACTCCAACCTCTCCACAATGGCCAAGACCAGAGAGCTGTGTAAGGACATCAGGGATACAATTGTAGACCTGCACAAGGCTGGGATGGGCTACAGGACAATAGGCAAGCAGCTTGGTGAGAAGGCGACAACTGTTGGCGCAATTATTAGAAAATGGAAGAAGTTCAAGATGACGGTCAATCACCCTCAGTCTGGGGCTCCATGCAAGATCTCACCTCGTGGGGCATCAATGATCATGAGGAAGGTGAGGGATCAGCCCAGAACTACACGGCAGGACCTGGTCAATGACCTGAAGAGAGCTGGGACCACAGTCTCAAAGAAAACCATTAGTAACACACTACGCCGTCATGGATTAAAATCCTGCAGCGCACGCAAGGTCCCCCTGCTCAAGCCAGCGCATGTCCAGGCCCGTCTGAAGTTTGCCGATGATCCAGAGGAGAAATGGGAGAAGGTCATGTGGTCTGATGAGACAAAAATAGAGCTTTTTGGTCTAAACTCCACTCGCCGTGTTTGGAGGAAGAAGAAGGGTGAGTACAACCCCAAGAACACCATCCCAACCGTGAAGCATGGAGGTGGAAACATCATTCTTTGGGGATGCTTTTCTGCAAAGGGGACAGGACGACTGCACCGTATTGAGGGGAGGATGGATGGGGCCATGTATCGCGAGATCTTGGCCAACAACCTCCTTCCCTCAGTAAGAGCATTGAAGATGGGTCGTGGCTGGGTCTTCCAGCATGACAACGACCCGAAATACACAGCCAGGGCAACTAAGGAGTGGCTCCGTAAGAAGCATCTCAAGGTCCTGGAGTGGCCTAGCCAGTCTCCAGACCTGAACCCAATAGAAAATCTTTGGAGGGAGCTGAAAGTCCGTATTGCACAGCGACAGCCCCGAAACCTGAAGGATCTGGAGAAGGTCTGTAGGGAGGAGTGGGCCAAAATCCCTGCTGCAGTGTGTGCAAACCTGGTCAAGAACTACAGGAAACATTTGATCTCTGTAATTGCAAACAAAGGTTTCTGTACCAAATATTAAGTTCTGCTTTTCTGCTGTATTAAATACTTATGTCATGCAATAAAATGCAAATTAATTACTTAAAAATCATACAATGTGATTTTCTGGATTTTTGTTTTAGATTCCGTCTCTCACATTTGAAGTGTACCTATGATAAAAATTACAGACCTCTACATGCTTTGTAAGTAGGAAAACCTGCAAAATCGGCAGTGTATCAAATACTTGTTCTCCCCACTGTATATCTCACTCCAGCATGTATATCTCACTCATCCCCAAAAACAACACCTCTTTTGGCCACCTTTCCTTCCAGTTCTCTGCTGCCAATGACTGGAACGAATTGCAAAAATTGCTGAGGTTGGAGACTTATCTACCTCGATAACTTTAACTTTAAGCATCAGCTATCTGAGCAGCTTACCGATCGCTGCAGCTGTACACAGCCTGTCTGTAAATAGCCCATCAATTACCTACCTCATCTCCATATTGTTTTTAATTTACTTTTTTGCTCTTTTGCACACCAGTATTTCTACTTGCACATCATCATCTGCACATCTATCACTCCAGTGTTCATTTGCTAAGTTGTAATTACTTCGCTACTATGGCCTATTTATTGCCTCACCTCCTTACGCCATTTGCACACACTGTACATAGACCTTTTCTATTGTGTTATTGACTGTACATTTGTTTATTCCATGTGTAACTGTGTTTGTGTCGCACTGCTTTGCTTTATCTTGGCCAGGTCGCAGTTGTAAATGAGAAATTGTTCTCAACTGGCCTACCTGGTTAAATAAAGGCGAAACAAAAAAACTGGGTAGGGAAGCGTGGTAACTGGGTAGGGGTAGGGAAGCGTGGTAACTGGGTAGGGATAGGGAAGCGTGGTAACTGGGTAGGGATAGGGAAGCGTGGTAACTGGGTAGGGATAGGGAAGCGTGGTAACTGGGTAGGGATAGGGAAGCGTGGTAACTGGGTAGGGATAGGGAAGCGTGGTCGCCAATATCAACATGAACAAGTTTATTCAAGCCACTAGAAATGTTTTTGTTGTTTTTTCAACAATGGCATCTGAATTACATTTAGTAGGCTTATATTACACATGTCCAACAGATTTTGATTATATTTTCTTTGTGCGGTAAGTCAACAGTATCTTTGTTTCCAATATTTGTCTCAACACTCCCACCACTCTTGAGTCTGCCAGAGAACTAAGAGAGCTGGCTGACTAACCAGCCTGCCATCTGATAGGCCAGGGAGGTGATTGCTCTCAGCTCCTGACTGTCAAACACAAGGGCTTCCTTCCCCCACTCGAGAGAGAGAGAGAGAGAGGGGGGGGGTGGGAGAGGGTTAGAGAGGGGAGTGAGGGAGAGATAAATGTAAAGAGAGTGTGGGGGGGTGGGAGAGGAAGAGGACATGAATGAGAGTGACAGAGAGAGTGATGGAAAAAAATTGTAAAATAACAGATGAAATGATGAGGGCATACTGAGGGGAAAGGAGTGGAGGTACAGAATGAAAAGTGGGAGAGAGAAGGAAGGAAAAGAGGGAGAAAGAGACCCTCTATCTGCCAGCCAAACCACCCCTGTCTGCTCTTCAACACTCAACACAGTCCCAGTCCCATGTCATCTCTCTGTCATGGATCTAACCATAACACATTCCTCTGTTCCCTCCACTCTGCCCACAACTCACCATCCTCTCATTTTCAGATTGTTTACTCGCTAAACCAGATTATGTTTCATAGAATTAAACACATTATCATAAAATCCGATGGAAATCATGTCAAATCCAAGTAGCTCCAATGACAATACAATAGGGCTTTCTCTGCTGAGGGCTTTCTTATCATATAAAATAGTCATACCAGATTTTTTCCCCCTAGAGGAATGTAAATTGGTTGTTTGGCTCAGAACTCAAGACCTTCATACCCTCTATTTCTACCTTGTAGTCTATAAACTCTATAAATTTGTGCTGACAGAGCAGAGACAGAAATTAATTCTGCCAGTGCTGCCTTTTCTACAGAGGATGGTCACATCATTCTATTGTGAGTTATTTGTCTCCTTGATAGACTGCAATACTCACACATATGCAGGCAGGCAGCCACACATACGAACAAACACATTCCCTCTCCCTCCTCTCTCTCCTCTCTCTCTCTCTCTCTGATCTATATTGTAGATAATCAGTCATTAAAGAAGCCTCAGATGATGCAGATCTTTAGCTTTCTTCGTTAGCCATCTCTTTACATTGTAGTGAAAGTGGTTTGTAAAGTGCTAATTTCACTAAGGCTTGTCTCCTAAACGTGGGTTCATTAGACAACATGAAAGGCTGTATTGGAGTTTCATTGACGAGAACGAGCAGCCTCAGATCTCTCTTCTAGAGTTAATGACAAGACGAGACACACAGCTGAGCCATAGAGCTCTGTTAATTGGGTTTAACTCCCAATCATCATTTCCTTGTTTTTCATTCATGTTTGCTTAGGGAATAAAATACTAGGGGCCAAGCCCACCACTTCTAAAACTTACCAGTTGACACTGGAAAGTTCAGGCAATTGAAAGTTTGGCGGTTGGGATTCTGCTTCTAGAATATTTCCAGCATCTGCATTTCCTGTTTCTCTCTTGATTCCACACAGATAGGCCTATAGCCTGGAATGGCTGGATGACGAGTACTCATTTGTCAGACTCTGACAGGCCTGATTTAGCGGTGAACTGTGGGCAAATGAGTCCCGGGTCATGTGTTAATTCTGTCGTGTCAGATGTCAGTTTCCAATCAGTCAATCCCAAAGGCATGGCGTATACCTGGCCTGGGACATGGTGGTTGTGAGCTAGCTAGAGCTGTGGACAAAATAGCTGTCACTGTGATCGGTGTCAGATAGAGAGCCGCTCTGTTTCATTCTGCAAATGCATAAAAGAGTTCTATTTTCTGTCTTCAGATAATGTAAAGAAGTTCGGTTCATTGTCTCCCATTTGGCTTTGCTGTTTAACATTAACACTCATCAGACATGGCTGTCTGAAATGTTACTACAGCACACACCACATGCCAAAGGGCAGTGGGTCAGAGCTCTGTTGAACTATGTCGAGAGGAGGGAGGACAACAGCATGCCATGTTAAATGGGGCTTGCTTCTTTACCAGAAGGTCAAAGTGCTATCAGTCACAGCACATTATATGACAGCGCTGTGGAGTAGCAAACCCTGGGCATTTAACTCTGCCGCTAGGGCCCCTGGGAAGTTTCCTCTGTCTCTATGGTGACATGTGGAGGGCTTGTTGCGGTTGTTATAAGTTCTCCTGTTTATAATGTCAAGCTTCCCTAAGTTAAATACAGGACCAGAGGTACTAATGATGTTCATTTACTGCGGCCATGGGCAAACTGAGCCTTAATTGGACAATGCCATCCATATGTGATGTAGGTAGTGGTGGTCGCCACCCCTGTGGTCCTAAAGTTTACAAGCAGGGTTCTTGGGAGGACAGGGTGGGGTAAAGGTGTGGGTGGGTGGCAGGGTTTTAATGAGATGGTTGGTCTATATGGAGGCGGGACTTGGGTCTCTGCAGCCACCCAGGGCTCTGCACGCTGACTGCATTGCAGATAGCTTCAGTGTGCAATAAGGCAGGGGTCGGCAACAGCGGTCCGCGAGTATAAATAAATAAATGTAGGCCCCCAAAAGTTTTTAGTAAAAAAATATAGGGATTTTGTGGGGAGGGGGTTCGTTTTTGGTTTTAAAAAAGACTGAAATCACCAGGATTTCAGCCCCCCAAAAATTGATTTAGGAAGTCTGTTTACAAGTATTCCCACAAATAAAAATATGTGATCGTGTCTCAATGTAATCAAGGTATGAAATCATAGTCATTTTCGAATACAATGTACTGTATTTTTGGGCTTAGTTCTGGTCAATTTGCAGTGTACTAATTATTTTCCATCCAGCCGACCATTCACTCTGCAAAAAATCGGCCTGTGGCTGGATCTATATAGTTGCCTACCCCTGCCATAAGGTATATAGACACTCACAGAAGACAGGAGATCCAGGAAAGCATGGTGCTGTTGATGCTCACTTTGCCACCCACCCCTCTGTCACGTGTCACCCATAGGTCCCATGAGGCTGTGGACATCACCAGGTGCCAATTATACCACCATCAGGCTTCCAACCCCCCCCCCCACACACACACACACACACACTGAACACGCACCAGTGACTCCTCAGTTTTCCCATTTGGCACGCGATGCTCACAGTTAACAGATGAGGTGAGCACAGTGCAGAGGGCACCCACTGGCACGGAGAGCAGGGGGAGGAAGAGCAGCAGCAGGAGGAGGAAAAGCAGGAGGAGGGCTGGAGTTCACACAGCCTGACAGGTTTAGGATTATTGGGTTAACAGTGAGGAGGAACAGTGTGGGGGTCGGGAGATGCATAGAGAAACAGAAAGATGAATGGGGATGTGGAGGGAAGGAACGACATTAAAGGGGAGAAAGAAGGAGTTACTGTAGGTTTGAGGGGGAGAAGAGAGGGACAAAGATGGAGGGAGCGCTGCCAAGCTGTCCCGTGAGTGATAAATGAGGCCTTAATGAAGTATCTGTGCTTGTCTCTCTCTGTCTGGAGAAAACCGCAGCCTTGGCACAGAGTAGGCCTCGCTCTATCACGCCATGGAGAAAAACACACACACACACACACACAGAGCTCTCATCTACATCAAGTGTGCTCTGATTCTCTCCACACATACAATGTGAGTCCTACCCAGGCCTGGCATGGTGGCTTACTTTGTTTAGGCCATTGTTCAGTGTGACAGGGCTGTAATGTAGAAGGCAGTGTGGTTTTCCTCACAGGAAGTGATGGAATAGAACACATGTTAATCCTTCTCTGGAGTAAACAAAGGATGCTCTTCTGTGTCTTGTTGTCACTTTCTTACTGAGATGTTATTCTGTTAGTCGTCAAGATTTATAAACAGTGGATCTTCAGTGTGCAAAAAACCCGATAGTAGGGCATTTTAGTAAGATGACTGTGAAATGACCACAGTGTGTATGGGTGAGAGAGGGATCAAGAGACGGGGGAAAAATGTAGAATTTTGCGAAAGACCGGACGTTAGCTAAGAAGGCGATGATAGATCAAGAGACAGAGTTGGCTGTGTTTTATGAGAGAGAAAAGCATGAAAACCTCACACGGAGCAGCCAAAGCAAAACTTTATCCTGCACCTGAGGTGTGGCTGTGACAACGAGCTCCAGAAATACAGCCCTCCTGTGAATTCCATACACCAGTGTCAATCAGTATGGATGGAACCAGGGCCAGGGAGTGTGTGGTGGGGGGATGTGTGATTATTATGTCATCTATCTGGACCTGGGTCACGATGCCAACGCGGCGATGATGCGATAGGAGACATGGCCCTCTGCCTCTTAGGAAGACAGGTAGCTACAGGAGATATGTATTTGTGTTTGTGTGGCTGCCTGAGTTCTGTCTCTCCGCCTGCATGTGTCACTTGATTGACAGAAAGCGTCTGTTTTTTTCCTTCCTGTTGTTGTAGCCTTGCCTTTGACCTAATGGCATTCTATTCCATAGAAAGCCTGAACATGTTTGAGTCAGAGGAACTGTTTGTACATTATAGGGGTTGTGTAGAGAGGGAGGAGAGTTTAGGTTTGCGGTATGACTGTGTGGGCCGATGCAAATTCATCCCAGTGGAAAAGGGGAGAGAATAAACTTTTGCTGGAAAGTAGGACAAGGATAATGTGTGTGTGCTTGTGTGTATACAGTAACGTATACGTGTGCGCGCGCGTGTGTGTGTCCTACATCCGGTGGTGTGGCGGTTGCAATGTTGGCGTATGCATGCCGTCAGAGTTTTCCCAGTGTGCCATTTGATGTAAAGACCATATGTTTCAGGCAGCCAGCAGTCCGGGCCGTGCCCACCCCTACATGGCCAGCTGGCGCGCGATTCAGGGTCTCTCTCACCCCGCCACCTCCTCAAACCCCAAACCACCATGCCAACCCACCCCTCAAAGGCATGTATGACAGGGGCTCAGGGTATAATGTGGTCCCCGCCCGGAATGCTAACCAACCTTGGCATATATTTGTGAACACGCAAACATTACATGCGTAAAGCATTCCCATAGGCCCTCTGTTCCCTGTAGGGCCCTTGGATATGAGTTTGTTCCTGCTGAGGAATGACCTCATTTCCCAGCATGCACCAGAGAGCATTAAGCAGCCCCCAGTATGTGGTTTTCCATGACCTTCATCCATGTGAAGCCCACAGCAGCAGATCTGATATAGTATAGATATACACAGAAACCCGCTACCTCTAGGTATTTCAGTTATTTCATCCTGATTGTACAGTGTGGATAACATGCCGTGTTTAGTAATATCAAGTTATTAGTCTGTGTGACTGTGCGAGATCCAGTACCAATTCTCAGTTAGACAATATAGATATCTATAGATGTACTATTTGGTGGCATATTTAGTGATGGGGGGGGGGGGGGAATCAATAATTACGGTGCCTTCAGAAAGTATTCACACCCCTTTTCCCACATTTTGTTACAGCTTGAATTTAAAATTGATAAAATTTCGATTTTTTTTTTGTCACTGGCTTACACACAATTCCCCATAATGTCAAAGTGGAATTGTGTTTTTAGAAATGTTTACAAATGAATGAACAATGAAAAGCTGAAATGTCTTTAGTCAATAAGTATTCAACCCCTTTGTTATGGCAAGCCTAAATAACTTCCGGAGTAAAAATGTGCTTAACAAGTTACATAATAAGTTGCACGGACTCACTCTGTGTGCAATAATAGTGGTTAACATGATTTTTGAATGACTTCCTCATCTCTGTACCCCACAAATTACAATTATCTGTACGGTTCCTCAGTCGAACAGTGAATTTCAAACACATCCACAAAGACCAGGGAGGTTTTCCAATGCCTCGCAATGAAGGGAAACTATTGGTAGATGGTATATAAAAAAAAAAGAAGCAGACATTGAATATCCCTTTGAGCATGGTGAAGTTATGAATTAATCTTTGGAAGGTGTATGAATACACCCAGTCACTACAAAGATACAGGCGTCCTTCCTAACTCAGTTGCCGGAGAGGAAGGAAACTACTCAGTCGCAGAGTTTAATGGGTGTGATTAGGAAAAAACTGAGGATTGATCAACAACATTGTAGTTACTCCACAATACTAACCAAATTGACCTTAGTAAAAAGAAGGCAGACTGTATAGAATAAAAATATTCCAAAAACATGCATCCTGTTTGCAACAAGGCACTGCAAAAAATGTGGCAAAGCAATTAACTTTTTTTCCTGAATACAAAGTGTTATGTTTGGGGCAAATCCAATACAACACATTACCGAGTACCACTCTCCATATTTTCAAGCATAGTAGTGGACGCATCATGTTATGCGCATGACATTAATCGTTAAAGACTGGGGAGTTTTTCAGAATAAAAATTACATGAAATGGAGCTAAGCACAGGCAAAATCCCAGAGGAAAACCTGGTTCAGTCTGGTTTCCACCAGACACTTGGAGATTAATTCACCTTTCAGCAGGACAATAACCTAAAACACAAGCCCAAATCTACACTGTAGTTGCTTACCAACAAGACCATGAATGTTCCTGAGTGGCCAAGTTACAGTTTTTACTTAAATCTACATGAAAAGCTATGGCAAGTCATGAAAATGGTTGTCTAGCAATGATCAACAACCAATTTGACAGAGCTTGAAGAATTTTGAAAAGAATAATGGGCAAGTATTGCACAATCCAGGAGTGGAACGCTCTTAGAGACTTACCCAAAAGGCTCACCGCTGTAATCACTGCCAAAGCTGCTTCTACAAAGTATTGACTCAGGGGTGGGAATGTTTATGTAAATTAGATACTTTCTAAAGGCACTGTACATATCGCAATATTATTTGTGGATGATATTATTTTGATATTTGACTCCAGGTATTGATTTGTAAAATCTATATATTTATTTTTAAATGCGACTGTAGGTAGCTTTAGCTAGCACTAGTCGGCTTTACCTGTGCCAAAACTATTTTTCATCCTGTAGCTTCCTATAGCTTGTTCTCCATCTTCTTTTTTTGAATAGTGAGCCAATATGTTTTCGGGCACTTTTATTTCCCTGACTGATCAAAACTCGTCTTTCTTGTCTCTCTGGAGCAGACATATAGTGAGTCATATGTTTGGAACATCAAATAACAATACAAATAGCATCGTGAGAATCATGACAATCGCTATACATATTGTATCAGCACCTAAGTATCGTGATAATATTGTATCGTGAGGTCCCTGGCGATTCCCAGCACCTAATATTTTGTTCCAGTGACTGTAGGGAATGTTCATGGCCATAGCAGCCTAGTCCCTCCCCATGTAGCCCAGCTGAGGCCCAGCAGAACCAGGCTATGACCTGCCTTATCGTGATGGGGGTTGTAGTAGTGATGGTGGTGATAGGAGTTGTTGTAGTGCTGGTTCTGGTGGTGATGGGGGTATACAGTATGTGCTTTTGACTCAGAGCAACACAAACAAGCTCCAGCCTGGTGAACTCGGCAGCCATAGCCCGCTCCCTCCCTCCGTATAATTCTCTATCTCTTGCTCTCCATTTCCCCTCTCTTCCTCTTCAGGGACAGGGAAAATGGTTTCATGGGGTCATTTCCAGCAGTCTGTGATCCGTGTCTCCTACTAATTGTTTTCCCAAATCCTGGGCTGGTGTGTTTAGGACAGAAGGGTGGAATGCAGGGGAAGGTTCCCATCTTCCCACTATTACACACATGAACCTTTCTGTCTGTAGCCCAACATGCTGCTACGCTACACAGAGTGGCAGATCCCCATTAAATACTGGCTGGGTTTTCATCAGGGAAGATGCATGCAGTATGTATGGTTGATGTAGGCTATGTTTCAGTTGAGAGGGAGAAATAGGGTCAGAGAGAGACAACACAGAAAGGGAGAGAGGGGAGGGGAGTCAGAGTACAGGAGAGGGAAAGAGACTGAATAAGAATTTATTCTTAACTGACTTGCCTAGTTAAATAAACGTAGAGAAGAGAGATGGAGAGTGAGTGAAACGGAACGAGGGAGAAGAGGCCCGTGGGTGCAGTGTAAAGGTCAGTGTGTATGTGAGCGTGTTAAGAACTGGTGTGAGGCTGAGGATAATTAGAATGTGTCTGCGCTCACCACACTCCTCTACACACTCAGGGGAAGACGGAAGACTGCTTGTCTATCAAACATGAGAGGGTCCAGGGGCCGAGTACACACACACACACACACACACTCAAAAAACGGGGCCGAGTACACACGGACAAACATGCAGATGCATGCGCACACAAGTTACAACCCCAATCCCTCGCCTTCTCACTAAAGCAATTCCACCCTCATTTGCCACATCGAGCAGCTCATTTTCCCACACTTGATGCGTTTGTTATATTGCAGTATAATATCCTGTCTATGTTCCTATTCTTTCTATTTAGAATTCTCAATCAGTCTCATAACTCAAAGTATCTTTGATCTGAACTTCCCAACTGGAGTACTAAAAGCCCATTACTCGTCCTGAAAGTTTTTTTTGGGAGGTGTGTGTGTGTGCATGCACATTTGTGTATGTGTGTATATTGTGAGTGTAGCTTTGCCTGTCCCTGCGGTATTATTTCACAGGACTTGCTAAGCATTTATGAGCTAATTAAGGTTGCAGAGCTGGTGAGCTGGTGATAAGGCCCATGTCCGGCCCCATTATTAATGTTCCACGCTCCACTGGGGCTCCAGAGGGGCCCCAGACCTGCAAGCAGCCTAATTGGAAGCACTGAATCTGTTTGGGGAGAATTCTGATGACTTTCAGAACAAAGTGTGTGTGAATTTATGCGTCTGCGGGTTTGTGCTTGTTTGTGTGTGTGTGTCTACTTGGGGTGTACTGCATGTGGGTGCGTTTGTGCGTGGGTGCGTTTGGCAATTTTGTGTTTGGCAAGCATGTAGCCCAGCTCTGCTCTGACCCACATTTCAGAGTGAGCCCCATTATCTGGTCTCTTGAAGTATGTTTCACTTGGGAAAAACACAGCACAGCGCTCCAGACCACCCCTGGAAATTCCCACAGCCTCCAGAACATAAAAAAGAGCTGCCAATATCATGATTATAAATGTTCCTAATGTTGTATTGCAAATTGCATTTTGTCATGGTTTGTTTTCTTTCAAACGTTCACCTCAGCCAGTACCCCCACTAAGAAATGTGAGGTGTCATGAAGTTGTAAAATAGCAACTGCCTTTACCACGGGTCCAAGGTAGAGGCTACTGTTTGCTCAGGGTCAATGTTAATGTGAGTGGTGAAAGTTTCCTTTTCCTTTCCCCCATCTCTGACCCCATGACGACTGTAGCCACGACGACCCCCTCCCCCCGGACCTAGAACCCAGACCCTGTGGTGTCTGTCTGTGTCTGCGTCATAAAACAGCACATAAAGACAGCCCCGCCTTTTGAAGCCGGACAATGACCTCAAACTTGTTGCTCTCTGAAACACCCCTCTGCCATTGTGGTGGTCACAAAAACCCCAGCGGGAGAGACTTCCTGCAACAACAAAAAAACATTTGGTGTGTTTTGGGGTCTTTTTGGAGATGGGAGAGGGCCTATGGAGAGTGGGGGTTGGGTGTGGTTTTCAGTGTTGGTCGTTAAAGTTCCTTCCTGCCTGAGCGCTGATGTCATCGGTGCAGGCCTGAAACCAACACAGCACTGCATGAGGCTGCAAACTGTTCTGCCCACAAACACGCACAGAAAATGGGAAACACATTCATGCTATTAATTAATTGCCTGTTTAAATACTCTGGTCCAGCTTGCTCCCTACTCACACAGACAAATATGTCCAGTACCCTCTCTTCTGTGTGTGAATCACCTCCTAAGTGGTTGAGGGATTATTCTGCCGTGCCACAGCAAAGACATCAAACACAAGTCCAACCAACAGTATAAAATGGCTGAACTCCCTAAGAGACTGCAATAGTGCCAAGAGAGACTGCAATAGTGCCAAGAGAGACTGCAATAGTGCCAAGAGAGACTGCAATAGTGCCAAGAGAGACTGCAATAGTGCCAAGAGAGACTGCAATAGTGCCAAGAGAGACTGCAATAGTGCCATGAGAGACTGCAATAGTGCCATGAGAGACTGCAATAGTGCCATGAGAGACTGCAATAGTGCCATGAGAGACTGCAATAGTGCCATGAGAGACTGCAATAGTGCCATGAGAGACTGCAATAGTGCCATGAGAGACTGCAATAGTGCCATGAGAGACTGCAATAGTGCCATGAGAGACTGCAATAGTGCCATGAGAGACTGCAATAGTGCCATGAGAGACTGCAATAGTGCCAAGAGAGACTGTAATAGTGCCAAGAGAGACTGCAATAGTGCCAAGAGAGACTGCAATAGTGCCAAGAGAGACTGCAATAGTGCCAAGAGAGACTGCAATAGTGCCAAGAGAGACTGCAATAGTGCCAAGAGAGACTGCAATAGTGCCAAGAGAGACTGCAATAGTGCCAAGAGAGACTGCAATAGTGCCAAGAGAGACTGCAATAGTGCCAAGAGAGACTGCAATAGTGCCAAGAGAGACTGCAATAGTGCCAAGAGAGACTGCAATAGTGCCAAGAGAGACTGCAATAGTGCCAAGAGAGACTGCAATAGTGCCAAGAGAGACTGCAATGCTGCCATGAGAGACTGCAATGCTGCCATGAGAGACTGCAATGCTGCCATGAGAGACTGCAATGCTGCCATGAGAGACTGCAATGCTGCCATGAGAGACTGCAATGCTGCCATGAGAGACTGCAATGCTGCCATGAGAGACTGCAATAGTGCCATGAGAGACTGCAATAGTGCCATGAGAGACTGCAATAGTGCCATGAGAGACTGCAATGCTGCCAAGAGAGACTGCAATAGTGCCATGAGAGACTGCAATAGTGCCATGAGAGACTGCAATAGTGCCATGAGAGACTGCAATAGTGCCATGAGAGACTGCAATGCTGCCAAGAGAGACTGCAATAGTGCCATGAGAGACTGCAATAGTGCCATGAGAGACTGCAATAGTGCCATGAGAGACTGCAATAGTGCCATGAGAGACTGCAATGCTGCCAAGAGAGACTGTAATAGTGCCATGAGAGACTGCAATAGTGCCATGAGAGACTGCAATAGTGCCATGAGAGACTGCAATGCTGCCAAGAGAGACTGCAATAGTGCCATGAGAGACTGCAATAGTGCCATGAGAGACTGCAATAGTGCCATGAGAGACTGCAATAGTGCCATGAGAGACTGCAATGCTGCCAAGAGAGACTGCAATAGTGCCATGAGAGACTGCAATAGTGCCAAGAGGGACTGCAATGCTGCCAAGAGGGACTGCAATGCTGCCAAGAGGGACTGCAATGCTGCCAAGAGGGACTGCAATGCTGCCAAGAGGGACTGCAATGCTGCCAAGAGGGACTGCAATGCTGCCAAGAGGGACTGCAAAGCTACCAAGAGGGACTGCAAAGCTACCAAGAGGGACTGCAAAGCTACCAAGAGGGACTGCAAAGCTACCAAGAGGGACTGCAAAGCTACCAAGAGGGACTGCAAAGCTACCAAGAGGGACTGCAAAGCTACCAAGAGGGACTGCAAAGCTGCCAAGAGGGACTGCAATGCTGCCAAGAGGGACTGCAATGCTGCCAAGAGGGACTGCAATGCTGCCAAGAGGGACTGCAATGCTGCCAAGAGAGACTGCAATAGTGCCATGAGAGACTGCAATAGTGCCATGAGAGACTGCAATAGTGCCATGAGAGACTGCAATAGTGCCATGAGAGACTGCAATGCTGCCAAGAGAGACTGCAATAGTGCCATGAGAGACTGCAATAGTGCCATGAGAGACTGCAATAGTGCCAAGAGGGACTGCAAAGCTACCAAGAGGGACTGCAAAGCTACCAAGAGGGACTGCAAAGCTACCAAGAGGGACTGCAAAGCTACCAAGAGGGACTGCAAAGCTACCAAGAGGGACTGCAAAGCTACCAAGAGGGACTGCAAAGCTGCCAAGAGGGACTGCAAAGCTGCCAAGAGGGACTGCAAAGCTGCCAAGAGGGACTGCAAAGCTGCCAAGAGGGACTGCAAAGCTGCCAAGAGGGACTGCAAAGCTGCCAAGAGGGACTGCAAAGCTGCCAAGAGGGACTGCAAAGCTGCCAAGAGGGACTGCAATGCTGCCAAGAGGGACTGCAATGCTGCCATGAGGGACTGCAATGCTGCCATGAGGGACTGCAATGCTGCCATGAGGGACTGCAATGCTGCCATGAGGGACTGCAATGCTGCCAAGAGGGACTGCAATGCTGCCAAGAGGGACTGCAATGCTGCCAAGAGGGACTGCAATGCTGCCAAGAGGGACTGCAATGGTACGAGCGAACATGTTTTCCAACAACTCATTATGTTGAAAATGTGCCTCATCTGTTTTCTAATTTGGTCTCTCAGCTGTTTTTCCCTCCCAGAATAAATGTCTTCCATTTGCAGACGATTATGCTTGTCCCCAGTGTCAGTGCTGTGTGTCAGAGCTGTGTGGTCCCCTGCTGGTCTGAGGACAGGACTATTCCATTCCTAATGAAAGACACTGAGCTGGAATCACATTGACTTGATGCCTTCCCTCACCTCGCTTCAAATTGTGTTCAAACCTTTGTCATGTCATCAATTCATCTGCTATTTTCACACACACACACACGCACACACACACACTGTACAAACACCTCCACACCAGGCATCTCGCATAACCCAAATCTGTCACATTCCACATTAAACGATTCCACATTTTTATTTTATCACAGCCAAAGCTTTCCTCTTCAAAGTAAAAACATAAAACATAGACAACATCCGTTTTCTGTCTCCGAGTTTTTGTCCTCTGAAGTTCATTGTCATATCCCCAGTCTTTCCTCATCACATTTGTGTGGTGTGACGCTGGTACAGAAGTAGCTGTCCATGTGTGTGAGTCTGTCCATGTCACAGAGAGCGAGAGCCTTCATATGGGAGGACAGGCAGGACACGGTGACACTGGTGAATCATGTCTGCTGGGTGTTAATGTCATCTCCTGGCAATTAGCTGCCTCGGTGTGATGCAGGGAGCAGACAATGAAAGGGACACGGAATGAATCACCACCTAATTACTCTCCCTACATACCACACCGCATCGATCCTGTCACATTCGGATTCTAGCACTATGTTTTATTAAAATGATTATGGGCTGTTTATCATAATTTCCCAATCTGAGACTTTTATCCACAGCCATTTGCTAGGCTGTTGTGGTAGATGATGGTTCATGTAGAGCTGTAGGTGGCCATATGTATTCAGCTGGGTCCATTCTGAGGAGGCAGAGGTCGAGAGCTTTTCTCAAGGACACAGCAGAAATTCCTGACCTTGATGTGGGTGACAGGAAAGTCCAGCCCTCTAGCCGCCGTTCAATGTCCACACTTCTACCTTCTCTCCTTTTATTGAGTTGATTTTTCTGTCCTTTCCTTTTTTTAACCTACCACTGGCCCTATTCTTTGGAGGACAACTTCATTTCTATCTGTATCTTTAGTCGATACACAATATGATGTGTGCAGCGAAGTGAAGCTGCATCTCTTTGCGTCCAGGCCCACCCCTGTCGCGGTGGGATAGGACTTTCTCTTTTCGAAGCACACCCCAACACCCATCAGCGGCTGTTCCTCTGTGTGTGTGTCCCTGACCTCTGGACCGTGGACTGTGGTCTGGACCCACTCACCACAGGGACACCAGATGTGGTGGGCCCACCTCGCAGGCCAACCAATGGCTGGTTAAGGACTGGCTATACACACACTTAACATGGTACCAGAGGAGCAAAGACACTAAACAAAGACTGGGGTTTAGAATGAGGTTTGCAGAGGATGCTATCTGTCTTCAAGCTTGAAGTTAATCAATGCCTATATGTGACACATTGAACTTTATCTTGACTTTTTCTCATGACTTTTGAGCATAAGTGCGTTTCTGTTCATAGAAATTACCCCTGTGGTCCATAAAGACTACGTTGACTTGGTCTTTTTGTGTGTACAGTACATACAGCAGGGCTATTCAATTCTGGTCCTGGAGGGCCAACAGGTTTTTTTTGTTTCTACCTGGTAGTTAGTTGCACTCACCTGGTGCCCCTGATTAGAAGGAGAGGATGAAAAACAGATGTTTTAGGGCCCTCCAGGACCGGAATTGAATAGCCCTGCTGTACAGTATGAGTGGAGGGCTTCCCCAAGTTTAAGAGCTGTGTCTGTGGGCCGACACAGGATCTCTAAAGTTTACCCAGCTTGCCAGCCAAGGAGTGACACATTTCAACCCTCTGCTCTAAAACGGTAATTTGCAGCTGAGAATGCTGGGAGTTTGAAGGGGCTCATTATGGAAGTCCCTGCTTGGTTGGTTACTCTGTCTTCTCTCTGTTTCACTCTCTCTCTGTCTCTGTCTCTATCTCTCTCTCGGTCCCTCTCTCTCTGTCTCTCTGTCTGTCAATTAAATTTAAGGGGTTTATTGGCATGGGAAACAAATGTTAACATTTCCAAAGCAAGTGAAGTAGATAAATCAAATCAAAGTTTATTTGTCACGTGCGCTGAAATACAACAAGTGTAGACCTTACAGTAAAATGCTTACTTACAGGCGCTAACCAATAGTGCAAAAAGGGTATTAGGTGAACAATAGGTAGGTAAAGAAATAAAACAACAGTAAAAAGACAGGCTATATACAGTAGCGAGGCTACATACAGACATCGGTTAGTCAGGCTGATTGAGGTAGTATGTGCATGTAGATATGGTTAAAGTGACTATGCATATATGGTGAACAGAGAGTAGCAGTAGCGTAAAAGAGGGGTTGGCGGGTGGTGGGTGGCGGGACACAATGCAGATAGCCTGGTTAGCCAATGTGCGGGAGCACTGGTTGGTCAGCCCAATTGAGGTAGTATGTACATGAATGTATAGTTAAAGTGATTATGCATATATGATAAACAGAGAGTAGCAGCGGCATAAAAAGAGGGGTTGGGGGGGCACACAATGCAAATAGTCCGGGTAGCCATTTGATTACCTGTTCAGGAGTCTTATGGCTTGGGGGTAAAAACTGTTGAGAAGCCTTTTTGTAGTAGAGAGAACAGTCTATGACTGGGGTGGCTGGGGTCTTGGACAATTTTTAGGGTCCTCCTCTGACACCGCCTGGTAAAGAGGTCCTGGATGGCAGGCAGCTTGGCCACAGTGATGTACTGGGCCATACATACTACCCTCTGTAGTGCCTTGCGGTCGGAGGCCGAACAGTTGGCATACCAGGCAGTGATGCAACCAGTCAGGAGGCTCTCGATGGTGCAGCTGTAGAACCTTTTGAGGATCTGAGGACCCATGGCAAATCTTTTCAGTTTCCTGTGGGGGAATAGGCTTTGTCGTAATAAACAAAGGTGAAATAAATAATAAAAACTGAACCGTGAACATTACAGAGAGGTTTCAAAAGAATAAAGACATTTCAAATGTCATTATGTCTATATACAGTGTTGTAACGATGTGAAAATAGTTGAAGTACAAAAGGGAAAATAAATAAACATAAATATGGGTTGTATTTACAATGGTGTTTGTTCTTCACTGGTTGCCATTTTCTTGTGGCAACAGGTCACAAATATTGCTGCTGTGATTGCACACTGTGGTATTTCACCCAGTATATATGGGATTTTATCAAAATAGATTTTTATTTCGATTTCTTTGTGGATCTGTGTAATCTGAGAGAAACGATGTGTCTCTATGGTCAAACATTTGGCAGGAAGTTAGGAAGTGCAGCTCAGTTTCCACCTCAATTTGTGGGCAGTGTGTACTCTGTTTACGGCCAAATAGCATTCTAGTTTGCTCAGTGTTTTTGTTAATTCTTTCCCAATGTGTCAAGTAATTATATTTTTGTTTTCTCATGATTTGGTTGGGTCTAATTGTGTTGCTGTCCTGAGGCTCTGTGGGGTCTGTTTGCGTTTGTGAACAAAGCCCCAGGACTAGTTTGCTTAGGGGACTGTTCTCCAGGTTCATGTCTCTGTAGGGGATGGCTTTATAATGGAAGGTTTGGGAATCTCTTTCTGTCTCTCTCTCTCTCTGTCCCTCTCTCTCGCTGTGTCTCTCTTGCTCTGTCCCCCTTCCCCCCCTCTCTCTCTGTCCGTCTCTCGCTCTCTCTGTCCGTCTCTCGCTCTCTCTGTCCGTCTCTCGCTCTCTGTCTGTCTCTCGCTTTCTCTCTGTCTCTGTGTGTCTGTCTGTCTCTCTCTCTCTCTCTCTGTCTCTGTCTCTGTCTCTGTCTCTCTGTGTCTCTGTGTCTCTCTCTCTGTCTCGCTCTCTCTCTCTGTCTCGCGCTCTCTCTCTCTCTGTGTCTCTCTCTCTCTCGCTCTGTGTGTCTTGCTCTCTCTGCCTCGCTCTCTCTGCCTCTCTCTCTCTCTGTCTCTCTCTCTCTGTCTCTCTCTGTGTCTCTCTGTCTCTCTCTGTCTCTCTCTGTCTCTCTCGCTCTCTCGCTCTCTCGCTCTCTCGCTCTTTCAATTCACTTTATTGGCATGACGTAACAATGTACATATTGCCAAAGCTTACTTTGGATATTTACAATTTTAAGATAATAAGAATCAAAATTGTCAACGGGACAACAGTAACAACAGTAACCAAGGGTCAAAATAATCATACATTGAACATTAACAATAAGCATACAGTAGAGGACATGTGCAGGTTGATTGGTCTGTCAGACACTGTCCCTCATCTTATGGCAGGCAGCAATGTAGTGCGCTGCCAACCCACAGTTCTCTGTGTCCTCCCCCAACAGGACGGGTAGCCTATTCTCATCCGAGAGGTCTTTGAAACGTTGAATAAGGGTTTCAACTTTGGGGAAATGACACTCTAATTGTTTTATATTTTTTACATTATGTCAAGAAATGCAGCTCTATCTCAGGTTCTGCTGTTGTGCAGTGGTTGCATAACCTTTCCTCTACAGGGAGCCAGGTTTTCCTGTGTCTACCCTTCTCAATGGCAAGGTTGTGCCCACCGAGTCTTTGTCAAGGTTTTTCAAAGGTTTTGATCAGTAACCATGGTCAAATAGTAGCCACAGTGTACTGTCGATTTAGGGCCAGATAGCACTGCAGTTTGCTTTGTGCTTGTGTTTCCCAATTTTGTTTTGACTGTGTTGTAATTTGGTTTATTCTGATTGGTTGGATGTTCTGGTCCTGAGGCTTCAGTGTGTTCATAGAACAGGTTTGTGAACTCAGCCCCAAGACCAGCTGGATGAGGGGACTCTTTTCTTTGCTCAGCTCTTGGCATTGCAGGGCTTGGTAATGATATGAGAAGGGGTCACTGTATTTTAGATGTTTCCAAAACTTAATTGCTCTTTTTTGAGTTTTTATTAATGGTGGATATTGACCTACTTCTGCCCTGCATGCATTGTTTGTAGTTTTCCTCTGGACATGTAGCAGAATCTTATAGAACTCTGCATGCAGGGTTTCAATGGGGTGTTTGTCTCATTTGGTGAAATCTTGTTTTGCAAGTGGACCCCACACCTCATTGCCATAAAGTTCAATTGGTTCAATGATACATTCAATTAGTTTTAGCCAAATTTTAATAGGTATTTCAATTTGTTTTTTTAATGGCGTAGAATGCCCTGCGTGCTTTCTCTCTCAGTTCATTCACTGCCTCATTAAGGTGTCCATTTTTAAAGCTAAGTAATTGTAGTGTGTGCAGTACTCTATATATTTTGTACCAATTGAGAACTTTGTCTAATTCCCTGAGATCTGGATCTTCTCTGGAAAATCATTATTTTAGTATTTTTGGGGTTTACTGCCAGGGCCCAGGTCTGGCAGTACTGCTCTAGCAGGTCCAGGCTCTGCTGTAGGCCATGTGCTGTGGGTGGCAGGTCATCTGCGAAGAGGAGGCATTTAACCTCTGAATTGTGGAGACTAACACCAGGGGCTGAGGATTTTTCTAGAATAGTGGGCAATTCATTGATGTAAATATTCAAGAGTGCAGGGCTCAGATTGCAACCCTGGCGAAGGCCCCACGCCTGGTTAAAGAATTCTGTTCTTTTCTTGCCAATTTTAATGCTGCACGTATTACCAGTATACATTGATTTAATTATGTCATATGTTTTACCCCCCACACCACTTTCAATAATTTTGTAGAACAGTCCTGTATGCCAAATAGAATCAAATGCTTTTTGGAAGTCAATAAAGCAAGTGTATATTTTGGTATTATTTTGATGGACATGTTTACCTATCAGGGTGTGTAGGGTGTAAATATGATCAGTCATGCTATGTTTTGGTATAAATCCAATTTCTCTCTCTCTCTGTCTCTCTCTGTCTCTCTCTGTCCCTCTCGCTCTTTCAATGTCGCTGTGTCTCTCTGTGTCTCTCTCTTTCAATGTCGCTGTGTCTCTCTCTCTCTCTGTCTGTGTCTCTCTCTCTCTCTGTCCCCCTCTCTGTCTCTCTGTGTCTCTCCCCCCCCTCTCTCGCTCTCTCTCTGTCCCTCTCGCTCATTCAATGTCGCTGTCTCTCTCTCGCTGTCCCTCTCTCTTCTGTCTCTGAATCTATCTCTTTGTTTGGCAGACACTATACTTTGCTTACTAATGCTTAAGTCAGAAAATAACAAATTCAAATTTGTGTCAAAAGGTTAAAGACTTCTCAAATGTTCTTTTTGGGAAATATGTAATCATTTGCACATGTATACTAAATGCATCCCAGATGGCAGGGTTCACGTGTTCAGCTTTTTTGTGCAACCCTCAGACTCATGCTATGTCATCAACAAATGTGCTCACTCATGTCCTTTTCTAATGTGGAAGGCATCTTATACGGCTTGTCTTTATTTCTGTATTTATCTATCCATTTTCTGTGACAATCCATCCATTTACACTATCTAAAGAAACTGAAGCTGTATTGATATGAAATGGTTAACCTCCCCTATGTCCACATGAAAGGGTCTGCGTTTTCGTGAGTAATCAATGGAGTTTAGGTAGCAACAGGATTTGATTTTGAGCAAGTCGGATAAATGACCTCTCTCGTGCTCTCTCTCTCTCCCCCTCCTCTCTCTCTTCTCGCTCTTATTCACTCTCTCTCTGTTTGTCTGTCTCTCTCTCCCTCTCTTTCTCTCTCTCTGCCAGTCTGTTTTCTCTGACCTCCTCGTCCTCCTTAAGGCTGGGTGGGCAGGCTAAGGGTGATTCAACTGGACACCAGGCAGCGCTGTCTTCTGGCTGGCAGAGCAGTGGCACGAAGGCTGTATCATAAACATTAAGAGCGTTGGGCCAGTAACAGAAAGGTTGCTGGTTTGAATCCCCAAGCCGACTAGGTAAAAGATCTGTCAGTGCCCTTAAGCAAGGCACTTAACCCTAATTGCTCCTGTAAGTCGCTCTGGATAGGAGCGTCAGCTAAATTCCTAAAATGTAAATGTTAAAGCCAAGTTTAAGAGTCAAAGGGGCTTTCGGGGGAATCTAAAGTGGATTGAAGTCTTCAGAAGGAAAAGTGTGCTGCTGATTATTTGTTTGTTTTCTTATTAGCCCTAAACAGACCTCAGCTGACGTTCAGTAGCAAATATGCAACGTTATACTTTTCTAATGATTGAATATTTACACTGTGTCTAACTAGCGTATAACGGAGAAGGGGTTGAGCCTGACACATCAGATTCATATTGGAGGCCTATGTAGAATGCGAGAGCATTGCTATCTGGTTTTCCTGGTCAATATTACCACGTCATCAGAGTGAAGTCTTTTTTTATTTCCATTGATTTATGTGGTGCTATTTAAAAGCAACCCACACATGGATAGATGAGGGTTAGAAATAGCGACAGTTAGCGACAGCAGCAGATTCACAGCCCACCAGTACTTCAGAAATGTCAGACAAGGTAAATGTCTGCTATTTTAGATCTCAGTACATTTACACCCCCCCCCCCCCCCCCCCCCCATCCCTGCAATAAGTGAACTCCGAAAACTACGGAGGGAACTCAATATTGTACATGTATCTCTTCAGTTTGGGTGTGCATGTTCCTAGAGTTGTTTGAGATCTTATGGTATCTGGGTTGGTAGCACAGTCCTTCCAGGCTGTGGATTAAAACAGTGGGTTCATTTATGATACAGTCTCTCATCCTCCACTACCCCCAGGCACTGTTACCAAGAACCAAATCCCAAACACACTGTTCCTCCAGTCTCCCTCCATCACAGGGACTGCTTTGAATAATCTCCATACATAATCACTGGCATTGTGCAGTGAGTGGAGGGGGCAGGAGAGGGCCTAGCAGGCGGTAGTCCAATGCTGAGAGGGCTTCCCATATGTGGGTCACAGCATGTCCTGTGTCTGGGCTCTGGGGCTCCAGGAGGGCAGGGGGTGTTTGTTCTCTCCATGCCTTTGCTGTGCAGCCCTGGCTGGGCACACAGAGGACTGTCTGTGCCTGGAGAACCACAGGAGCGCCGGGCGCCTGCGGGGAGATAAACGTGCTCAGAGTGTGAAAGGGGCAGGACACAGGATTTACTTTATAATAGCCGGCTTCGCCCTCCCCCTCTATACACACATACACGGTGTGGTTCACAGTTCAAATAAACAGGGGCGAATGGCAGGCTGGCTGTTATGAACAGCCTTGTGCCAGGGTCATTTAGTTCCTCTCAGGGTGTTGCTCTCTCACTGATTTCCAAGTCTACATGAGGGGGGTAATAGGAGCTACAGTGGGGAGCGGGGAAAGACGTGGTGGAGGGGCTCCTGATTGTCTCAATACCTCCACCTTTTGTTGGACTGTCTGCAACGTGTGTGTGTGTGTGTATTTGTGCATGTCTGTGTGTTCTGAGTTTTCATGATTACACAGTACACGTGGATTCTAAATGAGTCATCTATCTATTCCTTAGTGCTGTCTCAGACCTCCAATCAGTCTCAACACTACGCTGTTGAGTGGTGGGGTCACACTCACTCTGTGTCTGGTAACAGAAATCCACAGCTCATTCCAAAGATCCTAGAACTGCCAATCCCTCTTCAGTTACCAATCCATAACTGCTACCGGAGCTGGACCAGACCGCCCCTGTGGAGAAAGCAGCGGTGGTCATATCGACATGGAGCTTGTGTGTCATCGGCTCATCATCGATCACAGCTTGATGCAGGAAATCGGATAATTAAAATCCTTTTATTAGTTGGTGAATTGGATGGGTGGTTGTTTTATTTCAGGGTTGGTTGAGATGAAACACTGTTAATTGGATGAGGACCCCCCCTCCTCCTCCCAGAACCTATGCTGTGCGGTTCGGAAGTCATCCTCTTTATGACTTTATTGACCACTTAGATAAGCTCTGGGCCTTTTGTTCTGCTGGCTCTGAAATCAGGTTGAAGTGTTTTAAATCCCCCCTTTTCTCTTCATCTAGTTTAATCTGTTCATAACAGACAACTCTATTTATTCCTGGCTCTACACACCTTCACTTATTCTTACACCTTCACTTATTCTGCAAAATCTCTATCAATTAAATACATTTTTATTTCAGAATAGCCTGTAGTACTAAAAGCATATAAGTCCCCCGTGAGAAAGTTATCCAAGTGAAAGGCTTAAGGTTGGATTATTGAGGTGAAAGCTGAAGGGTAGAAATGGATTAGTGAAGAAACCAGGTCTGTTTTTTATTCCTGGGTAGACATGGATTAGTGAAGAAACCAGGTCTGTTTTTTATTCCTGGGTAGACATGGATTAGTGAAGAAACCAGGTCTGTTTTTTATTCCTGGGTAGACATGGATTAGTGAAGAAACCAGGTCTGTTTTTTATTCCTGGGTAGACATGGATTAGTGAAGAAACCAGGTCTGTTTTTTTATTCCTGGGTAGACATGGATTAGTGAAGAAACCAGGTCTGTTTTTTTATTCCTGGGTAGACATGGATTAGTGAAGAAACCAGGTCTGTTTTTTATTCCTGGGTAGACATGGATTAGTGAAGAAACCAGGTCTGTTTTTTTATTCCTGGGTAGACATGGATTAGTGAAGAAACCAGGTCTGTTTTTTATTCCTGGGTAGACATGGATTAGTGAAGAAACCAGGTCTGTTTTTTATTCCTGGGTAGACATGGATTAGTGAAGAAACCAGGTCTGTTTTTTATTCCTGGGTAGACATGGCTCATTCTGATATTTCCTCATTTCTTGTTGTGTATATTCAGATGGGGTTTACAGTAGCAGATTGGTCCTGTACGACAAGCTTCTAACCAATCGTATTTTGACACACACACACCAACCCATTGAACTGACTGGAGCTTGGTGTTTGTAACAGGCAAGTAATAGGCTGATTGGACTCTGATCTGATTTTTCAGTGGTTTTATATTTGCTATTGCAAATTACAAAGGTATTTAAAACAGGAGCCAAGGGTAATATTTTTCTTAGCAGATGAATGAGAGTGTCCTGGCTTTCTCAAAGTTTCTCTGTCTCGCTCTCTTGTTTTCTCTCTCTCGCTCGCTCTCCTGTAACAGGAAGCTATAGCAGTCCATCCTGGACTCGGGTCCACGCCTTCCCTGATCCCTAACCGTGATACATTTACCAGACTGCAGTGTGTATGTGAGCGTGCACGCCTTTAAGAAAGCAAGAGCCCTATATGGTATTTTTTGCCAGTACACATTAATTGCCACTTGTCGTCTTTCTAAGTTTAGAGGTGTACCCTTATCGGCACAAATGTGACAGATTTAAAATGGCAGTTATAAAAACGTAATAAACGTATATCTTCTGTTTTCTTAGTCTACTGGATTTTATTATTTGTGGAACAGCAAGGAGGAAACTCTCCTCTAGACAGTTGTCTGAGGAATGTTCTGCCATGGCCTTGAATTGTGTTGATAACAAATTGAAAATCAAATGGAGCTGTAAGTGGACATAAGCAGAGCACTGTTCTCCCTCCTGGTCCCTGACAATAATGGACGGACAGAACCCCCTCAGGCAGACCCACGACTGTTTGACTGATCCTTCTCTCCTTCCAGCCAGTCTTTCTCAACTAAATATTTAAACATGGCATACTTAAGCAAGGGTTTATTTAACTAGAGGTTTGAATTGCTGAGGTTTAAACCATTACAGGAGACTCTGAAGAAAGTGGAGCACGACCCAGGTGATTGGCTAAAACAGGAGACGGTAATCACACACGTTGGCTGTGTTTAGATCACTGGGGAGTTGTACTCCCCTTCCTAGACCACAGACTGTGTTCAATTTGGCATCTTCTATTCCTCTCTTCAAGCGGTATGCATTAGCAATATGTACAGTACTGTTGTTCTGCATAGCTGGCTGTGGTGTTGTAGAGTACATCTGAGGCTTTAGTATACTGACAGAATGGGACAATATCATGTATCAAGCTGCTGCTGTTGTAGCTCTGCTGTGGTCACCCTAATGAGGCTGATCATATCTATTATGAATGAAACATCTGGTCACTCCTCTCCTCTCCATATGGCAACTGTGGCGCTTGCAGGGAGAGGGGAGAGGGCTGAGGAGCTCCAAGGAGGAGAAGGTTCTAGAACAGAACTCTGCGGTGTTCCAGAACCCTGCAGTCTGACTGAATGGGAGCGACCAGCCTTAGAGACTGCTGCCCTATGTACATAGTCATTGAACCCTGGTCACTTTAATAATGTTTACATACGTTTTACACACTTCATGTGTATATACTGTATTCTAGTCAAGGCTCATCCTATATAACTACTGCTGTACACACCTTTTCTATTCATATACTGTCTATACACACCATTATACAATATATATATATATATATACATACATACATACATACATACATACATACATACATACATACATACATACATACCGACCAGACACTGACATTGCTCATTCTGATATTTCCTAATTTCTTGTTGTGTGTATTGCTAGGTATACTGCACTGTTGGCGCTAGAAACACAAGCATTTCGTGCTGCACCTGCGATAACGATAGCAAATCTGGGTATGCAACTAATACAATTTGATTTGATTTAAATCCTCCCGCTGGAGGATGTATGGGAGCTTAGTCATAAAACAGCCCTAGGATGTTTGGTGTGGGAGGATTAGACAGCAGGCTGTTCACTGAAGAGGCTTTTCCAATTTCTTACTTCACGTTGATGCAAAATAATTTCTCTCTCAATTGCTCATGTTTATCAGTTGACATTTCCCTTTGCATCTTCTACACATACCTTTTTACTGACTCCCACACCTTTTTCAGCCGGAGGCAAACGTGACCCAGTTATGTTTTGAATCTGAATCCACATGTAGGACTGGGAAAGCTCACAGAGAGACGGGGGTAGGGTAATGTACTGTACACTGAGGAACGTGCTCCACAGCCCCTGAGAGCCAGGCTGTCTGTGGCTTGAGATGGATGGCTTGATGGATGGGGCCCTAGCAACACGTTTCTTCACGCTGAAGAGCTCTTGTTGTAAGTGGGCCAGCAAGGGCTGAAATAGCCTGCCCCTTAAGAGCCTCTCCTCAAGGTCACTCCAGAGCCCAGGCCCCTTCCATGCATAGAGCAGGAGAACACACGCTCTCCCTGTGGCCTAATGACTTCCCCAGCCTGGCTATAGCAGGGCCACTAGACGGAAGGACGGACGGATTCTAATTTCAGCCAAACTGGCTACTCTTCTCATTATTCCTTTCCCCCCTTTTTCCTCTCTATATAAAAAAAATATATATAATAATATAATAATCACTTATCTGCTGGGAGCATTATTGTAGAAGTGCTCTTGAGCTGAGTTGAGTATCCATCCACAGCCTTAGTTCCCCTTAGTACTTGGCTGAGCCTGCTGGAAGAGACTGGTAACGGTAGTAGCAGAGATTTGGGGAATTACTCCAACCCCCTATCTGAGGCTGGAAACAAGGTTAGATTCAACTTCCTTTCCCTCATACTATCTAACGCCAGCCCAGGACCTCCACGCCAACCCAGGACCTCCACATCAGGCATCGTCACCTGTGGGACTTACTGAGACCAGCCACCCGGACAGCTGATGAAACTGTGGGTTTGCACAAATGAAGAATTTCTGCACAAACTGTCAGAAATCGTCTCAGGGAAGCTCATCTGCCTGCTCGTCATCCTCAGTAGGGTCTTGTCCAGACAGCAGTTTGATGTCATAATCGACTTCACTGGGCAAATGCTCACCTTCCAGGGCCACTGGCTGGCTGGAGAAGTGGTGTTCTTCATGGATGACTCCCGGTTTCAACTGTACAGGGCAGATGGCAGACAGCGTGTATGGCGTTGTGTGGGTGAGCAGTTTGCTGATGTCAACGTTGTGAACAGAGTGCCCCGTGGTGGAGGTGGGGTTATGGTATGGGCAGATATAAGCTACGGACAACGAACACAATTGCATTTTATTGATGGCAATTTGAATTCACAGAGATACTGTGACAAGACCCTGAGGCCAGTGACGTGCCATTCATCTGCTCCATCACCGCATGTTTCAGCATGATAATGCACGGCCCCATGTCGCAAGGATCTGGACACAATTCCTGGAAGCTGAAAATGTCCCAGTTATTTCATGGCCTGCATACTCACCAGACATATCACCTATTGAGCATGTTTGGGATGCTCTGGATTGACGTGTACGACATCGTGTTCCAGTTCCCGGCAATATCCAACTTCGCCATTGAAGAGGAGTGGGACCACATTTCACAGGACACAATCAACAGCCTGATCAACTATATGTGAAGGAGATGTGTCATGCTGAGAAAGGCAACTGGTGGTCACACCAGATACTGACTTTTTTATCCACGCCCCTACCTTTTTAAAATGATTATTGTTATTATTATTATCTGTGACCAACAGATGCATATTTGTATTCCCAGTCATGTGAAATCCAGATTAGGGCCTAATTAATTTATTTATATTGATTGATATTTTCTTATATGAACTGTAAATCTTTGAAATTGTTGCATGTTGCGTTTTATATTTTTGTTCAGTGTATATAAAAAAAATAAGAATGCACACAATTCAGAAAGAAATAAGATCCTCTCAGGAAGTGCAACTATAAAACATATTTCAAATGGCTTGTTTATACTATCGTTCATCCTCTTTGATCGGGACAAAGTCACTGATATGCTAATGCTTTAGAAGGGAGTAAACCTGTTCTCCTTAACTAAAATGACCATCCAGAGGCACTAAAGTAAATGTTACCCATGGCATGTTCCCCAAGCTGGCCCCTATGTTTTTATTAGAGCAGTAAAGGAACTAGGCCCTGGATCAGTTTATTGGGGAAAGGCTAAAGCCCATATGAAGCAGCAACAGGCCCCAGACCAGTTCACCCACTCTGCAGCTGTGAAGTGGGGACGCTGTCACTTACAGTTCCTCATTAAAGCCTGTGGAAAGGCCTTAAATACAGGGTGAGGGGTAATTGATACTCTTGTGTTGGTAAAGGGGTTGGGATTGTGTACTTGTATGTGGGGCTAAAGACTGGCAGTCAGGGAGAGGCGCTCCGCCACGTGTGAAGGGGGAATCCAGGCCAGACATGCAGCATGGGGAGAGAAAGCTGTAGGCTGACTCCAGGAGGTAAAGGAGAACAGAAAGACGACTGCAACTTCCTCAAACTGAGAAAGTTGTCCAGAGCCACCAGCAGTTTTTAGCAGCTTCACAAACTGTCTCAACGAGTTCTGTTTAGTTTTTTTACTTTCCTTTTTCCTCTGCTAAAACACTGCCGAGGAGGCATTTGAGGAAAAATAAACACATCTTGATTTAATTACTAACTCCCCCTCATTATACTGTTTTCCTTCGAAATTAACCATAAATCCGTTAAGCATATTTCACCAGAAATACATCTATTTTGTTGGGTTTGGTCATAATTTTCCCTCTCTCGACCCATTCAATGCAAAACAAATAAGCAAATTAGCAGCAGTATTCGGACATTGTTAAAGACTCCTAACACTAATTCTGGTAAGGAGCTTGGATAGCATTACAGCCTTAGAGCTGTGCAAGTGTTTGTAAGATTACGATGGCTCAAAATAGCCAAGATGTAAGTAATCTGGTTTGAGTCCACAAATAAACCTTTCAATACCAAATCACCTCTCCAAATGCGACAACTAATTGTGACTGACTAAACATAGTTAAGTCAAGTATATATTTTGGTTTGTAACGGGATACACTGATTTCATTCTAAAAGTGGAACTATTTATTTTGTTCTCAAACAGACCCCTAGGACCCAGTCGTTACACTGATATGCTTAGGCCTATATATCAATTTTTCTACATTGGCTATCAAGTTGTTTTACTATGATGTGAATATATACTTTGGGGCGACAAGTGGTTAGAGCGTAACCGAAAGGTTGCTAGATCGAATCCCCGAGCTGACAAAGTAAAAGTCTGTTGTTCTGCCCCTGAACAAGGCACTGTTCCTAGGCCATCATTGTAAATAAGAATTAGTTCTTAACTGACTTGCCTAGTTAAATAAAGGTTAAATAAAAAATAAATAAAACATACTGAACAAAAATATAAACGCAACAATTGTCTAAGTGTAACGCTTGTCCTCCTCCTCGTCTGAGGATGAGCAAGGATCGGACCAATATGCAGTGTTGTATGTATCCATAGTATATTTATTTGTGAAAGACGAACACGAAGAACACTTGACAAAATAACAAAAACGACGTGAACAGACCTGTACTTGAGAACATAAAACAAGAACGCACGAACAGGAACGTACACACGAACGAACGAACGAAACAGTCCCGTGTGGCACAAACACTGACACAGGAACAATCACCCACAAACAAACAGTGAGAACAGCCTACCTTAATATGGTTCTCAATCAGAGGAAACGTAAAACACCTGCCCCTGATTGAGAACCATATCAGGCTAGTTGAATGAACCCAACATAGAAACACACAACATAGAATGCCCACCCAGCTCACGTCCTGACCAACTAAACAAAGACAAAACAAAGGAAATAAGGTCAGGAACGTGACAGTACCCCCCCCCCCCCCCCCCCCCCCGAGGTGCGCAAAACCTGAACCTATAGGGGAGGGTTTGGGTGGGCATCTGTCCACGGCTCTGGCTCTGGCTCTGGACGAGGTCCCCACCCCACCATAGTTAATCCCCGCTTCCGTGGCCTCCTCCTAATGGCTACCCACCATATTAACCCCACTGGATTAAGGGGCAGCACCGGACTGAGGGGCAGCACCGGACTGAGGGGCAGCACCGGACTGAGGGGCAGCTCCTGACTGAGTGACGACTCTGGCAGGTCATGGCTGGCTGACGGCACTGGCAGGTCATGGCTGGCTGACGGCACTGGCAGGTCATGGCTGGCTGACGGCACTGGCAGGTCATGGCTGGCTGACGGCACTGGCAGGTCATGGCTGGCTGACGGCACTGGCAGGTCATGGCTGGCTGACGGCACTGGCAGGTCCTGGCTGGCTGACGGCACTGGCAGGTCCTGTCTGGCGGGCGGCCCTGGCCGCTCCTGTCTGGCGGGCGGCCCTGGCCGCTCCTGTCTGGCGGGCGGCCCTGGCCGCTCCTGTCTGGCGGGCGGCCCTGGCCGCTCCTGTCTGGCGGGCGGCCCTGGCCGCTCCTGTCTGGCGGGCGGCTCTGAAGGCTCAGGACAGACGGGCGGCTCTGAAGGCTCAGGACAGACGGGCGGCTCTGAAGGCTCAGGACAGACGGGCGGCGCAGGCGGCACTGGGCAGACGGGCGGCGCAGGCGGCACTGGGCAGACGGCAGACTCTGGCCGGCTGAGGCGCACAGTAGGCCTGGTGCGTGGTGCCGGAACTGGTGGTACCGGGCTAAGGACACGCACCTTAAGGCTATTGCGGGGAGCAGCAACAGGGCGCACAGGGCTCTGGAGACACACAGGAAGCTTGGTGCGTGGTGCCGGAACTGGAGGTACTGGGCTGGAGACACGCACCACAGGGAGAGTGCGTGGAGGAGGAACAGGGCTCTGGAGACGCACAGGAAGCCTGGTGCGTGGTGTTGGCACTGGTGGTACTGGGGCGGGGAGGTGGCGCCGGATATACCGGACCGTGCAGGCATACTGGCTCCCTTGAGCACCGAGCCTGCCCAACCTTACCTGGTTGAATGCTCCCCGTAGCCTGACCAGTGCGGGGAGGTGGAATAACCCGCACTGGGCTGTGTTGGCGAACCGGGGACACCATGCATAAGGCTGGTGCCATGTATGCCGGCCCGAGGAGAAGCACTGGAGACCAGAAGCGTTGAGCCGGCTTCATGGCACCTGGCTCAATGCTCAATCTAGCCCGGCCAGTGCGGGGAGGTGGAATAACCCGCACCGGGCTAAGCACACGTACAGGAGACACCGTGCGCTTTACCGCATAACACGGTGTCTGCCCGTACTTTCGCTCTCCACGGTAAGCTCGGGGAGTTGGCGCAGGTCTCCTACCTGACTTCGCCACACTCCCTTGTAGCCCCCTCCCCCCCAAGATTTTTTTTGGGCTGACTCACAGGCTTCCTACCGCGTCGTCGTGCTGCCTCCATTCGCCGGTATCCCTCCTCACACTGCGCCAGAGAATCCCAGGCGGGCTCCGGCATTCTCCTTGGGTCGATCGCCCACCTGTCGATCTCCTCCCACGTAGTGTAATCCAGACTCTGCTCCTGCTGCCGCTGCCTGTTACCCCGCTGCTTGGTCCTTGGTTGGTGGGTGATTCTGTCACGATCGTCATTACGTGAAAGAGTGGACCAAGGCGCAGCGTGGTATGTATCCATAGTATATTTATTTGTGAAAGACGAACACGAAGAACACTTGACAAAATAACAAAAACGACGTGAACAGACCTGTACTTGAGAACATAAAACAAGAACGCACGAACAGGAACGTACACACGAACGAACGAACGAAACAGTCCCGTGTGGCACAAACACTGACACAGGAACAATCACCCACAAACAAACAGTGAGAACAGCCTACCTTAATATGGTTCTCAATCAGAGGAAACGTAAAACACCTGCCCCTGATTGAGAACCATATCAGGCTAGTTGAATGAACCCAACATAGAAACACATAACATAGAATGCCCACCCAGCTCACGTCCTGACCAACTAAACAAAGACAAAACAAAGGAAATAAGGTCAGGAACGTGACACTAAGATTTGCTGAGTTACAGTTCATATAAGGAAATCAGTCAATTGAAATACATTCATTAGGCCCTAATTTATGGATTTCACATGACTTTGAAGGCTGGAGCCATGGGTGGGCCTGGGAGGGCATAGGCCCACCCTCTTGGGAGCCAATCCCACCCAAATGGGGCGCAAGGCCCAGCCAATCAGAGAATTAGTTTTTCCCCACAAAAAGGGCTTTATTACAGGCAGAAATACTCCTCAGCACCCTGGCCCCCTTTCCGCACAGAAGGTGCAGAAGCTGGAAGTGGAGGTCCTGGGCTGGCGTGGTTACACGTGGTCTGCAGTTGTGAGGCCGGTTGGACGTACTGACAAATTCTCTAACACAACATTGATTGGTAGAGAAATTAACATTGAAATATCTGGCAACAGCTCAGGTGGATATTCCTGCAGTCATCATGACTGATGATTGGCTGAGATAAATTGATGATAAAATTATTGGGGGGGCTGTCTTGTTAGACTTCAGTGCAGCTTTTGACATTATCGATCATAGTCTGCTTCTGGAAAAACGTATGTGTTATGGTTTTACACCCCCTGCTATAATGTGGATAAAGAGCTACTTGTCTAACAGAACACAGAGGGTGTTCTTTAATGGAAGCCTCTCAAATATAATCCAGTTATAATCATGAATTCCCCAGGGTAGCTGTTTAGGCCCCTTGCTTTTTTTTAAATTTTACTAACGACATGCCACTGACTTTGAGTAAAGCCAGAGTGTCTATGTATGTATGTGACTCAACACTATACACGTCAGCTACTACAGCGACTGAAATGACTGCAACACTCAAAGAGCTGCAGTTAGTTTGAGTGGATGGCAAGGAATAAGTTAGCCCTAAATATTTCTAAACCTAAAAGCATTGTATATGGAACAAAACACTCACTAAACCCTAAACCTCAACTAATTCTTGTAATAAATAATCTGGAAATTGAGCAAGTTGAGATGACTAAACTGCTTGCAGTAACCCTAGATTGTAAACTGTCATGGTCAAAACATATTGATGCAGTAGTAGCTAAGATGGGGAGAAGTCTGTCTATAATAAAGTGATGCTCTGCCTTCTTAACAACACTATCAACAAGGCAGGTCCTACAGGGCCCTAGTTTTGTCGCACCTTGACTACAGTTCAGTTGTGTGGTCAGGTGCTACAAAAAAAAGAACTTAGGAAAATTGCAATTGGTTCCGAACAGGGCAGCACGGCTGGCCCTTGGATGTACACAGAGAGCTAATGTTAATAATATGCATGTCAATCTCTCCTGGCTGAAAGTGGATGAGAGACGTACTTCATCACTACTTTTATTTATGAGAGGTATTGACATGTTGAATGCACAGAGCTGTCTGTCTGAACTATTGGCACACAGCTCGGACACCCATTCATACCCCACAAGAAATGCCACAAGAGGTCTCTTCACAGTCCCAAACAGACTATGGGAGGCACACAGTACTACATAGAGCCATGACTAGATGGAACTCTATTCCACATCAAGTAACTGACACAAGCAGTAAAATTAGATTTTTTAAAAACGATAAAAAAACACCTTATGGAACAGCAGGGACTGTGAAGCAACACAAACATTGGCACAGACACATGCATACAAACACACACACGATAGTATACACACTATACATACATATGGATTTAGTATTGTAGATCTGTGGTAGTGGTGCAGTATGGGCCTGAGGGCACACAGTGTGTTGTGAAATCTGTGAATGTATTGTAATGTTTTAAAAATTGTATAAACTGCCTTACTTTTGCTGGACCCCAGGAGTGAGGATGAGGATCAATAATAAATGCAAATACAATTACATGCTCCCTCAACTTGAGACATCTGTGACAAAACTGCACATTTTTTGTGTCCTTTTATTTTTCCCAGCACAAGGTGCACCTGTGTAATGATCATGCTGTTTAATCAGCTTCTTGATATGCCACACCTGTCAGGTTGATGGATTATCTTGACAAAAGCTAAAATGCTCACTAACAGGGATCAATACAAATTTGTGCATAAAATTAGAGAGATACACTTTTTGTGCGTATGAAACATTTCTGGGATCTTTTCGGTGTAGATTGGAAGTACAGTCAATTATGAACAGTTTTGTCCCAACAATAGCCTAGTATTCAAAAACGTTCTTGCCTGTCATATTTCCTTCCTGTTCATTGATGTGGATGAGCTGAAAGGTGAAGCGATTGTTCACCTCTGTGGTCCTGCAGAAAGTAGTCAATGACAGGGAGCTATTTCAGAGGCCTAGTAACAATGTTTTTTTTAATATATATCTGTTGATAAACTGCTTATAAGCATTTGATAACCAAGCAGTATATAAAATGACCTCTTAGACTACCGTGTATTGGGAAATAAAAGGCGGTTTGATTACCTTACTCCAGTCCACACTGGTATTCTGTAGGCCATAGGCTATGACCCTTCTCCTCTATTATATTGGTAATTGTTATGCATTTTGTTTAGTGGCTTATACCTCCAATACCCCACAGCCAATTCCTTTTCTCCCCCTCTCTCTCTTAGCTGATTGCCCGGGGGCAGTTGATTCGGGGAAATGGTTTAATTTGCATGCAAATGATTCCAAAACACCAGTCATTCACACCGCTAATTATACCAATGTTAGGACGGTGATTTCCTGACATCACGGTTGGTCATTGGCATTCGGGAGGGGAGGAGGTGGTGGTGCTGGCAAGGACAGCCAGGCACTTATTCAGCCAGGCACTCAGGCGAGTAAGTCGCTGCTCAGCGCTCCGTATGGTTACGCACTAAAAGTCCCTGTGGAACATTTTTTTACTTTCTAGTTTTCTGTTGCTGCCTCCGAAATGATTGTTTTGGATTTTTTCGGAATGTACACATTTTAGGCTATTGCATTATCTCAACGTAGGTGGACTAACTGTAGGGGTATTTATGTTCAACCACTTATTGTTTTTTTTCTATACGTATAGCTTTACTTCCAAGAATCCGTGCGCTTGTCGGATGTGTTTGCGGAGCAGCTTGACTAAAATACTCGCGGAGCGAGGGGGACAATAGTCTAGGAACATATTGTGACTTCGCACGGACCAGAGAGTGAGAGTGCAGGATTCGTAAAACTGTGACGCATGAATAGTAGGCTAGCCTAGACTATGAAAAGGCTTGCAATGATGAAAGTGTGTTTGAAAACTAACATCACCGGAAGCAGAGCCATGCTCTCCCTCTCACCTACTTTGTAATAAGGTAAGCAAAGCCTATATTCTACCCGTTGCTCCATTATTTTGTATCAAGCTGTTATTGCGCAGTTGACAAGGCTATCTTTGCGCCCTGTTGTGTCCCAACATTCACGACACTCTCTATTTCGGTTTTTAAATTGTGGTTTTGTTCAGTGATTCTGCCCTCATCTGCATTTTACCAGTAAACCTATGGTCTCGTGAGTCTTCTCAAGTACCCCCCGTGGATAGGCAAAGTACCCTCAGGGGTCCTAGTTACCCCGGTTGGGAACCACTGGTTTAGTTTACGAGGAAAAATTCACAGAAAACTGCCAGCCTGGGTGAACTGTTAATGCGGTTGAAAGGTCGTGTTTGAAAATGGGTTTGATATTTTCTCACCGCAAGATAGGCTACATGTGTTGGCCACTGGGTTCTACAGTGTAGCCTATGTGGCTCTCATGGTGTGCTCGATTTAAACAAAAATCATACCTACATCAGTGGGCTATGAGTTTAAATGTATTTGACAATTAAGCGTTCATGGTTTAGAAGTAGGCTAAATGTTACCATTGCTAGTGCTACTACTTAGGAACGTATCATTCTTTAATAAAAGAAAAGTGTGTTCTCGCACGCAATAGTATAAATAATCTCACTATCTTCACCTCTCATTCATAGGCTATCCTCTGTAATGGGTGTGTTATTATACCTCTTCTCTTCGTGGTGCGTGGTCAAGCTAACCAGTGCCTTTCAGTGGGATTAGATTTAGTTGTGTTGCCTCTAATGAGCTGGCACTGGCCGGACGCGGGATTGATTGAGTCAGGATAGGTCATTTTGGATTAGCATATGAACGGATTTACTGTTGAATAATGAATAATTGACACTCCAGCAGCTGGATACGAGTCCAGGGGTAATGGAAATATCAGGCTGTATTGCTCTGAAACATCTAGACTACCGGTTGCCTCAATTCATAGGCAACCAACCATCTGTCTTGGTATACAAAAGGTCCGTTTTTGACCATCCATTTTCAACACCATTACATTTTTACATTCAGTTCATTTAGACTAATTGTGTTTGTCAGCTTTTCAAACTTGCTGATAATTTTACAGATGGGTTCCCCAATGACAGTTTGACAGTCTCATGAGATAACCATAGCTACAGTTCCATATGAGGACTGAAGTCTCAGGAGCCTGAAAAAAACTGCCCTCTCTGTGACTTGCCATGCATATGTAGCAGTTACCGAACAAGTAAACACTTATGAATAATTACTATGATCTTCTGGTATGAAGCTGCTGTAGCTGAAAAGCATCATGCTCAGTTAGATGTTACATAACTCTAATCCTTGCTCACTTCCTGCACTTCCCACTCTAAATCTGCACAAATCACAAAGAGGCAGTGTAGAGAGATGACTGGCCTTTTCCCCCCAATCTACTTCTCTGAGACAAACTATGTTATGCGATAGTGTCCAGTGTGTGTGTGGCTGCTTATCATATTCTGTGTTGTCTTGCAGGTGCCTGTGTGTGTTGGAGAGAATGGATTATAGTTTATTGCGTCAGGTGTTCGCAGGGCTAATCTCCATTAGATGGAACATATTGGATCGAGTCACCAGTAATTAGCTGCTAATAACAAATGCCTTTGAGTTTGATTCCTCTTCAGAATGTTGTGCAGTTCAGTGATTTTAAAGCTGAACATGCATGCTTCAATAAACAACCAAATTAGGCCAAACAAAGACTAAATACTTTGTTACTGTTTCCTTTGACACAGTACCATTGCATGTTCAAGGGTTTTCAGGAATGTAATCTTAATAGCGCTGAATGGAAAAGTTAATCTGATCTCAGAGAACAAAAGGCAGTTAAAAAGAAAGAATATGTCCTCCTCTTTTCCATGCAAAAGGAAAGCAGCAGAGAAATTTGTCTGCTGCCTACCTCCGGCTGTTCCTCAAACTCTCCTCTGGGCTGCCATTTAAACATGGTGTCTAATCTGTCCGGAATGATGCCATGAAAAGCAGCATTGGCTCTGAGAGCTACTCCAGAATGAGTCTGGGATGGGGTTCTTTTCAAATACCACATCAAGCCCTCTCAACTCCATGGCTGTTTTTCAGGAAGACGAGGGTTGTGGATGTGTTGCACACTTTAGAGGAGGTGTTTACGAACCTGAATGACAACTTACCCTATGGCAGATGTACCTGTTAAAGTTGGGTTAAATGAATGGCACCACCACTCAACCCAACCTGAGTATTCCCTCAGTTGGCAGAGGATTTGTACCAGTACCTTAGGAGTTGTACTAGTCCGTAGGTGGTTAAGAAATCCAGAGTGGTGAATAAATAATGCTTAATAAAATACAGTACGTATCTCTAGTCTAGTTAGAACTTGTTTGTGTGTGTGTCAGTCTAGTTTCTTGGGCATCGGTTTCACCAGTGGATTGAGCCTGTGCGGTTGGTGTGTCTACTGACTGTGCAGTGTGTCAGAGTGTAGCTGTTTAACTTGGCTGTTGCCGGGGAGATGTGGAGGAGCGATGCGATGATTAACACTGCGGTGGTGAATGATTGTCTGCTTACATCCGTCTCAGGGATTATTGTCCTCTCGGATACCTTCCAGTCCGTAAAGGGTTCCTGCTGTGCTCTGGCCATGGAAGACTTTACCTGCCCCAGGAGAGGAAAGGCTAGTCATGTTTAAAGGGGAAACCGTCTACTTAATTTACTTCATTCTCCTCCCTTCGTGGAGGCGTTGGTGATGCACTTGTATTACCAGAGTACTGAATTCCCACTAATTGAAGTCGTGTAGATGACTAGTGTAACATGGGATAGTGTTTCAGGCTGGAAATCCCAGTCATGTGCAGCATGTTGTAAATCAGAGGCTTAGGCCCTGGGCATATCTCTGCCAATTCTGAAGCAGGGAGATCAGATGTTTGGGAGGTGAATCACTGGACGATGGCCTCCATCTGGAGAGAGAGAGACTCATGGGTCTCACGGGACTCCAGCCCTCCTGCTCACATGCCCAGCTCAAAGACAAGGAGAACCATTGGCTTGGTGTTTTGTAAGTCCTCTGTCTGTATCATTTTAAAACCGAGACACTACTCTAACCAGGAATGCAGTGTGAAACACTCTCCTCCAGGCCCAATGTACTCCTCCAGGCTATATTTAAACCCCTATCGCTAAGCCTGCTCGCCACCAAAAAGGCAGAAGGAATCCGCTATCATCAAGAGGAGTGGGAGATGTGTGTGTGGCATATTTATTTAAATTTTTTCTTGTTTCTTTTGGCGTGGTTTCCTGAATCATCTCTGCTGTGTTCTAACGTACATTCGGTGTGTGTGTGTATGCGAGTACGTGTGTTTGTCTCCTGTTAATCACACATCCATTAGTAATGATGGGGGACTGCTGTATTGTAATGAGAGGACTCCGGATGCTTTAGCCCCAGGCTAGGTGTCCTACCTCTGGGATGGGCTGTTTAATTATCTATTCCCCTCCACTGTACGGATGGACTGGTTGTCAGAGAGCTGACGACTTAGTCTGCAAGGCCTGGCTCCTACTACTTACCACTTCCATCAGTATTCATAGATTAGATATCTTGGCATTTCAGTATATGTTGCTTTAATATTCATGGAGACTGGTCTCTGAAGCCAATTGCCTCCAGGAGCTCAGGTAGATTGCCCTTGCCAAAGGATATTGAAGAAGCAGAGATCTGCCTTTTAGACATGTACTAGACCCCAGACATGCATCACTAGTTTAACTATTTTTAACATGTCAGAAAGTTTCCCACTAAAGTAATTGGGGAATCCGTCTTTACTAAACCATATGTCATTGTCATTACTCAATAGTAATCAGCCACCTCTCTATTTCACTTCAGAATGCTCATTTAAATAACTAGTTAATAACAACCCATTGCAGATGCAAATGTTTAGTTTGCCGTTTATAAAGGCAGAAACGCTCTTTGGATGGTGAGGCTATATCAGGTGGTGTACCTAGCTAACTACACTGTTCCCAGTAAGAGCCTCTGTTTCTTTTTGCCGTCAAAGAAGCCTTAAGCCCCTGTTCCTCTGACCCTGTGCTGCTCACCAGACGTCTGGCTGGATTATGGGTTTGGCTGCCTGAGGGGCAGCAGAGGTTAGTGGATATGACCTGCAGGCTAACCCAATGTCTGCTGGTTACAGGGTCTGCTGCCCTAACAGAGGACTTTCACCATGTGTATCTGTGTCTGGGTGTAGCCTAGTTCACAACTTCAGTTTGTTCTGTTTTTAAGGGGGGGGGGGGGGGGGCACATATTAGATTGCTTAGATTGAAAAGGACATAAAAACTAAAGCGCCACACTCTTACAAACATTTGCAATCGTTCTTCTGTATGCAAACAAAACGGATACCTTGTGTGGGTTTGTTAACCTGTTGTCTGGTTCTTGATTAATGAGAACAGAGTTTTATCCTGTCTGAGCATCTGAGACAGTTTGAAGGTAACCTTGTAAAGACAGGAGGTGAAATGTGTATTTACAGTACTGCTTTCCATCACTGTCAGTTGCTTGGCGAATCATTTCCTTACCCGCTTTGTCATTATGTCCTCACTCGCGTTACCTAGAGAATTGTGGGAGCTAGAATGTCTCTGAGATCCTTCTTCCTCTGTGAGACGCGCAGCAGGAAACCTTGACATTTGAACCCTGGCCCTTGAACTATTGTGGAGTTTAAATTTCACATGCTTCGTTGCTTTGCAATAGAAAACCCTCAAAACAAAGATAGACATCGGAAGAGTTCTGAACTCAACCCACATTTTGCCGTACGTACCAAACATATGTCCTGGTTGGTTAGCAACAGTGTTTAATATCACTATTCACTTGGACATGTGTCCACTCTAAGCTTTGCCTATGGATAACTGTTGATCACTTTTATCCTCCCTGAAGAAAGATCTGTGTCTACTGTAAGCTTTTATAACTCGTCGCTGAACTCTGCTCTCTGTCCCTGTGTCCTGTAGGAAGATCTGTGTCCATTGTAAGTGCAGGCTTGAGGAGCATGTGATGACAGCCGTGCCTCTGGAGATGGAGAAGACCGTCACTAAGCTGATGTACGACTTCCAGAGGAACTCCACCTCAGACGACGACTCAGGCTGCGCGCTGGAGGAGTATGCCTGGGTGCCCCCGGGGCTCAAACCTGAACAGGTATGATCGACACGCACACCGGGGAGCAGGGTTTGATATCCCTATTCCATCTCCTCTGTTGGATCAAAGTTTAATTCACCGTCTTATGTTGCGTGTTTGGTGTTCAAGTAAGCCGATTTGGTTTACAAGGATTATATGATGCCGGGTTTTGAATTAATATCTAATTCATTCTGCTTGCAAACTGTTTACTCGTGGTTTCACAAGCCCGTTGTTGACTTTGCTAGGCTGGGATATGCAGAAACACATTACATGGCCTGTGAGCATCCAAGAAACCATCTTCACAAGGCCCTTGTGTACCGAAGGTGTGCGTGTGTGGGAGTTTTTTTTATTGGACAATGAAACCTTTATACATATGAGTTTCATTTTCTTGATGAACTGAAAGCAAGCCTTATTGCCTGTGCAATGGGGTGGTCAATACGCTGTTAACTCATCCCCCATTTCAGTCGCGCATGACTGAGCACAGCCATTTTTCATCCCCAAGGGTCACGTGACCTCCAGTCAATTAAGCTCCACTTTAAAAGCAGCAGAACACCGGCCTGCCAAACTGGAGACCGAAGAGGATAGACTGACTGATGGCTTTCCAAAGCAGTAGGGCAGTGAGACTGGGAATGTTACCGTTAAAGGAGAGGCTTTGCATTGAGGAAATAGGCTGTAGTTTGTAGGATTTACTGCTGGTTGCTTACTTATGTACATTGGATTTCCACGTATACAGTTAAGCTCTTCCAAACCTGATGTACAAGTCAGTCAAGTCATAGAAATGTGTTTTTTGACCTTGCACGGTGGGGGGAGGATACCCATTGAGGTACTTTTCAACGCCCTGCCCAGCCACAGAGGGAGATGGTGAATACCACCAGTTAATCTGTAGAATCTGAGCTCCATCCAGGTGTAGGTTTCTCCTCAGGGACACAGTCCCACTGCTCCATCAGGAGGAGCCTGCTATTCAGTCTCAACTGGTGTCAAGTCACCATTCTGTAACTACGTATTTTAGCAGTCCACAAAGACTGTGGGAATAACTAAACATGATTTCCCCTTGCTCTGTAATGAATGTCTGGATTCGTGCAGTAACAAAATTGTATTAGCAATGTGAGACAAAGAATTTCAGCTGCATTCCAACTACAATAATCATGCTTTTTTTATCTCTGAAACCAGGTATCAGAGTTTATTGGTTTTTAATTCATAGGGAACTGAGTTTCCTGAACATTGCTTTTACTCATTTATTATAGGACTGCCATTATTGACTGTTCTGGTCTCAGGAAGGCCCAGCCAATATGCATTCTCTCTGTCTCTGTCTCTGTCTCTGTGTCAGAGCTAATAAAATGGCAGGAAGTTGCCAGGATACGGGAAGTTGAGACCAAATATGTTACTAAAGCAGCCATTACTGATGTCTCTGCTGTTGAAGAGGCAGATCACGCAGTGTCATAAGAGATAGGGAAGAATCTGCTTTTGTCATCCAAGAGGAAATTCAATCTTAAAGCTTTTATTTTTTCATGCTTTTGTAGATGTAAAGATAACCTTTACACTTACATTGAAGGGAATAGCAGTCTGTTACCATTTATTGTACTTTGGAATGGCAGTCCTCCCTTCTTGCCCATGTGTGGCAGGCTGTTGCCATGGTGTTTTGTTAAAGTGTGATATGTCCAATAAACACTCACTATTGCTTGTTATAGTGTGTCAGGATTGGTCTTTGGTTGTGTCTTAGACACTGTCAGTCTCTCCCGTGAACAGAGATGAAAAACAGCTGTGGGGGAGGTTGGTTTCTAACATAAACCCTGCTATTAGATTTATCCTTTAAAAGCTGTATAGTCTCTGTATAATTAGAGAGAAGATTCAATCTGAGGCCATTTACACTGAACAAAAATATAAACGCAACATGTAAAGTGTTTCATGAGCTGAAATAAAAGATCCCAGAAATGTTCCATACGCACAAAAAGCTTATTTCTCTCCGATTTTGTGCACTAATTTGTTTACATCCTTGTTAGTGAGACATTTCTCCTTTACCAAGATAATCCATCCACCTGACAGGTGTGGCATATCATGAAGCTGATTAAACAGCATGATCATTACACAGGTGCACCTTGTGCTGGGGACAATAAAAGGCCACTCTAAAATGTGCAGTTTTGTCACAAAACACCATGTCACAGATGTCTAAACTTTTTAGGGAGCATGCAGGAATGTCCTCCAGAGCTATTGCTAGAGAATGGAATGTTAATTTCTCAACTATAAGCCGCCTATAACATTGTTTTAGAGAATTTGGCACTACTTCCAACCGGCCTCACAACTGCAGACCACGTGTAACCACGCCAGCCCAGGACCTCCACATCCAGCTATTTCAGCTGTGGGATCATCTGGGAACAGCCACCCGGACAGCTGATGAAACTGTGGGTTTGCACAACTGAAGAATATCTGCACAAACTGTCAGAAACCGTCATATGGAAGCTCATCTGCGTGCTCGTCATCCTCAGCAGGGTCTTGACCTGACTGCAGTTTGGTTTCGTAACCGACTTCAGTGGGCAAATGCTGACCTTCAGTGGCCAATGGCACGCTGAAGAAGTGTGCTCTTCATGGATGAATCCCGGTTTCTACTGTACCGGACAGATGGACACGAACACAATTGCTTTTTATCGATGGCAATTTGAATGCACAGAGATACAGTGATGAGTTTCTGAGGCCCTTTATCGTGCCGTTCACCCGCCGCCATCACCTCATGTTTCAGCGTGATAATGCATGGCCCCATGTCGCAAGGATCTGTACACAATTCCTGGAAGCTAAAAATGTCCCAATTCTTCCATGGCCTGCATACTCACCAGACATGTCATCCATTGAGCATGTTTGGGATGATCTGGATCGACGTGTACGACAGTGTGTTCCAGTTCCCGACAATATCCATCAACTTCGCACAGCCATTGAAGAGTAGTGGGACATCATTCCACAGGTCACAATCAACAGCCTGATCAACTCTATGCGAAGAAGATGTGTCATGCTGCTTGAGGCAAATGGTGGTCACACCAGATACTGACTCATGAATTTATTTAAATGGACTGATTTCCTTATATAAACTGTAACTCAGTAAAATCTTTGAAATTGTTGCCTTTATATTTTTGTTCAGTGTAGTTTCTATGGCCTAATTATTATTATTATTATCCAAAACTGCTCGTCCTTACTGGCTCTTGGGGGGGGGGGGGGGTTTGAGAGACCGTTTCTCAGTGCACCTCGTGTTATTTCCAAGAATCACAGATTTGCTGTCATAGAACATGTTGCAGAGTGTTTTGTTTTAAGTTTGGACGTCAGAGGCTTTCAATATGTATATCTTTGTTGCAGTGAATAAATGCAGAAGGCTTCTTCATTATTCAGGGTTATCCATGTTGTTTTGGTGGCAGGCCCTTGGTACCGCACCCAAGGACAAAGCTGACAGGTTCCAGTCCAAAGATCCATTCATTAGATAGATGGGCCATTAAAATTGGCTACCTGTGGCCCTGTGGTCAGCACATATTAATTGCCTCTCCTGTACTTCTGGCGCCCTAATCCCTCCGTCCCACTCTCTCTTTCCGTCTTCTGGCGCTCGATGCTCCTGAAACCACGGCCATTGATGAACACTGGTCCCGAATTTCTGCTTTCCCCCCTGTGTAACTCTGAAAGACTAATACATTTCACCAAGATGACATTCATTGTTGGCCGGCATAATGTAAAGAATGTAGCAGTCATTTTGAATAGCGAGATGAGCGTTAAGCCTCTGTCTGACACACACACGGTTCATTACTGTAATGTGTGTGTGTATGTACTGCATATGCATGTTCCTGTGGAAGGAGTTTCAAGTGGTAGTAACCACTGTTTTGGTTACTACATGATTCCATATGTGTTTATTTCATAGAGTTGATGTCTTCACTATTATTCTACAGTGTAGAAAATAATAAAAAATAAAGAAAAACCCTTGAATGAGTAGGTGTGTCCAAACTTTTGACATTTTCTTCCTTACTCATATAGCCTATAGGGTTCCAATAAATGTTAATTTGCCACTTATGGGCCAATCTGTACCATGTCACTAGTATTAGTGGTAGTGGCCTGACCCGACCTGGTCTCTCTCCCGTCAGGTTCATCACTACTACAGCTCCCTGCCCGAGGGCAAGGTTCCCTATGTGAACAGCCCAGGAGAGAAGCACCGCATCAAACAGCTCCTCCATCAGCTGCCCCCCCACGACAATGAGGTAAGACCCTTATCCCTCCTCCCGTCTGCCCCCCGGGCACACAGATATTGGGAAGTGGGCATTTGTCACCGTGACATCTTAACTCTCTAGTGTCTCTAACTCTGGATCATTTGTGTTTGTCTCTACAGCCCTTTATTACATGTTGAATAATCTCTGTGTTTTCCAGGTGCGTTACTGTAACACTTTGGACGATGAAGAGAAGAGGGAGCTCAAACTCTTCAGTAACCAACGGAAACGGGAGAATCTGGGCCGCGGCAATGTGAGACCATTTCCCGTGACGATGACTGGAGCGATCTGTGAGCAGGTACGGTAACTCCGGTAGGAATGGGACTGGTTCACTCACAGGCACTCACACGAGAAGGGCAGAGGTAGGACAGACACATGGTAGAGGTTATACAGGGGTGGCCATAGTTGGATGGATATGATAGAAATACGCGTATAGCCATCTCTCACACGAAAAAACACTTTACAAAAGTGATCAAAGAAAATACTGTATAGGCGAAGGACTCGCCTTTCTTTTGTGGTAGAATCTGACAGTACCCAGTGATATTCCTGTCTTTTATTGTGATTCACCCCGTGAAGAGCTCAGCTGACATTTTTAAAAGAAGCTGATAAAATGGAGCCTCACATTCAAGTCATGACCCAGCCTCTCAACTGTGGTAGATCTGCCTGTCTGTGTTTTCCCTCATCTCTCCCAGTAGCTTGGCCAGAACAAATGTCACACAGACACACTGACGGCTTATAGGATCCTTGATGCTGTGTTTTTGATCCTAACTCTTCACCTTATGTTATACTGTGCCATGGAACGTACAAATTCCAGATTCGATCTCCTGAAGGTACATCGCAGTCTAGATAAACAAATCTTGATGTTGCTTTAGTCTACACCACATTTGTTTTCATTCAGGAACACACTCAGCCCCCAGTCATTCCCTTACTGACCTGAGGCAGGTCTGCAGTGCTCTGTTATGCTTATGCCCTGTTTGTATCCATGTTTTACTCACTGTGTTTCTTGCTAAGCAGACAACCACAGGAGTGAGTGTGTGATGAAGCACATTGTTCTAAGGGTGTGTATTGATTGAATTCCCTCCCCTGGCTGACCTCTATGCGTAACAGGTCTGTGTGCCAGTTAGATCATCTGATTCTCTTCTCTCCCTTTCTGTCTCTGTCCCACCCATCTAAATGTCCCTCTGTCTCCTTCACACTCTCCCCCTCCTTTCTCCCCTCCCTACCATCTCTCAACGTCTCGCCCCCTCATTCCCACTCCCTGTACCTTTCTCCTCTTCAAATCTTCCTCTCGCTGCTTCCTTTTTCTCTCCTCTACCATCTCGCTCTCCTCTACCATCTCTCGCTCTCCTCTACCATCTCTCGCTCTCCTCTACCATCTCTCGCTCTCCTCTACCATCTCTCACTCTCCTCTACCATCTCTCGCTCTCCTCTACCATCTCTCGCTCTCCTCTACCATCTCTCGCTCTCCTCTACCATCTCTCGCTCTCCTCTACCATCTCTCGCTCTCCTCTACCATCTCTCGCTCTCCTCTACCATCTCTCGCTCTCCGCTACCATCTCTCGCTCTCCTCTACCATCTCTCGCTCTCCTCTACCATCTCTCGCTCTCCTCTACCATCTCTCGCTCTCCTCTACCATCTCTCGCTCTCCTCTACCATCTCTCGCTCTCCTCTACCATCTCTCGCTCTCCTCTACCATCTCTCGCTCTCCTCTACCATCTCTCTCTCTCTCTCTCTCTCTCTCTCTCTCTCTCTCTCTCTCTCTCTCTCTGTCTCTGTCTCTGTCTCTCTCTCTCTGTCTCTCTGTCTCTGTCTCTCTGTCTCTGTCTCTGTCTCTCTCTGTCTGTCTTTCTCTCTCTCTCTCTCTCTCTCTCTCTCTCTCTCTGTCTCTCTCTCTCTGTCTCTCTCTCTCTGTCTCTCTCTCTCTGTCTCTCTCTCTCTGTCTCTCTCTCTCTGTCTCTCTCTCTCTGTCTCTCTCTCTCTGTCTCTACCAGTGTGGAGGGCAGATAAACGGAGGTGACATTGCAGTGTTTGCGTCGCGTGCAGGCCACGGCGTGTGTTGGCACCCTGGCTGCTTCGTGTGCAGCATGTGTGACGAGCTGCTGGTGGACCTCATCTACTTCTACCAGGAAGGGAAGATCTACTGTGGTCGGCACCACGCAGAGAGACTCAAACCACGCTGCTCCGCCTGCGACGAGGTAGGAGCAGACCCTGCTAAACACACACACAAATCACATTGTATTGGTCACATGCGCTGAATACAACAGGTGTAGACTTTACAGTGAAATGTTTACTTGTGAGCCCATTCCCAAAAGTTAAAAAGTAAGACAAATATTTGCTAAATTAAAAAAATCGATAGTAACACAATAAGAACAACAACGATGCTATATAAACTCAGCAAAAAAAGAAACGTCCCCTTTTCAGGACCCTGTCTTTCAAAGATAATTCCAAATACCTTCACAGATCTTCTTTGTAAAGGGTTTTAACACTGTTTCCCATGCTTGTTCAATGAACCATAAACAATTAATGAACATGCACCTGTGGAACGGTCGTTAAGACACTAACAGCTTACAGACAGTAGGCAATTAAAGTCACAGTTATGAAAACTTAGGACACTAAAGAGGCCTTTCTACTGACTGAAAAACACCAAAAGAAAGATGCCCAGGGTCCCTGCACATCTGCGTGAACGTGCCTTAGGCATGCTGCAAGGAGGCATGAGGACTGCAGATGTGGCCAAGGCAATAAATTGCAACGTCCGTACTGTGAGACGCCTAAGACAGCGCTACAGGGAGACAGGACGGACAGCTGATCGTCCTCCCAGTGGCAGACCACGTGTAACAACACCTGCACAGGATCGGTACATCTGAACATCACACCTACAGGACAGGTACAGGATGGCAACAACAACTGCCCGAGGTACACCAGGAACGCACAATCCCTCCATCAGTGCTCAGACTATCCACAATAGGCTGAGTGAGGCGGGACTGAGGGCTTGTAGGCCTGTTGTAAGGCAGCTCCTCAACAGACATCACTGGCAACAACTTCGCCTATGGGCACAAACCCACCGTCGCTGGACCAGACAGGACTGGGAAAAAGTGCTCTTCACTGAGGAGTCGCGGTTTTGTCTCACCAGGGGGTGATGGTCGGATTTGCGTTTATCGTTGACGGAATGAGCGTTACACCGAGATCGGGACCGAGTTGGAGTTGGAGGGTCCGTCATGGTCTGGGGCGGTGTCACAGCATCATCGGACTGAGCTTGTTGTAATTGCAGGCAATCTCAACGCTGTGCGTTACAGGGAAGACACCTTCCTCCCTCATGTGGTACCCTTCCTGCAGGCTCATCCTGACATGACCCTCTAGCATGACAATGCCACCAGCCATACTGCTCGTTTTGTGCGTGATTTCCTGCAAGACAGGAATGTCAGTGTTCTGCCATGGCCAGCGAAGATCCCGGATCTCGATCCCATTGAGCACATCTGGGACCTGTTGGATCGGAGGGTGAGGGCTAGGGCCATTCCCCCCAGAAATGTCTGGGAACTTGCAGGTGCCATGGTGGAAGACTGGGGTAACATCTCACAGCAAGAACTGGCAACTCTGGTGCAGTCCATGAGGAGGAGATGCACTGCAGTACTTAATGCAGCTGGTGGCCACACCAGATACTGACTGTTACTTTAGATTTTGACTCCCCCTTTGTTCAGGGACACATTATTCAATTTATGTTAGTCACATGTCTGAAGAACTTGTTTAGTTTATGTCTGTTGTTGAATCTTGTTATGTTCATACAAATATTTACACATGTTAAGTTTGCTGAAAATAAATGCAGTTGACAGGGAGAGGACGTTTCTTTTTTTGCTGAGTTTACAAGGAGTACCAGTACAGTGTCAATGTGCAGGGGTATGAGGTAGTTGAGGTAATACAGTATGTAGGGGTAAAAGTGACTAGGCAATCAGGATAGAGTCGTGTGTGTGTGTGTGTGTGTGTGTGTGTGTGTGTGTGTGTGTGTGTGTGTGTGTGTGTGTGTGTGTGTGTGTGTGTGTGTGTGTGTGTGTGTGTGTGTGTGTGTGTGTGTGTGTGTGTGTGTGTGTGTGTGTGTGTGTGTGTGTGTGTGTGTAGTGTTTTGGAGTATCGGTGTAGTATGTATAAGTGTGTGGGTAGAGTCTAGTGAGTGTGCATAGAGTCAGTGCGAAACAATTAAGATGAATTAATAAAGTCCTGGTAGAAATTTGATTAACTGTTCAGCAGGCTTATCGCCTGGGAGTAGAAGCTGTTTAAGTGCCTTTTGGTTACAGACTTGGCGCTCCGGTACCGCATGTTGTGCGGTAGCAGAGAGAACAGTCTATGACTTGGGTGGCTGGAGTCTTTGACAATTTTTAGGGCCTTCCTCTGACACCGCCTGGTAAAGAGGTCCTGGATGGCAGGGAGTTCGGCCCCAGTGATGTACTGGGCCGTACGCACTACCCTCTGTAGTACCTTGCAGCCGGATTCCGAGCAGTTGCCATACCAAATGGTGATGCAGCCCGTCAAGATGCTATTAATGGTGCAGCTGTATACGGTTTTGAGGATCTGAGGGCCCATGCCAAAGCTTTTCAGCATCCTGACGGGGAAGAGGCGTTGTCGTGCCCTCTTCACAGCAATGTTGGTGTGTTTGGACCATGATAGGTCCTTAGTGATGTGGACACCGAGGAACTTGAAGCTCTCAACCCGCTCCACTACAGCTCGTCGATGTGAATGGGGGCGTGTTCGGTCCTCCGTTTCCTGTAGTCCACAATAAGTGCCTTTTGTCTTGCCCACGTTGAGGGAGAGGTTGTTGTCCTGGCAACACACTTCCAGGTCTCTGACCTCCCTATAGGCTGTCTCATTGTTGTCGGTGATCAGGCCTACCACTGTCGTCATCTGGAAACTTAATGTTGGAGTTGTGGGTGAACAAAGCATGTGTGTCCATGTATGCTGCTGATACAACCATATACGCATCAGCAACCACAGCTAATGAAGTCACTGAAACCCTTAACAAAGAGTTGCAGTCTGTTTTGGAATGGGTGGCCAGTAATAAACTAGTCCAGAACATCTCTAAAACTAAGAGTATTGTATTTGGTACAAATCATTGCCTAAGTTGTAGACCTCAGCTGAGTCTGGTAATGAATGGCATGGCTGTTGAACAAGTTGAGGAGACTAAATGACTTGGTGTTACCTTAGATTGTAAACTGTCATGGTCAAAACCTATAGATTCAATGTTTGGAAAGAGAAGGTGTTGCTTTTTTGACACCACACTCCAAGAAGCAAGTCCTGCAGGCTCTATTTTTATCTTATTGTGATTATTGTCCAGTCATATGGTCAAGCGCAGCAAGAAAAATCTGCAGCTGGCCCAGAACAGAGCTGCACGTCTTGGTCTTCATTGTAATCAGAGGTATAATATTAGTACCCTGCACGCCAGTCTCTCTTGGCTTAGAGTTGAGGAAAGACTGACTGTGTCACTTCTTGGTTTTATAAGAAACGTGTTGGAAATTCCAAATTGATTGCATAGTTATCTTACACACAGCACTGACACACACACTTACCCCACCAGGGGCCTTTTCACAGTCCCCCGGTCCAGAACAAATTAAAGAAAACGTACAATATTATACAGGGCCATGAGTGCATGTAACTCTCTTCCATCTCATATAGCGCAAGTGAACAGCAAGCCTGGTTTTTAAAAATCTAATAAAGCAATACTTGAAGTCTTCACTGCACAACGCCTCTCCCCATGTGACCTACTTGTTGTGTGTATGTACTGACATGTATGTGTAACTGATAGATGTACACACACTACATGTTAATGTTTTTAAATATATGTCAATTGTAAAGTTTTTCGTTATGTGCCGGACCCCAGTAATCCTCTCTGAGACTCAAACATGTCTAGGCCTTCCCATACTCATCCACACATATAACAGAAGTAAAACAAATAGTATATTGACTACTATAAGGGCTAGTGACACTAACTGCCATGCGAAACAGTAGATGATTTAAACATAGGCCTCCTCTGTTTTCCTATCTGGTGTCTTGAAATACACTGCTACAACATGGGAATAATTAAACATTGATTTTCAGTAGATCTCCATACACATTATCCCAAAGAGGGGACAGAGTGGATGGTGTAATACAGTAGGACAGTGTCTGTCAGTATGGAGGAGGGATAGAGAGGGGGCTATGGTAGCAGGCAGCCAGGCCTTTGAGTCTTTGTCCTGTCATTCTCTGTAATAGGGTGAGCAGGGCCTCGCCTCAGAGAAAAGCAGCATAATAAAGGATACCGTCCTCTCTCCTCTCTTTCCTCTCTCTGTCTGTAGATCATCTTTGCAGACGAGTGCACGGAGGCGGAGGGCAGGCACTGGCACATGAAGCACTTCTGCTGTTTCGAGTGTGAGACGGTGCTGGGCGGCCAGCGGTACATCATGAAGGAGGGCCGGCCCTACTGCTGCAGCTGTTTCGAGTCCCTCTACGCCGAGTACTGTGACTCCTGTGGGGAACACATCGGTACGCCACGCACCCACCCCATCCACCAGAGCCAACGCAGGGCCCTAGATCCAACAACACGAGCCGTAATCTAGAGAGCTAAAGCACTGGCATACGTCAAGCAAGACAAATAGGACGCTATTTCAGCTGCAAGATTTCAGTAATGTTAAGAAGAACAGAGGAATGACCTGGATTTAGCTTGGAGAAACATTTCAGGGAGAAATATGCATGGCTGCAAAGATTACATGCTTTTAGTAGAATTTAACCGTCTATGATTTAACGCAACACTGGCATGCAGATACCTCACGACACGGATACAAGTAGCGTATTTTAAAACAGACTAGATGAACTCAACAGCATTTTCACAAAGGGGGAAAAGATCAGTGGGTGAACAATTTCAAATGGATTCAGTAGATATACATTTTCATAAGGTCATTTTCTGTACGTTAACCAAACCAAGCAGGACAAACCTAGCGCCTTATCACCAGTGGGGCCAGTGCCACCTCTGTGCTTTCCTCTCAGTCCAGAGAGCCGCTTGCTTATCCCTCAACAGGATCCCCAGCTGTGATCTGGCACGGCCCTCAGCAAACAGACATGGAGCTCTGTAATTATTTCTTATACAGGATACAGAAAGTATTTGAGTAATACTGATTATAAATTGAAACCATCAGAAACCATTTGAAACCAGATGGCAGCCATTAGCTGAGGACTGTTCTCCCCGGCAACTGCAAACATACTTAAAATGCAATGCATGTTACATAATGAGTTTACCCCTAAACTCAGCTAAGTGTTGTAGCCCCAGGGCCTTTCTTCACTCAGGTTTACTTAGAACTTCCAACTCATTTCCTATTAAAATGGAGTTGGAACATTTTCCAGTTTATGGATGGTATCTATATCTTTTGATAAGGGAGTTCTCCCTCTAGAGTATTTAGCTGATGTTTTGTATTTGATTAGCCTTAATTTGCCTTGCTGCTTATAGCACTTTATCGTTCACATTCCGCACCTACAGTATTTCCACAATGATTAGTCTTGATGGTTCTCTGTTGCAGGCATTGACTCATTACAGAGCAAAAGAGTAAAGATTATTGGGTCCTTTTCATTAACATTTTGGCTTATAAGTGTTTTTCCCTCTGTCCCTCAGGCATTGACCAGGGCCAGATGACATATGACGGTCAGCACTGGCACGCCACAGAGGGCTGTTTCTGCTGTGCCCGCTGTAAGAGCTCCCTCTTAGGTCGCCCCTTCCTGCCCAAACATGGACAGATCTTCTGCTCGCGCTCCTGCAGTCTGGGGGAGGAGCCTAACGGGTCAGACTCCTCAGACTCCGCCTTCCAGAGCGCACGCTCCACTCGAGAGTCCCGCCGCAGCTCCAAGGCTGGGAAGAACGGGGGCCAGGCGGGGAGGTGTTCGGGTGACGTGGACCCTCTCTCCTTACAGATGGACCTGCTGAGTCTGTCCAGCCAGACGCCCAGTTTGACCCGCGAGCCGCCCGCATGGAAGAGCCAGGGACAGGGGGGTGACACATACCCCTACGAGGGCCGATCAGACCCCACAGCAACACCCACCCCACTCCATCTGCTCAGCCAATGCAACGTCAGAACTGCATATAACTCCACCTCCCCCGGGCAGGGCAACCAACCAAACCACAGGTCCAAGGAGACGGGTGTCAACAAGAGGCCGCCCATCTCAGCCCTGAAAGGCCGCTCTATGAATGAGAACTGGTTCCATCAGGATTCAGAGGACTACTACCCCCCCAAACTGAAACCCCAGCAAAGCTTTGACGTACCCCATGGCTTGTCCTACCACAACGGCTTCTCTGACAAGCGTTCGGTCAGTCTGCATGTGTTCCAGAGGGACGGGGAGGTGGGGCCTCCCCAGCGGGGGCGCAGCAGGAACCCCATCAGCGCACTTAGCTTCACGGAGCAGCTCACTCCCCTAGAGCAGACACCCAGGGGTTCCATGGAGTCACTGGCCCTGTCCAACGCTACAGGTAACTCTTCCAAATTCACCATGGCGGGAAGATTAATTCATGTGATTGTATTTGAAGCAATATATTTAACTGCTTAGGACATTTATATCTCACAGAATACTGCAACCGATCCAAAGCTAATTACATACTGTATGCCTTTCTCATAAGAGTGTAATGTCTATTATGTCAATGGTTATGAGATTTATTGACGTAATAATGATAACAATTAGGATAACTGATGAAGTTAACCACTGACTAACCCGCCTGTTGTTTCTCTGAAGGAACGTCTGCAGATGGAGGAGGGAAGCGCCAGGAGCACCTGTCTCGTTTCTCCATGCCCGACCTGAGCAAAGACTCTGGCATGAACGTGTCAGAGAAGAGCAACATGGGCACCCTCAACTCCTCTGTCCAGTTCCACAGCTCTGACTCCATGCACAGCCTGACCCCAGGCCAGCCCTACATGGAGCTGGAGCCCCCGGTGCAGGTGCAGTACCCTCTGCAGTACTGTGAGCCCCCAAGCCTGGGGATGGGCATGAGCCACCTGCCAGCCGGCTTCACCTACCAGGAGGAGGACAGGGTCAGCCTGGTGAGCAGCGCCAACGCTGCCCGCCTCCCGCCCATCAGTGAGCGCACGCGGAGACGAGGAGAGGGCCCGGGCATGGCTGCCCCTGAAGACACCCCTCAGCGCCGGAGACACAATCACCACCGCTCCCGTCGCTCCAGACGCTCCCGCTCGGAGAACGCCCTGCACCTAGCCGCTGAGCGCAGGGAGAGGCCCCAGCTGAGAGTCAGAGAGGACTATGACCAGTTTCCCCCTCCGCGGGGCGCTAGGGACTCATTTGGGAGTGCGGGGGGGAGGTGCAGGGGGCCGGAGCCATTCAGGCAGTGCCCTCGTACCACCTCTGACCTCACCCTGCAGAAGCCCAGTGCCCACCGCCGTCTCGCCGGGCCCTACTCCTGGGACGACTACGAGGATGAGGACGAGTGGTGCTCCACCTGCTCTTCATCGTCTGAGTCGGAGGACGAGGGTTACTTCCTGGGAGAGCCCATTCCTAGGCCCGTGCAGCTGAGGTACCTGAGCAGCCAGGAGCTCCTCCACAAGTACAGCTCCACAGGGGTGGGCGGACCGCACCAAATGAGTGGCAGAGGGGGACAGCTGCACACCCGCAAACGCCGGAAAAGCAAGAACTGCATAATCTCTTAAAATTCGCACCATGGAAAGAGTGAAGAGAAAGTGCCCTCCCTCTCCCAGTATACACTAACATAGTTAATCTGTTCAGAAAAGACAAGCAGACACTCTTCTGAAGTTGTTGAGTATTGTGAGGTTGACAGTGTTTTGATATGCAGTTGGGTAAACCATTGACAGCACAAATGTTTTGCATGTTTATCCATTTCAGAACAACATTTCAGAACAAGTTATCCTGATTATTGATTATATTTCTCTGACTCACACTGCACTCTGCTTGTCTGTCACCATGTTTATCAAAGCCAACGTGCAATCGTAATAATAATGTAATTTCCATGCAGCAACAGTAAGGTACAGACAATTCAGTAAGGTCCAGCTTTTTCATGCAATGTGATTTAGGTATATACTATTGTACTCAAGTTTATAGGCTGTACTGTATATAAGTAAATGAATGAATAAATTCACTAAATTAAGGAAGCAATGTAAATACTATGTAAATGAGGTCCCACATATTTTTATATTTTGTATGGATAGAATCATTTATGTATTGAATATCTATAATGTAGGAATAGAAAATGCATGCCTGTAATTTGTTGATGTGGTCCTGCATTGGAATAAAGTAGTATTTCAGACAGAGAATGACAGGTGTCCGTTCCCTCACTAGAGACTGGCGTGTTCTTGTGATCATTTGTCTGACAGTGAACAGTCACCCTCTCCATCTGCTCAACACATAAATGAATGAAAACATGGCAAAAGCGCTGATTTAAAAAGTCACCGCTCAGTAAATGTCATTCCCCCATGAGGTCATGAAGTGATACTGTGACTATTGGGCTTTTGTGGCATTGTTTGCAAACAGATGTCTGTGAGCTGTAAGTGAGCTAATCATAAACCCAGATAATGTGCTGCTGATGCAGCTCTATGGATTAACGCATGAATAGATATATGGATGGGATTCAAATGGGCTTTACTGAAGTACAATTTGTAATTCACAAGCTATCTCCTCAATGAATACAACCTCTACATCAAAACAACAGGAGTAATTTACTTCTCTCATCGTTTTCATTCTCTACATTTACACTTGGACGAGCTCCAGGTCAAGTTTGTGTTTGAAAGGTGAAGTAACAGGGTTCTAAATTGGCTTGTGTCTGATGTCCATGTGGTCAGAGGATTACAGTAGCTAAGTCTCTGGGCCCCGTAAACTGGGTGGACTCCAGTCCACACCCTCCCTTCTACGCAGGTCTCAAAACCAGGTATTTAACTACACACACTAGATTAAAAGTGAGTGAAGACCAATCCCACTGGGCACAGATGTCAATTCAACGTCTAGTTTTGATTTACATTTGGTTGAGTTGTCAACTAACGTGAAATCATCAAAACAATCACAATGTCATTTGATTTTGGTAAACATTTTGGTGAAAAAAATACAAAATTCCCTTACACGGATTACTTTTTGCAAATCCAATTCATTTTCCACATTGGTTCAACGTCGTCATATTGATTTTGGGTGTTTGAAATGATGTGGATACAACGTTGATTCAATCAGTTCTTGCCCAGGGGTATGCTACTGACATGTTGGGTGGATTAGTGTGTTTATGTGGGTTCCTTTAGATGGCATGTCTTCCAGTGTTCATATATACTTTGCGGTGGTCAGGAGTTCTCATTTTGTTGACTGTTATGACCAAAACAGCTGCACAAACATGAGACACATTACTGTCCTGACAACTGAGCGATTATGTATTTTTTGTGCCTTTTTTACTGGGCCCCTAGGCCACTGGTGTCATGCCCAGATTTGTCTTGTTTTTTGTATTTCTCAGTTATCAAATGAATTACTTAATTTTTAAGCCCACGTTATATCATAATTGTTTGTAAAAATATTTGTCAGCTGTATTTTACAGAGGGGGCACACTGACTGGACTAGGTTCAGAAGGAGGAGGATGAGAGAGTAGAGTGACACACACACACAGCGTTTGATTTGATTTGAGCTGCCAGTGATGGGTAGGAGGTTTGTTTGTAAATGAATGTGATCAAGCTATCTAGCCTATTGATTCCTTCTTGATGAATAAATATATTACAAATGTTTTGTTGTTTCTCTGTAATACTAGCCACCTAGCAATTTTATTAAGTTGGCTTTAGCTAGCCAGCTAGATATGTTCCCAATCTTCCAAAATCATAACTAGCCGCCAAGCCATTTCAGGCTATCAATCAAGTTAGAGTAGCTTGTCTAACTATCTTAGCTGGCATGCCTGCTAGCAAGGTTGCTAGACTTTAGAAAAGCAAGCAATTGCTAAATGTACTCAAACTCACATTCCTTGCAATCTTTTACCTAGATTTTACCAGAAAAGCATAGTTTCTTTACTTGGTTTAAATGACAATTGAACAGGTAAAGAGATATGCTTAGGTAACCTATGCAGAAAAATAGACATATTTATTTGCATATAATTATGCGTAATGATTATGGCTCTAGATATCAGGAAGAAGCTGTTTCAGGTGTTTGAAAAATGCAAAAATCTCTGGACCACCCCATCGTCACATACTTCTTCCCTCCTCTAAAATAATGGGTCCATGACGCCCCTGCTGCCACTGCCTAACTCATACCTGCTGAGATGCACATTGTCACTGGATCATTGTTTCCAAAGTAATGAGTCTTGGAAAACACAAGTATAAAGCCTCTATCTCCAGTCATCTGCGTATTGATCTAACTGAACACATGGCTTCCATTCAACGGGCAGCAGAAACTAATTTCAAACTCATCAGAGCACAGTCTTACTTCATCAACCCAACCCATATATTCATTCACATATTAATGAATTGAATTCTTCTCAGACCTGCAGGGCATTTCCCAAGGACAGAGGGGTTGTACTGTCAGTCAGTGTGTCGATGGTTTGGCGCTGAGAGAGAGTCTGTGGGTTTTCCATGTGTTTAATTAAAGCAGAGCTAAGATGCTGTCAGAAGTGCCACAGATTGTGGCCATATGCTTTCTGGGCTGCACCATAGAGGATAATCCCTGAGTTGTGTTGATGCAGGACAGTGGTTTGGTCCACTGGGGACTGGCTGACTCTGGGCAGAATACACCCACTGGAGAGACCACACATCTCTGTGGATTGATAAACTCACTCAACCCAGTATGATCAATGACCTGTATCCAGACCCATATATTTATTCTAAATATATGGCTCTAGTTAGTGGTTCTAACATGTTATTTGTCTTACTGAATGTCGTGGTCCATGTCATATTTACACAGTACACTCTTACGCGAATGTGGTTTGGATACTTCTATACGTGTTTATCATATGGTGTTTGTATGAGGGCTTGTGAAAAGCACGGTATGTGTCAAAAGTATGTAACATCCAAAGCATGCCAACTCGAGAAAAGCTTGTCTTTCAATTTGCATATTAATTGTAGAATTAAGTTGATCCTGCCAAAGCTAATGACTATTACATATTTCAAATGAAGCTAAAGTACTCCAGGCCAACAAAGAGAGTGAAAAGAAGTCTAGCACTTCAGTTTTGTGATAGACCACCTGTTACTGTGGAAACTGCTAACCAAGGTATATCTGTTATGTCTGTTTGTGCTTCTGACTGGCAGTCTCTTGTTTTCAGTTTAGGGCTCATGAAGAGCATTCAGATTACTATAAATAGAATGTCTTTAGAATGTGACAGCCAATTAACCAATGTTCCTCACATTCCACTGGCCCAGGCATGCACGGCACTCAGGGTCATGTGACAACGCTAAAGTTAGAAGACAGAGGTTTTCATTGGATGAAACACAGAGAGAGTCTGAATCCCAGAGCTTGTTCCTGGATCATGACCATGACTGTTAACACTACCACATTGCCCAGCGATGCACACAGAACACATCTTTCTATTCTAGTGTGTCAGAGACGGTTCTGTTCTGAAAACACTAAGCTGTGTCTTGGTAAACTATGAGGTATGCACATGGGATGGTGGTCAGATGGACAGCTGAGACATAAAGATGGAGAACTCTCCTGGCTCTGCTGGGATCCCAGAGGCAGAGAGTACAGAATGTGTTAACTCACTTGAGTGTCCTCAAAATAATGACTTTTATAATTCACAATAATTACTTTTTATCATTCGTTTACATACACAATACCAGTCAAGAGTTTGGTCACATTCAAGGGTTTTTCTTTATTTTTACTATTTTCTACATTGTAGAATAATAGTGAAGACATCAAAACTATGAAATAATACACATGGAATCATGTAGTAATCAAAAAAGTGTTAAACAAATCTAAATATATTGTATATTTTAGATTCTTCAAAGTAGCCACCCTTTGCCTTGATGACAGACCAAATGACAGATTTCCACCGGTCTAATGTTCATTGCTTGTGTTTCTTGGCCCAAGCAAGTCTCTTCTTCTTATTGATGTCCTTTAGCAGTGGTTTCTTTGCAGCAATTTGACCATGAATGCCTGATTCACGCAGTCTCCTCTGAACAGTTGATGTTGAGATGTGTCTGTTACTTGAACTCCATGAAGCATTTATTTGGCCTGCAATCTGAGGTGCAGTTAACTCTAATGAACTCATCCTCTGCAGCAGAGGTAACTCTGGGTCTTCCTTTCCTGTGGCGGAACTCATGAGAGCCAGTTTCATCATAGTGCAGTGGTTTTTGCGACTGCACTTAAAGAAAGTTCTTGAAATTTTCCGGGTTTGACTGACCATTTCCTGTATACCACCGCTAACTTATCACAACACAACTGATTGGCATTAAGAAGGAAAGAAAACACACAAATGTACTTTTCACAAGGCACACCTGTTAATTGAAATGCATTCCAGGTGACTACATGATAAAGTTGATTGAGAGAATGCCAAGAGTGTGCAAAACTGTCATCAAGGCAAAGAGTGGCTACTTTGAAAAATCTCAAATATAAAACACTTTTTTGGTTACTACATGATTCCATGTAGTAGTGATTCCATGTAGTAGTTTTTTCATAGTTTTGATGTCTTCACTATTATTCTTCAATGTAAAAAAATTAAGAAAAACCCTGGAATGAGTAGGTGTGTCCAAACATTTGACTGATACTGTATATAGCAATAGAGTATTAGATCACATTATGATTAGTATTAGATCACATTAGATCACATTATGATGTGATAATGTGGACACATGTGGAAGTTGGTCACCGGATATTCATTGGAAAATGTGCCTTTTCATACAGCACCTTGTCCCGACATGTCTAACAGCACAGATGTAATTTGTTCCCTACTTGGAGAAAGAAGTGAAGGTCTTGAGATGTATTGGAAGTCCCTAACAGGCATAATTACCGGTCCTTAAGAGCAAAACTGCACCGAATTACAGCTCCACTCTGAGGGGACTTAAATAGCCTGATTCAATTATTTACAACTGAAGAATGCTGGTGTGTTATCACACTCTGCACACACACACACAGCATATAGATACACACACACGGGGGCCCAGGCTGGTGAATAGAAGACGCGTGACAGGAATGGCTGAGGGTTTACTGACCATCTCCCCCTCGTCATGTGTGTCCAATTACCATGGTAAGAAGTCACCATAACAACGCAGTGTCAGTCCACACACACACACTGCACAGCGATATAGGTAGCCTAATACCTGACCTTTGATAGTAACTGATATTGGGATTGATGAATCAATGTGGGATGAAGTGACTGTTGGAAGGCGAAAAGAGATAAAACAATCAAAGGCTCAACTCCGCAATTTGTCAACCTCAGATGTTGATTATATTGATAAAGAGAGATTTGCAGGCTTTCGCTATATTCTGCTGACTAAAGTCCATAATCGTGCCTAAGGTTCAGGAGGGCAGGAGGGGATTTCCTTCTCTGATGACCATGCAGAGTCCTCTCCTAAAAGACTGGACCCACTCCTTCACATAGTTGTGCATGAGAGACTTTGGCTGTCCTGATGGTGTGTTGATGAGGATGGTGTGTTTATCTCGGGATTTTGGCAATGAAGCTCTTTATCTACAGTACCAGTCAAAAGTTTGGACACACCTACTCATTACAGGGTTTTTCTTACTTTTTTACTATTTTCTACATTGTGGAATAATAGTGAAAACATAAAAAATATGAAATAACACATGGAATCATGTAGTAACTAGAAAAATGTTCAAAATATATTTTATATTTGAGATTCTTCAAAGTAACCACCCTTGCCTTGATGACAGCTCTGCACACTCTTGGTCTTCTTTCAACCAGCTTCATGAGGTAGTCACCTGGAATGCATTTAAATTAACAGGTGTTCCTTGTTAAAAGTTTATTTGTGGAATTTCTTTCCTTCTCTATGCGTTTGAGCCAATCGGTTGGGTTGTGACAAGGTAGGGGTGGAATACAGAAGATAGCCCTATTTGGTAAAAGACCAAGTCCATATTATGGCAAGAACAGCTCAAATAAGTAAATAGAAACGACAGTCCATCATTATTTCAAGACATGGAGGTCAGTCAATCCGGAAAATTTCTAGAGTTTCTTCAAGTGCAGTCGTAAAAACCATCAAGCGCCATGACGATCGCCACAGGAAAGGAAGACCCAGAGTTACCTCTGCTGCAGACGATAAGTTCATTAGAGTTACCAGCCTCGGAAATTGCAGCCCAAATAAATGCTTCACAGAGTTCAAGTAACAGACACATCTCAAGAACCACTGTTCAGAGGAGACTGCATGAATCAGGCCTTCATTGTCAAATTGCTGCAAGAAACCACTACTAAAGGACACCACTAAGAAGACGAGACTTGCTTGGGCCAAGAAACACGAAATCTGTCCTTTGGTCTGATGAATTCAAATTTGAGATTTTTGGTTCCAACTGCTGTGTCTTTGTGAGACGCAGAGTAGGTGAACGGATGATCTCCACATGTGTGGTTCCCCCCCGTGAAGTATGGAGGAGGAGGTGTGATGGTGTGTGGGTGCTTTGCCGGTGACACTGTTGGTAATTTATTTTGAATTCAAGGCACACTTAACCAGCATGGCTACCACAGCATTCTGTAGCAATACACCATCCAACCAGGTTGCGTTTAGTGGGACTATCATTTGTTTTTCAACAGGACAATGACCTAACACACCTCCAGGCTGTGTAAGGGCTGTTTGACAAAGATGGAAAATGATGGAATGTTGCATCAGATGACCTGGCGTCCACAATCACCCGACCTCAACCCAATTGAGATTGTTTGGGATGAGTTGGACCGCAGAGTGAAGGAAAAGCAGCCAACAAGTGCTCAGTATATGTGGGAACTCCTTCAAGACTGTTGGAAAAGCATTCCAGGTAAAGCTGGTTGAGAGAATGCCAAGAGTGTGCAAAGCTGTCAAAGGCAAAGGGTGGCTACTAATGATTCCATATGTGTTATTTCATAGTTTTGATGTCTTCACTATTTTTCTACAATGTAAAAAATTGTAACTTGAATGAATAGGTGTGTCCAAACTTTTGACTGGTACTGTACTTCCCCAGATTCAGATGAACTTGTGGATACCAATTTTAGGTGTCTGTCCCGTATGAAGAAAGTTATAGGTAGAGCCAATGCCAACTAGCCTTAGTGCAATGACTGGAAGTCCATGGTATCTACTTGCATGCTAGCAGTTAGACTTCCAGTCATTGCTTTAACTTCCAGTCATTGCGTTTATGTTAGAGACATAAAAAGGGTTTCTACGAGTTCATCTGAATCTGGGGAAGTAGATAAATGGCTTCATTGCCAAAATCCTGAAGTATCCCTTTAATACAGGGTGACAGTAAGCCCTCTGTTTGGTATTAACGCCATCTGTTACACCTCCATGCACACTGGGCATCCCCCCACCACCAGCCCTCACTGCTTTAACTCTCACCCAGTTTCAGATTAGAACCTGGGACAAACAGTACTGGACCCACGTCTCATTCCAGCTACTTACCTACATACCAACGTGAGCAATTATGAGGTGTTCCAGTCAAGATCATAGCAGGTAAGACTTGGACCTCACCTCAGCTCAACCCCAAACATCAGCCTAAGGTTAGTGCCAACCCAGGCCTCATCCTCAACCCTGGCCCTTGCCCTGTCTTCCATCCACAGCCTTGCTTTAACTCTCACTTTAATCCAGGCTTTAACCTGCATCTCAGTAGGTATTAGTCTACTAGGTTGGACAATAATAAAAGTGGTTATCGGCCATCATGTCATGTATAATATATACTGAGTGTACAAAACATTAAGAACACCTGCTCTTTCCATGACATAGACTGACCAGGTGAAAGCTATGATCCCTTACTGATGTCACTTGTTAAAACTACTTCAATCATTGTAGATGAAGGGGAGGAAACAGGTTAAATAATGATTTTTTAACCTTGAGACAATTGAGATATGGATTGTGTATGTGTACCATTCAGAGGGTGAATGGACAAGACAAAAAAATGTAAGTGCCTTTGAACAGGGTATGGTAGTAGGAGCCAGGCGCACCGGTTTGTCTCAAGAACTGCAATGCTGCTGGGTTCCACCACCAGAAGGACATCCAATGAACTTGACACAACAGTGGGAAGCATTGGAGTCAACACGGACCAGCATCCCTGTGGAACGCTTTCAACACCGTTGTCCATGCCCTGACAAACTGACACTGTTCTGAGGGAAGGTGTTCCTAATGTTTGGTATACTCAGTGTATATTTACAGCTCTACATCAGTAATATAATCATTCTGCGATCCTGGTTAAATTTGCATGCAGCATATATGGGGCTCATACTTGGACCAGCGTCGTCCGGGTTAGGGTTTGGCATGGGTAGGCCGTCATTGTAAATAAGAATTTGTTCTTTACTGACTTGCCTAGTTAAATAAATATTTAATAATGTCTTGTTTCCTGATCTGCCACATCCACAGTGAAACTGTGCCAGCTTGGGGGTGGGTAGTAATCCACAGATCAAACGACTGGGAAGCATCTCATGGTAATGTGGAGTGGCACACCGGGTACCTTTATCCAGCAGTGCCAGAGGGTTCCGTCTGGTTCATGATGTCACGTCACCAGGCCCTCTGGCAGTGACTCATTAACGGATCCAGGTCCCATCTGTGTGCCACCTGTACTAAATCACCACAACTACATCATATTATTCTCCATCGCTCACACACTCCTCGCTTTCTCTCTACCCCCCTCTCTCTCTTTCTATCTCTCGTTCTCCCTTTATCCCTCCCCCTCTCTATTGATGGGTGGACCACTTTAGTCCTCAGATGTAAATGAGGCAGAGAGTGTCTGTGATGTTCTTCCAGGACATAATTTTCTTTATTCACCACCAGGCTGGCACTCATTACTCAGAGTGGTTCGTACAGGGTTGCCATTACGTTGTTTGGTCCCATCCTAGTTTGTGCTTTTAAATAGTCTTTAAACTGTCACTGAACAATTCAAACAAGTTTGAGGTACTATATATCAGTGTGGCCAGGAGTCTATATGAAAGGTTGCAGTCACGTACATCTAAACTAGGTCATTTTACGGAACTACCATGAATATGCCTTGCAGGTTTTGTTTGCAATATTGTTCCTGAGCGCTCAACATGGTGGAGTAGGGATAAGAGTAAAGAGTAAATACATTCTCAGAGACATACAGTATTGTTGTATTGTGACGCATTGAGAAGCAGTATCAGTCAACCAAACCTATTTTTATCACTAATGCCATCAGAGAAGATGTTAATATGTTAGTATGAATGTATTACAGTGCCACGGCATGGTTCAGTAATGTCCTCCTTACCTACTGTAGAAGATTCAACTCTGTGCTATCATGCCTTGAATCAAGTTGTTTTCACAATGCAGAGAAACTCTGCCATCTGTCGAGAATATGATGTCACTACAGCACTAGAAAGTTGTTATATCTTTTTATATTTTACTACAGCACTAGAGATAATAAACCAATATTGTCTATCCCTCACACTTACATATGCAAAAATTGAGCGTTCATCTTCCCAAGATCAATCTACTATTATTGACAGTTTAGTTTACAGTTTAGATATAGCACATTGCATGTGTCATGGAAACTGTTTGGTCTAAGTCTAACCCTTTATTTGGCACAAATGCTCAGACTGAAATACCTGCTATATGTGTCCATGATATTTACCCCAGTGTCAGCATTTTCCATTAAACAGTAAAAGCAGCCCATATGCCAGGCAGTGACCAGGCAGGCAGGTCTATGGGGAAAGACGGTTAGGCGTCACTATGGTAGCTCTAATTAATCCTCTAGTTAATCCCCTCTAGAGACAATGCAAACAGAGGGACGCCGATACACCATCTCACCCCAGCCAAGATAATGTCAATCATTTCCCATCCCCGAAAGGGGGCTGTGCACCCAGCACGTTTAACTGCTAATGAAGACCCTGTGCCCAGCAGCAGCTGGCAGCCAGTGATAAGGGGAGCCCCTCAAAGAGCCAACAGCTCAAGGACCGTACTGGAAAAGCCAACCCTCAAAGACCCAGCCACATCATTATGGACAAAGAGCCAGCTAAGAGGCTGAGGGAGTCCCTCGCGTTGGCCATGGGTATCGGTTAAGTCTACAGGGTTCTTACTAATGAGTCTGCAAGAAATCAGACTTGGGGTGGATTTTATGTGGTGCATGTGTGTGTGTGTATATGATAAATTGAGAGAGAAAGACAGTGCATATTTGTCTTAGAAATGTCCTACTATGAACCTCAGGAAAACAGAAGAACATTAGACCATATAGCTTTCTTTGACGTCATATAACAAAAGTTGGAAATAACAAGTAATTGAACCACTATTTGAAAAGGGATTTTGAAAGAAATCAGAATAAACAGCATTTTATTATATTCAATCGGTCCATAAAACTCATTCAGGTATATAACACTTTTACATATTATTATTGAATATGGTATATGGCTTATGAATGCAAAGTGTATAAATATATAGGATGGACAATACTAAAATACAAACTAAACAACTCAGACAGAGTATAATACATCTCAGTTCTTTTGCTTCCAACAGTTTTCCTAACTTTGTCTCCAGGGTCTTGTCATGTGAGAGGGGTTTTACACACAGAGTGGTGTTTATAAACTCCCTGAGATCTCCAGGAGGGTTTTCCCCTTGGTCTCCAGTTGGTAGAAGAAGACATAGAGTGACGCCAACAGACACATGCAGGTGAACAGCACGAAGCTGAACGACTTGAGCAGCTCCTGTGGTTAAGAGAAGAGGCAGGTGAGTTCCTAGCGCTACAATAGCCAGGGGAACAACTTGGAGGGTTGGCTGAGAGCCTGTGATTAAATAGTCCTGGCCTATTGTTCTACTCGTGGCTATGTGAAGCCTTTCAATTTTTATATAATTCCACTGGTACCTAAATTAGAGCTCAGCTTTTTACACAGACTGTCTGAACAAAAGTAATACTGAGATGATAGAAAAGGGTTTTAATATGATGTTCAAAGTATGGAATTACTGTATGCCTGGTATCTCTGGGGTATCAAACTTTCATAGTGCAGAACAATATGAACTGTGTTCAGGAAATCTTATTGTATCTCAATTGGTAACTTTGAAAGCATTATAAAAAAGTGTTATATAACAATACTTCATTCCAAAGTGTTCTGCTGTCCTACATGTATTGAATACATATAGAGGTGCAGTATATTGATGATGGGCTATAGACTTACAATAAGAAAGGGGAAGACTAGTCCCAGCACAGGATTCCAGTGAAGACAAACGCTGCAGGCTGGCATGATTGGATAAATATCTTGTGTGAGAGATGGCAACACTCGAGCTAGGAATACCACAGGCAACAGGGAAGGATGCATCTGACCAATCACCCATTGATGATCACAGCAATGTAATGTTGGTATTTCGAGCAAAACTATCTCTTCCACGTATCATCCCCTAGGTCCTCTTACTGTAAGTTTGTCACAGTGCAGGAGAGTTGAAAGGTCAAGACCTCACCTTCAGTTTGAGAGTGATGGTGATTAATATCATGATGGGAGACACGGCCCCAAAGCCCCCCAGAGTAGTGCTCTCCTCCCACATGCATTATCAGCAGGCCCTGGGAATGATTGCACACAACAGAACTTGTCCGGAACCTTCCCCATCCATCACTCCCTCCCTCCCTCCACCTAGGGGATGGCAAAGCCAGAGGAGCTCACACATGATTTATTGTTTAGGACTTCAGGAGTGGCATTCACATCTTAGTGACAAACATGTTCCACCTAGCGGAGCTCCTTTACGGTATGCACAGGGGCAGGATTCCTGCACTGGGACAGTGTTTCATTCCCTAGGGTCACTCTCCTGTACTGTTCACTGATTACTTTAACTTATTAGTCCTTATCATGGTTGTCTAATGACCACTTAACCAGTGACATTTTCAAGTTAATTAAGAAGTACACTACTTTGAACCTTTTTAGCCAGGGCACATGCTTTGTAGAAGTTACAGAGGGACCCTCTCAATATGTGATCTCGAGACTGGACTGATTACTACAACACTGCAGAGGGGTATCGTAGTATACCCCCTGTAGTGTAGGCCATGTTCCCCAGCGACACACCCAGATGATGGAGGTGGGGACCTCAGATAAAACACCTAAAATTACACAGCAGATCTTATTCAGGGGGATGCCTGCCTCCTTGAAGCTGTCAAAGGAGAACACACTGATCTGAGGGTAGAGGGTGGAAAGAAGAAGAGGATGTACTCTAGGTATAGCAGGGGTGGGGTGGGCAAACTACGGCCCGTGGGCAGCATCTGGCCTGACAGCCGATTAAATGGAGTCCGTGAGGGATTTGTAAAGAATAATAATAATAATGTTTTTGTGGGAAATTATTATTTTGGGTTAAAAAAACACTCCTGGCCACACTTGAACGTCTAAAACTAGATAGAAAGTATGCAGAAATAACAGACATTTTTCTGGCCCGCAAAAATCTGTGCGGAACTCAGTTGAATTTCGAAATCCCGATATGACCCTCAAGCCAAAAAGTTTGCCCACGCCTGAGATATGGGATAAAAGACAGAAGGTGGTGTTTGCTGTGCTTACTGCAGTGATGCCAGAGAACTGGATGCGGCTGTACACCACCACCATGGTGATGAGCTGCCATCGGAAGCTTCTGTCTCTCAGCAGCTCCAGTAGACTCTTAGAGGCCTAGCCCTTTATGGCAGCCTACTCCAACACCATCTCCTCCATCTCCAGCTTGTACTCACCCCTACCCCACAGACTCTGCAGAGCTGGGAAACCACACACATAACACAGGACAGAGGAACATATATTGTTTTTGAGTAAGATACAATAGGTGAGTAATGTCTCCTTAGCTGTACTTACTTTTCATTCAGCTATACACGCATGGTGCCATCTGTAAGCTATGTTTAATAATACCAATGTATGTATATAGATACAGTGCTGACAATGACTATTACATGAATTATACTTATTTTCCTTCATACATTTATATCTACATATAATACACCCAAAAGCAAGTTGAACAGGAATGACTGCAAATACTGTAATTCCAATTTGTACATTTGCACAGACATTACTCAATGTTCTGAGTATGAAGCCCTTTGGACAGCCTCAGTGACTATGAAGAAACAACCTAACTTCTTTGCAAGCCTCTGCATTGCCCTTTTCTATCAATGAGTATCTTGGGGCTTCTGGAAAGAAGGGCATTTGTCAGCAGCTGTACCACAGAGAAACATGTTGGAACACACAGTAGGATGTTCCAGCTATTTTCACAGCCAAGAATCTCTCTGAGAAAGTTGAGACAAAGCCTCAAGTCAGAGCATATTCAGGATATCCGATTTGGCACAAATTGATAGCTACACGTTTAGTGTGATGCTTGATGCTTATTTTTTTCAGTGAAATGTTGAAATTCAAAAATAGCACCTTACCTTAGTCCAACAAATTGTCATGACAGTTTACCAATGGAGTCAAAGGTAGCTGACGTTAGTGTTACAATGCCGTTATCTTTTAGGGTGAACTCTCACCCAGGTATAGTGCGTGGATATTTGCTCCTAAACCTGAGGTTCACAAACAAGACTAAAACATATATTGGTATTATCGCTGTAAAACACAAGGTCATTCTGGGATTCTATTTTACCATGGCATAATGATCCTTCGATTAAACTAATCTGCATGAAATTGAAGGTGCAATATCACATAGGCCTACCTGCAGTGAATCCATACAGAAACTGATCTATCAGGTACGGCAGGTAGCCTAGCGGTTAAGAGTGTTGGGACAGTAACCAAAAGGTTGCTTGTTCAAATCCCTGAGCTGACTAAGTGAAAAATCTGCCGATGTGCCCTTGAGCAAGGCACTCTGGATGTACTGCAAGCAGACAGACATGGTTAAGGCAACAGACACTTCACCAGTAGTATGTCTACACGCCTGGTGAAGTAGGTTAGGTGTTAATTTGAGCACAAGTGAATTTGCAGAAGGAGACTAGAGCATTACCATGGGTCTGACCTCTCTATTGCATTGTTATGACCCTTTCATACAGCAATTAATTAAGTTATAGCTATAAATGTGTTTTGTAAATGTCTTAATATATATACAGTACCAGTCAAAAGTTTGGACACATCTACTCATTCAAGAGTTTTTCTTTATTTTGACTATTTTCTACATTGTAGAATAATAGTGAAGACATCAAAACTATGAAATAACACATATGGTATCATCTAGTAACCAAAAAAGTGTTAATAAAATCAAAATATATTTTAGATTTTATATTCTTCAAAATAGCCAGCCTTAGCCGTGGTATATTGGCCATATACCACAAACCCCCGAGACGCCTTATTGCGATTATAAACTGGTTACCAACGTAATTAGAGTAGTAAAAATAACTGTTTTGTCATACCCGTGGTATACGGTCTGATATACCACGGCTGTCAGCCAATCAGCATTCAGGGCTCGAACCACCCAGTTTATGAATATGTTTAAATCATGGTTTCAACAGTTTAATTCTTTCTCATATTAACTAATAATTATATATAGTAATACAGATATGAAAAAGCATGTCCTTTTTTAAATAATCATAATTGTGCCTACCAGGTCTCAGCAAAGTCTCCATTCTGTGTATCTTGAGAGTTTCATGTAACACACTTATTTATGTCTGCATGTCCACCAGACAATTGCTTTGTTAGATATTTTTAGGAATAGATTCATATTTTACATCTCAGAGGGAGCTTACCTTTCAACCCCTGAGTCGCTATCTCTGACACAGTACTCATCGCTGTATATGTTTTAGAAAGTAAGAAAACTATCTGGCAAAATATATATATTCTTTGAGTGATAAATTGTTACAGACCTGCTTTATAATGAGATAATTTGCTATTCTTTGTGTGCTCGGTGGACATTCCTTTATTAGCCAGACGAGGGCAGAACGTTCTCACCGTGCCACCTCTGACGTTCTCTTCTCAACTCGTCGGCGGCGTACAGCGGAAGTGGCAGACCAGTGTTTTCCGTAGTCATTGTTAGCAAACTAGCAGAAGATACCTCTGACATTGTTGTTACAAACAGAAAATATCTGCGCTCATTACTTTTATACTAGACAAAATGCCGTTGGAAAACCTGGAAGAAGAGGGTCTGCCTAAAAACCCTGATCTTAGGATAGCACAGCTGAAATTTCTGCTCACGATGGACGGTCACCGACAAGATGATAAAGTGAAAACTGAGCTCATGGACTCGATCAAAGAGAACAGTGAGTTTTGGCTTCTGCCTCGTAAATAAACCAACAACAATAACGTCAGCTAGCTAGATAACAAGGTAGTTCTGGTCTACAAACTAGCATGGGTAACCAACGTCGCTAGCTTGCGTCACTGTCAGACATAAATCAAACTGCTAACATTACCTAGCTACGGGTCAGTTAGCTATTCAATACAAGATATTATAACTAGCTAAATTCGCTACTCAAACAGATAACGGTAATATACTGGTTAAATAAAAATGTCTAACGTTAGAATGTTGCCAAAGAAAGTTACAACCGTCAAGTTGTAGCTAGCTAGCCACTATAGCTGATGATGAATTGTCTCTTGTTACAGATATGGCACCTTACTATGAAAGCCTGTGTAAAGACCTGAAGTGGCAGCTTGACACAGAACTGTTGAATAAGATGAAGAAGGCCAACGAGGACGAGCTGAAACGCCTGGACGACGTCCTGGAAGACGCAGAGAAGAACCTCGGGGAGAGTGAAATCCGAGATGCAATGATGGCTAGAGCTGAATATCTCATCCGAATCGGGAATAAGGTGTTTTGCATTAATCAGCTACTACATTCAGAGCAGATTGTATACTTATAAAGCAATAATTTGCCTCTGTAATCCCCTGGACTCTTCAGTCCAACCTAGCCATGCATGTACATCATTAGCTCAATCAAACAAGCTACTTTAATTCCACAGGAGGATGCTTTGACTGCCTTCAGGAAGACCTTTGATAAGACTGTGGCCCTGGGACATCGACTAGACATTGTGTTCTACCTGCTAAGGATTGGACTGTTCTATATGGACAGTGACCTCATCACACGCAACACTGAGAAAGCTAAAAGGTAGTTTGCCTAAAAGCGGCTACTTCTCTCTGCATTCACTACTTTATGATGACATGCCATTAGGGGTCCTCACTCACTATCTATTCTAAGAATTATATTTGCAGTAACTGGCACTGTTTAGGCCTGTTTAGGTGTTTTTCATAGCATTTTGCCTGCCATTCCATTGTGTTGACTCTCTTATGTGTTGTAAGCCATTGTTTTCTATATCCTCGTATTTTGTAAGCATTGTCATTTCATTTTGTCTGCACAGCCTTATTGAGGAGGGGGGTGACTGGGACAGGAGGAACCGTCTCAAGGTGTACCAGGGCCTGTACTGTGTGGCCATCCGTGACTTTAAACAGGCTGCTGAGCTCTTCCTGGACACAGTGTCCACCTTCACCTCCTACGAGCTCATGGATTACAAGACCTTCGTCACGTACACCGTCTACGTCTGCATGATTGCCCTGAAGAGGCCCGACCTCAGAGAAAAGGTTGGTAGCAGGAGCCACGGTGGTGGTGTCATCAACAGTGCATCCATGTGCCTACGTCATTCAAGAGTTGGTCGTTTTAAGACGTGTGCTTGCAGAAAACAATACTTTCCACATGCCAGAACGTGAACATTCAAACTTGTTTTTAATAAGTGAAGACACTTATTTTTTATATAGCTGGTAGATTTCCAGTTCTGGCATAAATATAGCATCTCCTGTGGACTAATGTGTTGTTCTCCCTCTCCCCCAGGTGATAAAGGGAGCAGAGATCCTGGAGGTGCTGCACAGTCTCCCTGCTGTCCGCCAGTACCTCTTCTCCCTCTACGAGTGTCGCTACTCTGTCTTCTTCCAGTCACTGGGTGAGACACCCATCGTTTAGGCTTACAAAAAGTAAAGCCGAAGCGCGCTGATGTCTGCAGACAGTGAGTGGATATGCATGTTTCACTTCGCCTCATTCCTTAGTTGTTAACCTGTTTGTCTCTGTCCCCTCTGCAGCCACGGTGGAGCAGGATATGAAGAAGGACTGGTTGTTTGCCCCTCACTACCGTTACTATGTGAGGGAGATGCGTATCCATGCTTACAGCCAGCTCCTGGAGTCCTACCGCTCACTCACCCTGGGCTACATGGCTGAGGCCTTTGGAGTCAGTACAGAGTTCATTGACCAGTGAGTCTCACGTCTACCTCTTGTCCCATACCCACAATACCTATCCTCTGCAAAAAAAGAAACGTCCACTCACTGTCAACTGCGTTTATTTTCAGCAAACTTAACATGTGTACATATTTGAATGAACATAACAAGATTCAACAACTGAGACATAAACTGAACAAGTTCCACAGACATGTGAGTAACAGAAATTGAATAATGTGTCCCTGAACAAAGGGGGGGGTCAAAATCTAAAGTAACAGTCAGTATCTGGTGTGGCCACCAGCTGCATTAAGTACTGCAGTGCATCTCCTCCTCATGGACTGCACCAGATTTGCCTGTTCTTGCTGTGAGATGTTACCCCACTCTTCCACCAAGGCACCTGCAAGTTCCCGGGACATTTCTGGGGGGAATGGCCCTAGCCCTCATCCTCCGATCCAACGTCCCAGATGTGCTCAATGGGATTGAGATATGGGATCTTCGCTGGCCATGGCAGAACACTGACATTCATGTCTTGCAGGAAATCACACACAGAACAAGCAGTATGGCTGGTGGCATTGTCATGCTGGAGGGTCTTGTCAGGATGAGGCTGCAGGAAGGGTACCACATTAGGGAGGAGGATGTCTTCCCTGTAACGCACAGCATTGAGATTACCTGCAATGACAACAAGCTCAGTCCGATGACGCTGTGACCCTCCACCTCCAAATCGATCCCGCTCCAGAGTACAGGCCTCGGTATAACGCTCATTCCTTTGATGATAAACGCGAATCCGACCATCACCTCCGGTGAGACAAAACCGCGACTTGTCAGTGAAGAGCACTTTTTGCCAGTCCTGTCTGGTCTAGCGACGGTGGATTTGTGCACATAGGCGATGTTGTTGCCAGTGATGTCTGGTGAGGACCTGCCTTACAACAGGCCTACAAGCCCAGCCTCTTGCTGACAGTCTGAGCACTGGAGGGATTGTGCATTTCTGGTGTAACTCGGGCAGTTGTTGTTGCCATCCTGTACCTGTCCCGCAGGTGTGATGTTCGGATGTACCGATCCTGAGCAGGTGTTGTTACACGTGGTCTGCCACTGCGAGGACGATCAGCTGTCCGTCCTGTCTCCCTGTAGCGCTGTCTTAGGCGTCTCACAGTACAGACATTGCAATTTATTGCCCTGGCCACATCTGCAGTCCTCATGCACGTTCACGCAGGGACCCTGGGCATCTTTCTTTTGGTGTGTTTCAGTCAGTAGAAAGGCCTCTTTAGTGTCCTAAGTTTTCAAAACTGTGACCTTAATTGACTACCGTCTGTAAGCTGTTAGTGTCTTAACGACCATTCCGCAGGTGCATGTTCATTGAACAAGCATGGGAAACAGTTTAAACCCTTTACAATGAAGGGTTTTTGATTTTTACAAATTCTTTGAAAGTCAGGGTCCTGAAAAAGTTACGTTTCTTCTTTTGCTGAGGTTATTAATGCTGATTCTGGAGGTTGTCTTAAATCAGCGACTACGCCGTTGGTTGATGACTTCGAGTCGCATAGGAATGATGCTGCCTGTCAGAAGACAATGATTATTGGTCTTGATTACACTGGTAGAGAAACTTAATTTGTTTTTCCTTCGCTCTCAGGGAACTATCCCGATTCATAGCTGCTGGTCGCCTCCATTGCAAAATCGACAAAGTAAACGAGATCGTGGAAACCAACAGGTAAGAATATCATTTTCACATGCATGTAAAACATTGGTTTCTATATTAAAAGTGGCAGAGCTCAGTGTTGTATTTTCTTTCCTTCAGACCTGATAGCAAGAATTGGCAGTACCAGGAGACAATCAAGAAAGGGGACCTACTGCTCAACCGTGTCCAGAAGCTGTCCCGAGTTATTAACATGTAACAGTGCAGTGTTACCTTTGGGAGGGAGATCTGGCTTTTCCCTGTTGTATCAGTATCCACACCAGTAGTTTGTCTGAAGAAGTGACCCTTATTGTGTATATAAAAAATTCTTTTTGGTGACTTCTTTTCCTTTGATACAGACATGGATGAAAGTGATTTCTGAAATAAAACCATTTCAGTAAAGAAACAAAGACCTTTTTTTTTCTGTATAAATAGCTGTATAAATTATTTATTTACAGAAACATGTTACAAAACAAAGACTATACAATCTTAAATATTAAGTAAATCTAACCTACCATGTTTGTTCATGAATTACATAGCAGCCAATACACAAGTCCAGCTGATCAAATGATTGATGTTCTAAAAAAAAAAATACTATACACGCTCTTACATAGGAGTTATCTACTGAAAATATGTTCCTCCCGCAAGCTGTGTTCTGTCTCACTTTCACATTCCAAGGCTGTGGTACTTGATAAAAACAGCTTTGCAAAGTTTCCATCATATGGAAACAAGGTCAGCGTTGTGAGGTTGAGGGTAAACAAAAACACTTTACTGAACCTGTTAAACAATTCATAACCGACCAGGGAGCTTCAACACCCCCTGGTCTGCACCAAGATCAGACGTCTCTTAACTGGAAAACGTTGATAAAAAAAAAAGTTAACACTACGGGCTCTATTCAATGTGGATCGCTGAAGCGTTACTGATAGGCAATAGAAAGGTCATTTCCGATTGACGACTCAAACTGAATTATTTCATTCGCTACATACTTCAGTATGAGACTACCATCATTGAAGTCATTTGGTGGTGGTGTTGTACAAAAAGTCCTCAGCGATTGGATCATCTCTAGCCAATTAGAGTATCAAAGCCAATGCTGAATTTCCAAACGTTGCATTACCCACATGTTCTGGCTCTGGACCAGAACGGTTAGAACAGCGTTTCCCATCCTCGGAACACCAAGGTGTGCACGTTTACTTTTTTGTTTACTTTCTAGAAATCGTCAGGGAGGTACTCTGATCCAGACTCACTGCGGAGAAGAAACAAACATCCGTGGGTGTGGCATAGCAGTTACCTGGAGCAAGGAGTTTTGGTAGCCAGGCAAACATGCAGCGTTTACCGTGAATGCAGTCTCCGCTAATGCGGGAACATTGCTTTTAAATTTCAATCACGATGTAACACTGAACTTCTGCGATACGGATTGAATAGAGCCCGAAGTACTTCATACCAGCTAGCTGACAAGCTATCAGGTTTTTACCACATTTAGGGTTCATAGGCATATTTTAAAAGCAAGCTCCTAAAACACTTTGAACATTCAAGTAAGGTAAAACTAAAATGAAAAAAGCTCTGTCCTCAAACAGTCAGTGTGAAACAAATGCAGGCACTTTCTTATTTCAGCATTTCTAAAAGCTGCAAACTAAGAATTTCCTTAAAACGCTGTGCTTCAAATTATGTTTGGCAACAATGATGCAAGCAGTTTCACTGTTTGAAGGGTTCATCTTCCTTGCTTTAATGATTGCTTAAGTCCCTTCAGCTTTAAGGGAAAGTGTTTCAAATTATGAAATGTTACAAGGTCTTCGTCAATGAAGGTAAATTATTGAATCCATGGAAATCGCTTAGACAACGGCTTTCAGCCTGCGGGACATTTCAGAATCACAGGCTATTTGGGTCAAATAAAATGATAATTTCTTTGTTGATTCAGAGGCAACTTGAAAATAGTAAAAAGCACAGGCGAGACCTTGGAGAGTTAAAAACAAGTATTGTCTGTCACACAAACACATGCTAGTGGCAAAACTACCTTTTAAAGCAGGAGTGTCAAACATATGGAGGGGGGTCCAATCCACCCTGTAGGTGATTTTAGTAAAACAAAAAATTAACTCAATATACTTTAAAACAAGGATCATTAACTAGATTCAGCCGTGGGACGATTTTTTCTTGAGCGGATGGTCAAGGGGCCGGAACATAATTACATAAAAATAATAATTTCTATATTGCTAATTGACCGCAAGAAGCCCAAACATATCATGTTTGACTAAAGCATGATACTTTCAAACCGTGCTTATATTTGTATAGGATCAGGTGTCTCTAAGTATGGGAATACTTGGGAGCAGATTTCCGAAATTAAAATCACTTGGAGCTGATTTCACTATCTTTTATGTCCAACAATGAAAATAGAATGTAAAAAGCTTGAGGGGCCAAATAAAACCACCCCCGGGCCGATTTTGGGTAACACTGGACTAAAACCAAATCGAAACTGTGTAGAAATGATAATAATTCACCTCGTTGAAGACCGAATACGGCACTTGGGGGAATATTGAGTTTGACACCCCTGTTTTAAAAGGACCCCAGTACATGATTCATGAGATGCTTCAACCTCTAGTTATAGGCCTATTGCATTATAGACTTGGCAGTGAACCACTTCAAATAAGTTAAGTTCTTAAACTTGTTCTTTCATTTACTAAATAAATAATGATCTCAATTGTACCCCCAAAAATTGTATAAGAAAATGCCTGTGCAAAAATACATATTTCAATATGTACAATTCGTTAATAAAATATGTATTCTGAAATAGGGATACTTCGATATTTGTTCAATTCATACAAAAAGCAAAAGTAAGATAGAAAATAGTTGGCTCCTCAGCTAAGCTCGCTGCCTGACATCAGTGGAGTTACAAAAAGTAGTAACCTACTCTGAAGCCATCTCCATGAATCTCGCACCCCCCAAAAAAAACATGATCCCAAGGAGCATCATCTCAGAGACAGATGGAGCATCATCTCATCTCAGAGACAGATGGAGCATCATCTCATCTCAGAGACAGATGGAGCATCATCTCATCTCAGAGACAGATGGAGCATCATCTCATCTCAGAGACAGATGGAGCATCATCTCATCTCAGAGACAGATGGAGCATCATCTCATCTCAGAGACAGATGGAGCATCATCTCATCTCAGAGACAGATGGAGCATCATCTCATCTCAGAGACAGATGGAGCATCATCTCATCTCAGAGACAGATGGAGCATCATCTCATCTCAGAGACAGATGGAGCATCATCTCATCTCAGAGACAGATGGAGCATCATCTCATCTCAGAGACAGATGGAGCATCATCTCATCTCAGAGACAGATGGAGCATCATCTCATCTCAGAGACAGATGGAGCATCATCTCATCTCAGAGACAGATGGAGCATCATCTCATCTCAGAGACAGATGGAGCATCATCTCATCTCAGAGACAGATGGAGCATCATCTCATCTCAGAGAGACAGACGGGGAAGTATTGCCAGTTTAAGACTCAGTGCTTTGATGAAGGACAAGTGTGATGCGAGTCATGACAAACCCCTCTACTCACAATCTACAACACTGTATTGTGACATAACTGAAGGTCCCGGAATGGAAATCCTAATAGCCAATAGCCAAAGCTGGCATAGTGGTTACAGACTAGGGTGGGAGAAACGGATGGCTGCCTTTGGCTAGCTTTTGGGGCAAATAAGCCCGACTTAAAATGTCCTAAAGCAAGTAGTGGGTCTGTGTTTGTTTAGTGCTGTTCACAGTTAGGGCTAGGTCTACTGTAGCTGTTCATTTGTAAGATAAAAATATTGTAGGAATTAACACTTGTCCTCAAGACAAGTAGTCCCTCTTTCACAACCGTTCAATCAAATTGTCGTATCAGGCATCCTTTTTTCACATATGCATGCACAATTTACTTTCTTCCCCATCTCCACACAGATATTTGTAGTTAAATTCAGTGAAAAACATAAGAAACATAAAAAAGGTAACACTTGCATAATTGTTTGGGTCATGTATGGAACTCATATATAGAATTGACTGAATCTGCTCCTCATGTGGTTCATCTCTGGCTACTATACATAACCTGACGTTATGTACACGTCACACTGATTAAAACCAACCGACAAAATGTAGTGGAAGGATTAAAAAACAACAATGTGATTGTGTTCGAAGTGTTGCGATTGACAGTTTTTCCTTATCCTGCCCTCTCCTTCCAAGGCTTCTGAGTTCAGGCGTGGAGGTGTACATTTGAATTTCCAGTAGAATCTAAAGTGACACACACACACACACACACACACACACACACACACACACACACACACACACACACACACACACACACACACACACACACACACACACACACACACACACACACACACACACACACACACACACACACACACACACACCACACACGGAAGAGATCATCGGAAACCAACAGATTGCGGCTTGAGGGCTCTCCAGTCAATCCCTGTGGCTCTGCGTCATGACGGTTGGGTGGGCAGTGCCACGGCTGTTGTGCCAGCACTTTTCCCTTCCTCCATACCTCTGGAATTTCAACAATAGGTCAAAGGGCAGGCAGGCTCCTACTCCCTCCTTTTCTCTCCTGTCTTCCCCATAGGAAGATCTACCTCGGTACACTGACTGACAGGGGCCAAGTGTGACCCACCCCGGGTGTTAACGCCTGCCACCTCCACAAGGCGCTCCTACATGGCTTTGGGAGGAATAGTTACACTATAGACGATAACAGTGACGTCACTGGGCTGTCCAGACCATCGCCACCCTGAGGATCTTGGGAAGCTGAGAGTAACGTATTAGAAGGCCTTGTGCAGTCCAGAGCAGCGCACAGGTTGCCTCCTCTTTATCCGCCCCTCGGTTCCATACATAGAACCCAGCCATCGCTGTCAGGGGCGGGCCTTTGGCTGAGAGAGAGAGAGACAGAGAGAAAGGCAGGGAAGTTAGATGATAAATTACAACATTCATTCATTGGTGATTTTTTTGTTTAATGTTTTGTCTAAAGTCTATATGTGGTCACATGTACATATGTTGAAGATATACAAGTCCTGACTGCACAGTGAATTTCCCAACAGATAAAGAGATTGACTAGTTGATGATAGGCATTAGCAGCCAGTGTGTGAGGTGTCCAACCCACCTGATGGATGAGGGAGTTGTTGGGGAGCCCCGTGGCTCCTGGGATTGTGCGTCCATGTTTGCTGTGGATGTTGTTGATGGCTGGAGACTTGGCCACTTTGGGCCTGCCCGGCCCCCCGCCACCGCCCCCTCCACTGTTGATGGAGCTGACAGCGGGGGAGCCCTTGCGTTTCTTCCCCTCCAGGCGGCCGTCAGTGTGGGCATGGCTGAAGCTGCTGTGGTGCTCTGAGGCCTGGTGGACAAAGGGCCCCAGGGAGAGGGTGGAGTCACTGCTGTTCATCACTACACTCATCCTCTTGATAGACTCGGCCGGGCTGCCCGAGGGGGGGCCTCTGACCCCGGGCCCCGACAACCCCGCTGGCCCCGACGGCTCTGCCTTCAGACTGAGGGAGTTGGTCCGGGCGTTGGGGCCACAGTTGAGTCCCACACTGTGGACGCCGCTGTGAGAAGAGGAGGAGGAGGAGGGGACTAGCGAGGCATGGTGGTACGTGCTCCCTGAGCTGCCACTGTGAACTGTGCAGTTCTTTTTGAAGGAGGAAGAGGTGGTGTTGGAGGAGGAAGAGGACTCTGAGGAGTAGGTGGTAGCGTGAGACGATGTAGGGAGGGAGCTGTTCTTCCTCTTCTTACCCGAGCTGAGGCTGCTGCTGCTGCTTCCTCCACTGCTGCCCCCACTGGTGGAGTTGGTTATGGCAGCTGTGGAGGAGGACTCCCGGGGTCTGAAGGACTTGCCGCTGGATCTGGACTTGAGCGGTCGTCCTGAGGACAGGGAGGGGACCGAGGAGTGGGCTGAAGGCATCTGGGGCGACGAAGACACTTGTCTGGCCTGTGCTGCACTGTAGGCAGGGTGGTCGGCCGCGCCCTGGGGGGAGGCACGGGCGTTTAAGGTGGTCCCGTACGAGAGCACAGACTTGCTGTCGTAGGACTGAGTGTAGGGGGGTGGAAGGGGTGCAGAGGAGGGGCTGAGGAAGCCCGAAGCAGGGGCGCTACCGTGTGATGAGGACAAGGAGTTTGTGGTTATCCTGTGGGCCGGCGCAGAGGAAGAAGAGGAGGAGTTCTCCAAGGCGAAAGGGATTTTTCTATAACACAAACAGACCACTGTGATCATCCCCATCAGTAACATTTACACATTTACACTGAGGGGTCAGCACAGCACAGTCCTGGAGAGACATTGGAACCGTTAGCTTATAGTGTCCCATACAGCACTAGATCTCCCTTCACCACCCTGCAACACTTTGGCTCCCTGTCTAGGGCTGTGGCGGTCACGAAATTTCGCCAGCCGGTGATTGTCAAGCAGATAACTGGTCAGTCTCACGGTAATTGACCGTTAATTAACATAAAGACATTTAGCATCTCCTGGCTTCCACACATAGCCTGCAAGACCATTTAAAAAGTATAATAAATCCATGTAATATAGCCTGCACCTTCACAATAAATCCATTATTTATTTTAAAACAGGTCTAAAGAAGCATGATATGAAGAAAATGTAGTCAGAAGAAAAGAATAGCATACTCTGAGTTGTCCTTATGTTAGATCCTGATGTGGCTATGCCAAATGGCTGTGGGATACACTAGTTTATTTAGCAGACAAGATGTGATTATAATTCCGTGGCATTATTTTATGAAGAATACAACTGAACAAAATATAAATATTTTCTAAAAACCTTTTGAGGGAGTACGCACACTATTCTGTGTTGAGCGGTTAACAAAGAAATAGGTACTCCTATATGCTTAATTTATAGTTATTAATGTAACTATAGTCGTTCGAAAAACATTGGGCTATATGTTTTGATTTTTAATACATTGCAAGGCTGTTTTGAAAGAAGTCGCTTGAAAAGGCATGAGCTCTACTTTGTTTTTTGTGCAGGCTGCACACACTCCAATAGTCTCTCAATCACAATTTGACAAGCACTTGATAATGCCTCGAATTTCACAGCGGCATCCCCTTTGTGGCCGTAATGCACCCTAAATAAATCCATGCATTTTGCGGCCCGGAGTGCTGCGTTGTGCCTTTCTCCCTGAGTGCTGCGCAATCTGAAGCGTCTCTCACTCACATGGCTCTCCGTCACGTGACCGGGTCTTTCTCACAGGCTACAAGTGAAGACAGACACATCAGGGATGCAACTGTGCGCGTCCTTATCCAATTCCGAGGCGCATATTGAAGATATTAGAAGAACTGTCCACATTTATTTTTTGTCAGCCAACAAGATGCAAAAGCACAAACCTATGTCAATATTCTATCCCCCATAGTACAAAAGTCGACCTATTCTATTCTGTGCAAAAAATAAATATTCCAAACATAGTCTGGGACAGTTGTGGGATGCGATAGAACCCTAATTAACACAACCTCTAGCATCAAAAAAATTATTTTATGCAATGTGGCTGACGCAACAGATCAGAACATTTAGCTTAAAATGTTGATAGGCTATTTCTTCAAATGATAAATGCCGCAATGCGCATATGGCAGTAGGCTATAAGTGTGAATGTTCCATTAGCGGGAAAACACCATTCTCAAAAGTGACCACAAATGTGATTATGCATGTTATGCTTTTATTATGAAGGTGCATTTTTATGCTGAAAATGATCTTCCCCAAACTTGAAACTCATGTATGCCAGTTACGCTCTACACACCTTGTAAAGCAGATTCATGTGCTTCATTTTAAGAAGTTATTTGGCCACTTTAGATGTGATACAAACCTTATCAAAACATATGAGGTGGGCGACTATGATTAGAAAACGTTGCAAAAAAAAGGCTTTGTATCTTATGCTGGGCATCATTCACAAGTGATAATATATAATTCACAAGTGATAGGCTAATATTGTCACCCATCATGCACCTGTCTCGAAACAGGGGCGTCTTCTATGCACTTAAATAGCGAATGGAGGACACGGTTCCAATGGTTCATTTTCATACCAGCCAGGTAGGCTATACTCCTGTAGTAAAGAAGCAATGTGCTTAATATTAGGAAAGTTGAGAAATAAATATAGCATGCCTAGCCTATAGAAAGCGAGGGGATCCTCCTTTTTTTAAGAGGCCATCACTCAGCAATTACATAGCCTATAGAAACGTCGCGTAACATGAGCTCATGGGCTCTCATGTTTGATTCGATTTTCAAATCCATTTGCATTGATGTCAGAGTGACTAGAGGGACAATAGAGTGCTGAGTACCAGGCAGTTAGCAAGTTTGGTAGGCTACTAATGACCATCAGCAGCATCAGAGCTTGGAGAAGCCTAATTACGTGACTAAACGGTCATGTGGAATTTGACTGCCTTCATGACCGCCAGTGTGGCGATAAAACGGTCACCGCAACAGCCCTATCCCTGCCTCTGTGATTTCGCAATAGGGTTGTGAATTAGGTAGGTATTATGGAAGGAATTCTGGTCTAATGAATGTACACAGACTTACTTCCACATCTGAGTGTTGACGTGCTTGTCCATCATGGCAGTAAGAGCACATCGCATTCGATCCCAGCGCCGGTCAAACGAGTAGCAGCTTCTCCCAAACAGTTGACTTCCAAAGGTACAAAACTGAGCAGCAGGGAGAGAAATAGTTAACACAAATACGCACTAACAAACCAATCACACACATACTGCTGCTTCCCATACACGGTGCAAGCTGCCACTCAATGGGAGGACTGATTTCACACACATCTGGCTATGTAGTTGTTTCATTGTTGCTGTGTTGTGAGCATATCCCTGTAATATAAAATTAATTTGTGGTGGACTTACAGCTGCCGGCCGTGGGTGGTAACCTGAATAGTGACAGTCCAGTTTGTCTGTGCCCTCCTCCCGCTCATCGTTCTCCCCCTCGTCACTGGACAGGCGGGAGCCCCCGTCAGGAGCGGACGTAGCGTGGTGGGGGTCTCCGGGGGTACCACCACCTCCATCAGAGATAATGCAGTTCAGTCTAAGAGCAGAGGAAACAGTGATTTAGGAACACACATCAGGGATGCAGGTACTTGCTGTACCACACTGCAAAAAGTAGTTGTTGGATGGTGAGAACCCAGGAAGAGCACATGAAGTGACTCACCGTGGAAGACCAAGATTGTGAGGTTTGGGCTTGCCAAACGCCAAAGGCTTGGTGGCGTCGGTGGCTCCGTTGCCATGAGCGACCTGGTGGGCGTCGTGGTGGGGGGCGAGCCGTGAGGGGGAGGGGTGGGGTTCCCTGAGAGGGGTGGTCTGCAGAGGGTGGGGGTGCTGCAGTTCCCGTTCCCGGGCTTTGCTTTTGTGCTCGGCCAACAGTGTGTCGAAGCGTTTCCTCCGGCCCAGCACTGCCCTCCGCTGGCTTAGGGAATGTGTCTGAGGGAAGGAGAAGGCCAAAAGGTATGTTAGGTCAGGGTGCACTGCACTCTGAGAATCTGAAGGCTGCCTAAATACCTAGGAAATGTGACAAGGAATATTTCCTAACCACACAAAACAGAGAAAGAGAGGGGGCTGAAGAGAGGGCTTGGTACCTTGCATGTTAGGGATCGTGTGCATGGCTTCCGAGCTGTCATATCCAGGACCCCACAGTGGATATCTGGATTAAACTCACGTTCTGATGGATGGATGGATGGATGAAAGAAAGAAAGAAAGAAAGAAAGAGAGAGAGAGAGAGAGAGCAGAAGAAGGAATAAGGAAGAGAGAGAGAGAGAACAGAAGAAGGAGTAAGGAAGAGAGAGAGTGAGAACAGAAGAAGGAGTAAGGAAGAGAGAGAGAGTGAACAGAAGAAGGAGTAAGGAAGAGAGAGAGAGTGAACAGAAGAAGGAGTAAGGAAGAGAGAGAGAGTGAACAGAAGAAGGAGTAAGGAAGAGAGAGAGAGAGAGAGAGTGAACAGAAGAAGGAGTAAGGAAGAGAGAGAGAGAGAGAACAGAAGAAGGAGTAAGGAAGAGAGAGAGAGAGAGAACAGAAGAAGGAGTAATGAAGAGCGAGAGAGAGAGAACAGAAGAAGGAGTAAGGAAGAGAGAGAGAGAGAGAACAGAAGAAGGAGTAAGGAAGAGCGAGAGAGAGAGAACAGAAGAAGGAGTAAGGAAGAGCGAGAGAGAGAACAGAAGAAGGAGTAAGGAAGAGAGAGAGAGAGAGAGAGAACAGAAGAAGGAGTAAGGAAGAGAGAGAGAGTGAACAGAAGAAGGAGTAACGAAGAGAGAGAGAGAGAGAGAACAGAAGAAGGAGTAAGGAAGAGAGAGAGTGAAACAAACAACAAGTGTGCGGTTAAAATTGGCAAAAAACACACACATTTCTTCACACAGGGTCGTGGGGTGAGACAGGGATGCAGCTTAAGCCCCACCCTCTTCAACATATATATCAACGAATTGGCGCGGGCACTAGAACAGTCTGCAGCACCCGGTCTCACCCTACTAGAATCCGAAGTCAAATGTCTACTGTTTGCTGATGATCTGGTGCTTCTGTCACCAACCAAGGAGGGCCTACAGCAGCACCTAGATCTTCTGCACAGATTCTGTCAGACCTGGGCCCTGACAGTAAATCTCAGTAAGACCAAAATAATGGTGTTCCAAAAAAGGTCCAGTCACCAGGACCACAAATTCCATCTAGACACCGTTGCCCTAGAGCACACAAAAAACTATACATACCTCGGCCTAAACATCAGCACCACAGGTAACTTCCACAAAGCTGTGAACGATCTGAGAGACAAGGCAAGAAGGGCCTTCTATGCCATCAAAAGGAACATAAATTTCAACATACCAATTAGGATCTGGCTAAAAATACTTGAATCAGTCATAGAGCCCATTGCCCTTTATGGTTGTGAGGTCTGGGGTCCGCTCACCAACCAAGATTTCACAAAATGGGACAAACACCAAATTGAGACTCTGCATGCAGAATTCTGCAAAAATATCCTCCGCGTACAACGTAGAACACCAAATAATGCATGCAGAATTAGGCCGATACCCACTAATTATCAAAATCCAGAAAAGAGCCGTTAAATTCTACAACCACCTAAAAGGAAGCGATTCCCAAACCTTCCATAACAAAGCCATCACCTACAGAGAGATGAACCTGGAGAAGAGTCCCCTAAGCAAGCTGGTTCTAGGGCTCTGTTCACAAACACACCCCACAGAGCCCCAGGACAACAGCACAATTAGACCCAACCAAATCATGAGAAAACAAAAAGATAATTACTTGACACATTGGAAAGAATTAACAAAAAAACAGAGCAAACTAGAATGCTATTTGGCCCTAAACAGAGAGTACACAGTGGCAGAATACCTGACCACTGTGACTGACCCAAACTTAAGGAAAGCTTTGACTATGTACAGACTCAGTGAGCATAGCCTTGCTATTGAGAAAGGCCGCCGTAGGCAGACATGGCTCTCAAGAGAAGACAGGCTATGTGCACACTGCCCACAAAATGAGGTGGAAACTGAGCTGCACTTCCTAACCTCCTGCCCAATGTATGACCATATTAGAGAGACATATTTCCCTCAGATTACACAGATCCACAAAGAATTTGAAAACAAATCCAATTTTGATAAACTCCCATATCTACTGGGAGAAATTCCACAGTGTGCCATCACAGCAGCAAGATTTGTGACCTGTTGCCACAAGAAAAGGGCAACCAGTGAAGAACAAACACCATTGTAAATACAACCCATATTTATGCTTATTTATTTTAACTTGTGTGCTTTAACCATTTGTACATTGTTACAACACTGTATATATATAATATAACATTTGTAATGTCTTTATTGTTTTGAAACTTCTGTATGTGTAATGTTTACTGTTAATTTGTATTGTTTATTTCACTTTTGTATAATATCTACCTCACTTGCTTTGGCAATGTTAACACATGTTTCCCATGCCAATAAAGCCCCTTGAATTGAATTGAATTGAGTGAACAGAAGAAGGAGTAAGGAAGAGAGAGAGAGAACAGAAGAAGGAGTAAGGAAGAGAGAGAGAGAACAGAAGAAGGAGTAAGGAAGAGAGAGAGAGTGAACAGAAGAAGGAGTAAGGAAGAGAGAGAGAGTTAACCGAAGAAGGAGTAAGGAAGAGAGAGAGAGTGAACAGAAGAAGGAGTAAGGAAGAGAGAGAGAGTGAACAGAAGAAGGAGTACGGAAGAGAGAGAGAGTGAACAGAAGAGGTAGAAAGGAAGAGAGAAACATAGTATATTCAGTTAGTGGCATTTCTGCCAATAACAGCTAGTTTTCCCCTCCCCCCTCAGACCAACCACAGTAAGGTACTTAATTGTTACACAGAAATAATTTGATATTGAGATAAAAAACGGCTGTATTGTACCTTTAAAACAAAACGTCCTACAGACATAAACCCCTATCATCTCCTCTCACCTGACAGTCTCTTGTAGAGGTGTTGTCTGCTACTGGCGCTGTTGTCCTGCTTCTTTTCCAAGGCAGAGAGGGAGAGGTGGCCCTTGCCGTTGGGGATCTGGCCGGGGGCAAGCAGGGGAGCCTTTGGTATGGAGGGACAGTTAAGGCCTGGCTTCAGGGGTGACGAGGAGCTCACAGTGCTGCTGGAGGAGGACGATAAGTGGACCGAGGGAACCTGCACCAGCTTGGCTGACGAATCCACCTTCAGACGCATCTTCTCCACTTTGACTGCAGGGGTCAGGCTGGAAGAGAGAGATGGACAGAGGAGGAGAAAGCGAGGGAGTTCATTTATCTATAGCAACATTAAATACTTCAGAAAAATAGTTTAATTTTAACAGAACAGAGTTTGAAATGTGTTCAAATCCCCAGGCAGAAAGCCAACATGTTTTGAGTGGTTGCAAATGGAGTTCGATAAAGGATCTCTTTTTAAAACTAACTCTTTAGGGGGCTTATTTAGACGGAGGGTAGCACAGGGAGACTTCAGACAGAGCTAGACTTCAGAGGAGCAGGGAGAGGACCTAAGATGAAGAGATAAGATATAACTCAGAGGATCAAATCAAACGTGAAGCAGGGCTTTAAGAGGCAGGGGACTGAACTAGGGCTGGCCAACATATCGAATTCAATTAAATTCCAAATGGCTTTATCGCAAGAATCAAGATTTTTTGTTCTTATGAGCGTTTATGTCCGCTTGTTCTCATGTTGTCTTTTTGGTCTCGTCTCTTTCTGTCTTGAGTGCACCTTCTCACTCATAAACACACCAAGCCCCTCCCCTGCCACTCACAACTGAGTTTCCACTAGTTACTATAGAAACAAAGTCAAAATTGACTATATTGTGAAAAACTATGAAAACCAAAATGTGCTTTTTGGTCTTAATTTAAAGGTTAGGTTTAGGCATAAGGTTAGTAGTGTGGTTAAGGTTAAAGGTAGACTCAGCGAAATGACGTTGCCACAAGCAGCACTGCAGATAATGAGATGAGCGAGATGCAAGACTTCGCTCTCAACGGGTTCACGCTATGCTGTTTACTCTCCGTACCTACGTCATATCGCTGAGTTTACCTTTAAAGGTTAAGGTCAGGATTAAATAAACATTTTAAAGGTCGACTTTGGGCGCGAAAACTGTCCAACTCTGCCCCTTTCATTAGATGATTGCTGAAAACACTACTGTATCGTGAATTGCCCATACGTTTGAAAAAAATCTAGTGATTTTATAGGGTCCATATCGCCCAGCCCTAAGCTGAAGTTCAACATGACAATACGTTTTACTGAAGTTCAGCATGGTTCACCAGCATGGCTAGGCTAGGCATTACTTACATCTTGTCGTTGAGCACCCTGAAGGGAGGGAAGTGAGGTCTCTGCTGGATGCCTGGTAGCTTCTCTTTGGCTGGTTTGAGGATTTTGGACGAGGTGCTGGTCCCACTGGAAGAGCGGCCCATGGCCCCCCCACTGACACCCCCACCACCCGTCCCACTGCTCCTGCTCCGAGACAGAGCGGACAGGGAGGAGGCTGAGGAGGGGGCTACGGTGGAGGTGGGCTTACTGGACGAGCTGTGTCTTCTCTCTAGATAGGGGTCAGGGGGAAAGCAGGTTAGGGGTAACCTAATGTACAGTCCACACAGACACATGACCTATAGTGCTTTCAGAAAGTATTCACACCCCTTTTTCCACATTGTTGTGTTACAGCCTGAATTTAAAATGGATTACATTGAGATTTAGATTTTTCACTGGCCTGCACACACACAATACCCCATAATGTCAAAGTGGAATTATGATTTTAGAAATGTTTACAAAGCTGAAATGTCTCAAGTCAATAAGTATTCAACCCCTTTGTTATTGCAAGCCTACATAAGTTCAGGAGTAACAAGTCACATAAGTTGCATGGAGTAACTCTGTTCCCCACACATACAATTATCTGTAAGGACCCTCAGTCAAGCAGTGGATTTGAAACACAGACTCAACCACAAAGACCAGGGAGGTTTTCCAATGCCTCACAAAGAAGGGCACCTATTACTAGATGGATAAAAATGTAAAATGCAACGTTGAATACCCTTTTGAGCATGGTGAAGTTATTTATTACACTTGGTGATGGTGATGAATACACCCAGTCACTACAAAAATACAGGGCTCCTTCCTAACTCAGTTGCCAGACAGGAATGAAACCGATTCGTGATTTATCTATGGCATGACTTGAAAATGGCTGTCTAGCAATGATCAACAACCAACTTGACAGAGCTTGAAGAATGTTTAAATAATACAAATATTGTTCAATCTAGGTGTGCAAAGCTCAGAGACTTACCCAGAAACACTCACAGCTGTAATTCTCTGCCAAAGGTGATTCCAACATGTTTTCAGGGGTGTGAATACTTAAATGAGATATTTCTGTATTTCATTTTCAATAAATTTGCTAACATTTCAAAAAACATGTTTTCACTTTGTCATTATGGGGTATTGTGCGTAGATGGGTGAGACAAACACATATATAGTCCATTTTGAAGTCAAAGGGTATGAATACTTTCTGAAGGCACTGTACAAGCAATCTGAGACGTGGACACACAACTCATAAGTTGGTAGTAGTGTTCTTTTTTCCTGAAACAACCGGCCTTTGGACAGTAATAGTTTTGCGATAAATGTGCAGGGAATCATGGGTAAACATTTCCTAAACAAAGTCAAAAGCAGGCAGCTTCAAAAGCAAAGACTAGAAAGCCTTGCTGATCCAGGCCAATTCATCCTGAACTAGAAACACTATAACTGCTAAAAGACAATACTGACACCAGAGAAGAAAATAATTAAACTAAGACAAAAAATCAGCAGCTGCTGAACAGGACAGGGGGCTCTGTGCAATCCAAACCGTACTGCAGTATTTAGCCTGGACAGTTATTTCTAATGTTACGCAGCTCACACACACACACACACACACACGAAGAGAACGTGAAAGTAAAACAGAAAGCGAGAAAACGAAAGTTATACAGTAAGAGAGGAAGAACGAACGCATGTGAGAGAGACAGCTCTTTAGATAAGAGCAGAGTACTGCAATGAAAGTGAGCTGAAGACTAACTGAAAACTCAAATCTGGTGTTGAATTGTGGCCAGTCCTGAGAGGGTTAATCTGACTATTTTACAGCCAGATAACTACACTGACTACGCTACCTCCTCCCAACCAGCACAACAAAACCGGTTTCATCTTCTAGTCATGAAGAAAAGCATGTGTGTGTGTGAGAATGTGTGTGTGAGAGTGAGAGAGAAATATACATACAATCAGTGAATAAGAGGAAACTGAGAGAGTAGAGAAATAAGAGAATGGAGAGAAAGCACAAGAGAGAGATAGATAGATATAGACAGACATATATACAAAACTCCAACTAACCTTATGCTGACTCCATGCAGGTCTGGGCTGCATGCCAAGGCTGTCTCAGTGGGTGAGCAGCAACAGAGCAGGGCAGAATGCACAGCTGCCACTCCCAGCCCCACACCCACAATTTTACACTACAGCAGCTAACAGAGCAACAACCCCAGGGCTTTCCCCTCCCTCCTCACACACACACACACACTAAACCAGCCCAGCCTATCTGCTGTGACAAAGCCCCTCCAGGAGTCAAGATGGAGTTTCACCCCAGGCCTCTCCCTCTTCTACCCTCCCGCCCATGACACACTGCCTTCCTGGTAACAGGCTAGCACTCGGCCTCTCCACCCCCTCAACCCTTCGCTGCTGCTCAATCCAGCTCAGACGTCGCTGAATAACCCACACGCAAGCGCGAGCAGGCTTCCCCAGCGTGACGTTCCCACAATGCCTGCCAAAAGCTGAGAGAGCCAGCCAGCCACAGAGGTCCTGGCAGAGCAGTAGGACAGGAAAACAGTGATGAAGAGGTGCAGCGTTATGGTCTATTCTCACACTATCTTCTCTCTAGAGGGCCGTGGAATCCCTGGCTACTGAGGAGACAGGTTGGCTGGCCGGGAAACATTTTGGATAGTGGGCCCCGGTGCACAGCATAGGCCTACACACTGTACACTCAGGGTAGACTACACATAAAACAGCAAGGCCCAATCAAAAGGAATAGGCCTTAAAATATCCTCTTATGACCCGACAACACTATCGTAGAAGTCACTTAATGAAAATCAGATCTGCTTTAGAGCAACCAGTTGGTGGATTGCATTATCATAGGGTGTGGATGGTGTTTTTGAATAGTCCTGTCCACAGTGCAGGCCTGTTCTCCTCAGAGCGTACAGCTCTGCATGCAGCGCCACTGTCAAAACGCAACAGGCGGCCTGTTGGCCAAAATCTCCCCGCGAGATCCAACAATCTGAATCTAGTTGCCTACCCCTGCCATACAACATATGGATGGGCTTCAAGCAATAGAGGAGAATGAGGTGAAACAGTCTAGATGGTGTTAAGCTCAGCGGACCTGCCCTCAGAGAGAAGAATCACAGCATATAGAATCACAGTGCACTGACCTTTAGCGGACTCTCTCAGCCTTTCCTACCAGCAGCAACACAACAAAGCAACACAGTGGCTTCATGGAATGAAAGTCATTTAAACCACACAGACTACAAACAGGCCAGAAAATGAAGGTTTGTCTTTGGTGCCTTGCAGAGATGAGCTCATTACTCTATAGAAGACAAGTCCACTAATGTTTCACTGGTCAGACAAGTCCAGTAGTCTTCAGAGAGGCACTGCCAAGTCCTGTGTTCACACGCTGTACACTGGAAGACTAATGAATGAACAGGCCTACTATGAAACTTCATAACGGCTGGTCAAGCTCTACAAGTCAATGAGACGATCACTATGCAGATGAGACAGACAGTCCCCCCCCTTGGGTTGTGCCGTGGCGGAGATCTTTGTGGGCTATAGAAGACAAGTCCACTAATGTTTCACTGGTCAGACAAGTCCAGTAGTCTTCAGAGAGGCACTGCCAAGTCCTGCGTTCACACGCTGTACACTGGAAGACTAATGAATGAACAGGCCTACTATGAAACTTCATAACGGCTGGTCAAGCTCTACAAGTCAATGAGACGATCACTATGCAGATGAGACAGACAGTCCCCCCCCTTGGGTTGTGCCGTGGCGGAGATCTTTGTGGGCTATACTCGGCCTTGTCTCAGGATGGTAAGTTGGTGGTTGAAGATATCCCTCTAGTGGTGTGGAGGCTGTGCTTTGGCAAAGTGGGTGGGGTTATATCCTGCCTGTTTGGCCCTGTCCGGGGGTATCATCGGATGGGGCCACAGTGTCTCCTGACCCCTCCTGTCTCAGCCTCCAGTATTTATGCTGCAGTAGTTTATGTGTCGGGGGGCTAGGGTCAGTCTGTTATATCTGGAGTATTTCTCCTGTCTTATCCTGTGTCTTGTGTGAATTTAAGTATGCTCTCTCTAATTCTCTCTCGGAGGAGGAGGACCTGAGCCCTAGGACCATGCCTCAGGACTACCTGGCCTGATGACTCCTTGCTGTCCCCAGTCCACCTGGCCGTGCTACTGCTCCAGTTTCAACTGTTCTGCCTGCGGCTATGGAACCCTGTCCTGTTCACCGGACATGCTACCTGTCCCAGACCTGCTGTATTCAACTCTCTAGACAGCAGGAGCGGTACAGATACTCTGAATGATCGGCTATGAAAAGCCAACTGACGTTTACTTCTGGAGGTGCTGACCTGTTGCACCCTCGACAACTACTGTGATTATTATTATTTGACCCTGTTGGTCATCTATGAACATTTGAACATGTTCTGTTATAATCTCCACCCGGCACAGCCAAAAGAGGACTGGCCACCCCTCATAGCCTGGTTCCTCTCTAGGTTTCTTCCTAGGTTCTGGCCTTTCTAGGGAGTTTTTCCTAGCCACCGTGCTTCTACACCTGCATTGTTTGCTGTGTGGGGTTTTAGGCTGGGTTTCTGTACAGCACTTTGTGACATCAGCTGATGTAAGAAGGGCTTTATAAATAAATGTGATTGATTGTGGTACCAGTGGATGTGAGCTATCCAAGACGATTGTCTTACGTCAAATCGAGTCCCTCAACCGATGTCAAAGCGCCGTTCGTCCCTCAAACGATGTCTTGTTGGATGTGGAACTCATCCTAAAATGTTGGGATTGCCGACCATCCATCATTCAAACATAGTTCCTCTTTTTTTTTGGTATCGTATAACTCTCCATGAAATAGGCAATGGTTGGTTAGCGGCATCATTTCAGTGACTGGCTCAGCTAGCAAGCTTTGTTGGTCAAATCTATGCTAACTTTCAACCCACTGCCAAACTTCAGAAATACTGCTCGGCGAGAGACAAATATCTTTAGTTAGATATAAAAAAAGATGTAAAACATTGACATATTTATGGTTTTAGCTTAGGTTAATTCAGACTGTTTTTCAGCAGCGCGATGTCACCTAGGTGATATTTTATCACGTTAGATAGCACATTAAAGTCAAACTACTTATGATCTATCCTTTTATGAGATACGAGACAGCGCGACTATTCCACCTGCACTGATCTATCTGACTTAAGACAATGATACAAGCCAGATTCATCCTATCTGATTGAATGTTATTGCACAACATCTAAGGTGGAAGTTGTGTTTGTGGACTACTAAGCTATAGTAGTCAGGTGCAATCACACCAGCACTAGGCTAACCTCAATTTGTGGAAAGTATGAACTTCTGTAATTGCTACTCTATTCACATGTGCCATTAGTCCATGATTGATCTGTCTTGACTCTTGACAAAGGACCAATAAGTGTTCCCAATGACACTTGAGTGCCATTGTGTCTCCCTCTTGTGGCCAATCCTGATAACTGTATAACCAGCAACAACCAGTGATGAAATATTATAGGCCTAGCTTTTCATTCAATCTTTCCACTGAGAAAGAAACAAACACACCATAGTAAAAGGACACTAGTGATTCATTTGAAGCCCTGTGGCCTTGACAATTTTAAATGGTATGGATCTCAATGTCCACACCAGCATAAAGTGCAGTGTAGTAATGTATGCATATTGGGACACAGATGGACTTAAGTAACCAGCCCAGAGTAGAAATGGAAGGATGTGCCATTGAGGCTTTGGTTTTGACAACCACAGGAAGATAATACAGACTCACCAGGTTTACACTAGAAAATGAATATTCCAATTTAGTTTAAAAAGCAAACTGCTTGCATGCCATTTTATAAACTAATTTGTTTATAAGGATGGAAAGATCCATACTAAAGCCGAAAACATTAGAACGCCCTCCCAATGTTGTGAGGAGTCGGAACACTGACCTATCCAATACACACCATGTGTTAGAAAACATGATAGTTTTATCAAATATTCAAGAATTACCCATAACATAAGGTTATCTGCCAGTTCAGACTAAGCTATTTCAATGACAAAAATCCTTCATTGAAATGGCTCAAGGAACAACAGATAGTTCCTTGCTCTTCTTTACTAGAGGTATCAACGATAATGGTAAGTGGAGGAAGGCCTAAAAAGTGTACGCACTGAAATCATTTTAAAAAAGGTCTCCAAACTTTTACCTAAAGAACAGCTGGAATAAATACATTATACATGCCAATTGATGCTTAACAGCCCACCGTGGAGAGGAACTAACCAGAGAGAGAGAGAGAGAGAGAGAGAGTTTACATTTTACACCACCTCACTGGCACTCACTGGTGTCTGGTGTCTGTGGAGAGAGCAGTTCTCTTAACTGCACTGAAGCACAGGGGTGTGTGTTTGTGTGTGTGTGTGTGTGTCTGTGTGCGTTCCGCAAGTGCGTGCACAGAGGGTTCAACAGGCTAGTTTTAACGAGATACGCAGCAAAACGATCCCTTGATTCTGAAATCCATAATAAATTAAATTCTTTCCAGCATTCCGGCCAAAGAGCCAGTTTAAGAACACACACCGTGGAGAAGGAAACTAGTAGGTTTTAGACATCTTCAGACGTCTCAGGGACAGTTTAACATGCTAAAACAATCAATTAGGCTGCACTCACACAGAGGAACGGACTCGGAGGAGCACATCAAATATTAACAGGAGAATTGTAAACAAGTCTCAGGCGGTAGAAATCAAAGGCCAGAGTGCTCCTTTCTCCTGTTAGAGGTGGAGAACGGGAGGTGTGCTTTTCATCCTCCTGACGTTGATGTGTTTGAACATGCGCACACACAGAGTAGTTGTGCCATTCTGACAGAGATTAGTGCCAAGCAGATTTCCCCAAAGCACAAGTCTAGAATGTTCTCTTTAGTGATGGGGGAAAGAAATCAATACAGTTACATATTGGGATATTTCTGACGATATATCGTATTGTTCTGACAATATAGTAATATTTTTTATTACACTAGTTGGCTGTACCTGCACCAAAACAATTTTTCCTTCATAGCTTATACCCCATCTTTTTAAATAGGTAGCCAATTGGACTGATGACAACATGTTGTTTTTGCATGACTATCTTGTCCCTCTGCAGCAGACATATTTCGCAATAAATCACAATACATAAAGAAAATGTGAGAATCTCAATGCATATCTTAAATCGGCACCTAAGAATTGTGATAATATCGTATTGTGAGGTCCCTGGCAATTCCCAACTGTAGCTCTCTCCCTGCCCAAACCTTTCCCGCCAGGAGAGCTATATAACAAAAAAATATAAAAACCCAATACTGGATCAGCGCTTGGGGACAATGTGTGCATGAGTGATGGTGGTCTGTGTGTGTGTTTGTGTGTGTGTGTGTGTGTGTGTGTGTGTGTGTGTGTGTGTGTGTGTGTGTGTGTGTGTGTGAGTGAGAGAGTGAGAGAGAGAGAGAGAGACTTACCGTAGTGCGCTTGGAAGGCCTGGGGCTTCACCACCTGACTGCAGTGGCTGCACATCACCAGGTAGAAGTCGTCCTGTGCTGGACACTGGCCAAATATGGGCATGTCTGTGGTTCCATGGGGGAGGGAAAAACACAGATGAACAGGATGAGGGTAACCAGCATCTAGCCTCAACTGTAAGAGGTAGACACAGGCAGTTGCTGAATGAAACATTTCAAATGATGCTGTGTTATGGAGGGAGATAGATTATTGAACGCTATGCTCTAAGATGGTTAAGGTTCATAAAAAAAGGTGAGTGTGGTAACAATCATTCCAGAGAAAAAACGATTGTACAGGTGCAGAGATTACACACGCAGAGGGTACTCCTCGGTACTAGCCCCATTTCACAGTAGAGGAAACTACCCAGCGATAAGGAGAGGACCGAGCCATCACGCCAAAGATTACCTGCTGCAGAAACAGACAGACTTGCTACAGAACAAAGAGGTGAAGCAGGCAGGAGAAATACAGCCAGTGGCAGAGTCTGATTGATCTGTCTTCCAATAAACAAGAGAGAAGGGAGAGCGGCTGAGGGAGAGCGGCTGAGGGAGAGCGGCTACCACTTGGGCTTTAATGTACCGTACCTGCAAATACTCAAATAGACAAATTCATCCAGGCAAAAAAAAGGACACCATCATTCACAGCAATGCATGTTACCTTATGTGACAAGAAAACGACATTCAACAGTTAACCGGTTAACAATTACAAAATGTTTATCCTTTGTCAGTCGTTGCGTTAGTTAAATGCCGGCTAAACAGATCCGATTGGTGGATTCAAGACCCCCACTCACAAACGACTCCCTCCTTTTTTGATGAAAGCCTCATGATCGTGGAAAACAGAGGGGCACATTGGGAGACGAGACCTTCACAAGGAGAATCGCAAAGAGCTAATGAAGGGGCTAATTAAGAAATCACCCAGAGAGCCCGCCATGGCAGACGAGGCCCTCCAACACATACACACACGGCTAAGGACACTTGAAACGTCACCGACGTCTCCAAGGCGATGGCTATTCAAGTCCACACAAAAGCCTACCTGTGCTCTTAGGGAAGTCATTTGCTGCTGTGGAGCGGGAATTAACAAGCCGACCCACCCTTAACACAGGGTTCATGTCTGGGCCCACTTCACTAAGTGTCAGCTCCTACCACTGAGGTGGAAGTATGGACTACTGGCTCAGATGAAAACCTCTGCTTAATTGACATATAAAAGAGTTCATAGGGCTACCAAACAGAGCTACGGTCTACTACTGAATGATTTTAGTGCAACCGTACCTTCTTAGGAACAAACCCTTCACATCTAAATGAGTGGAAAACAAAGTTGGAGTGTAGGCCTAATTGTCAAGGGGAAATTGTTTTCATAGGAGTTGCATTAAATAAGGAGTTGCATTAAATTCCTATGCAAAAGCTCACATTGGCCATCATGGGTGTCCACTGGTCTCTTACATGAGCTGAATCGCCAGTCCACTCTGCATTCAGGACATGGCAGTGGCACGCCTGACTTTAAAAGTGGTGAAGCGCCACTGTGCCTTTTCATTCTCCGGTACGGAGATGAGAGGGAGAGCGGGTGAAGGTGTGTGTGTGAGAGAGAGAGAGAGAGGGAGAGCGGGTGAAGGTGTGTGTGTGAGAGAGAGAGAGAGAGGGAGAGCGGGTGAAGGTGTGTGTGTGAGAGAGAGAGAGAGAGGGAGAGCGGGTGAAGGTGTGTGTGTGAGAGAGAGAGAGAGAGGGAGAGCGGGTGAAGGTGTGTGTGTGAGAGAGAGAGAGAGAGGGAGAGCGGGTGAAGGTGTGTGTGTGAGAGAGAGAGAGAGAGGGAGAGCGGGTGAAGGTGTGTGTGTGAGAGAGAGAGAGAGAGGGAGAGCGGGTGAAGGTGTGTGTGTGAGAGAGAGAGAGAGAGGGAGAGCGGGTGAAGGTGTGTGTGTGAGAGAGAGAGAGAGAGGGAGAGCGGGTGAAGGTGTGTGTGTGAGAGAGAGAGAGAGAGGGAGAGCGGGGGTGAAGGTGTGTGTGTGAGAGAGAGAGAGAGAGGGAGAGCGGGTGAAGGTGTGTGTGTGAGAGAG